>NC_066619.1:158085542-158405542 GCF_025201925.1 Gopherus flavomarginatus
GGACAATCCTGATTTTAATGGCCCTGATTTTAATGGCCTCATGGGTGCATTATCTCTCTGCACCCATGAGGCCTCCTCTGCCATCAGGGTTTCTGCTAAGGGTATTGAGAGTTTACTTTACATGAGCCCTGCTGGTGGATGCTACTATAGGGAAGTGGAATTAGTACATTCCCTGGCCAACCCCGCCCATTTTCACATCTTTACCGAGAGCCTACACCGATGGATGAAGAGATACGGTCATAAATCCAGCCTTTGGCTACAAAACAAACTAAACTAAATGTTGTGCTACAACAGCAATCAAAGCATCTAATGGATCAGGAAAAAAGGCTGTAAAAAGTATTTAGGTGATGTAATCTGATGGGCTTTTTCATCATAGACTCATAGACTTTAAGGTCAGAAGGGGACCTTTATGATCATCTAGTCTGGCCTCCTGCACAATGCAGGTCACAGAATCTCACCCAGCCACTCCTGTAACAAATCCCTAACCTATGTCTGAGTTACTGAAGTCCTCAAATCATGGTTTAAAGACCTCCAAAGCGCAGAGAATCCTCCAGCACGTGACCCGTGCCCCACACTGCAGAGGAAGGCGAAAAACCTCCAGGGCCTTTGCCAATCTGCCCTGGAGGAAAATTCCTTCCCGACCCCAAATATGGCGATCAATTAAACCCTGAGCATGTGGGCAAGACTCACCAGGCAGCACCCAGAAAGAATTCTCTGTAGCACCTCAGATCCCACCCCATCTAACATCCCATCACAGACCATTGGACATATTTACCTGCTAATAATCAAAGATCATCATCATGTTTCTCTCACAATCAAAAATTCAAGAGTCAGCTTTTCATTTAGCTGTTCAAGATTTAGGAATTTAAATGCTAGAAAAAATAGTTTGTTGTTTGTCTGCTCCTCCCATCCGTCAATTATGGTTTGCAATTAAGTAATTAAATGCTGAAACTTTATTTCTTTAGAAGAATAGCTGTTCCATTTTCCCTGGAAAAAAATTCTAGTTTTCATTAGAGCTTCCCTTTGGGACCAGGAATTTTCTTCAGCCATCACTGACTCACTGCCTGTAACAGCCACGTTATTCTGTCATAAAGCTGAAAATTGAGAGAATGCCTCCAGTTGTCTGATCGAATGAAAAATAGATAGGTCAAATCATCCAATTTTATCTCCTTTTAAAGACACTTCAAAAATATTACCCAGTCATCTCCCAAACATGACATTCCCAGCTAAAAAGTCAGATGCTTGATATGAAATTGCTACAATATGAACATCCACTCAGAGTCATCTGCAAGCTATAGAGAGTTATCTGGTGCGAATATGAAAGCACAAGAAAAAGTAACAAGCAAAATTAAAATAGTTTATAAATTTGCAATGGGGCCTTTTGCTTTAATTGTCAATAAATAATTTAGTGGAACTCTCAAGTTCCTTGTCCTATGAAAATCAGTCAAATGGCTACTGTTTCCGTGGTATGAGTCTCAGAGGGGAGCTAGGAGACACGCAGTGAGATTTAACCCTAGGAATACTGTCATCTTCCAGCAGGCTCGCAAGCAAGATGAAGGTTCAGGAGGGATGGTGTTTTCTCGTTCCTGTACCCCTCATATATACAAGTGTATAAATTATATTTTAAAACACAAACTGCACCATAGACTGCATACACCATCTGAAGGTCCAGGATGAAGGGCAAGGTTGACAGCTCTGCTCCTCTGGCACAACGGAACTCGCAACAGTACGAGTAAAGCTTGTCTGTGTGAGAAAGAGCGAGCTTCCCAAGGGGGCTAATCCAAGACTGTGGAATGGACTCCCCAGGAACTAAGGTCAATCACAAACCGCACCATTTCTGCTCCGTGGGCAAGACACATTTTTTGACCTTGCCTTCTGTAAGATAAACACATAGCAACAGGTATATTTATAAAAGCCAAACCATACCAAAAACCAAGACACTCCATTGTACACACTTCTCCCCTGGGGGAGGGACAAGAGAACAAGCAACACCATGACCAATGTTAGTCACACTGCTAAACCTGCTCCTGGAGGGTGCTTGGATGCTCTGGTGATAAGCACAGTACATGGACTAGGGATACATATAGTGTAGAGCACAGAGAGCAGAGCATGCTACATAGCACAAGTGGGAGGTGTAATCTACCCTTTATGTTCAGGAGTACATGGCTCAGGATTCATAACATAGTGAACTACATAATATCCATGTCACTTGGACTAGAGAATATGTGGCTTGCAAACAGATGCCCACACCAGAGCTCTTGCCCTCATGAACATAAACAACACTGGCACACAAAGTAAAGAGAAGAATCTCATTACTTTCCATAGACAGATGCATTGGGGAAAGGGAGTTAACTCAGGATGGGTACACTCTTTGAAGCCATTGTTATTTGCTGCATTGCCAGGTACAGCAAGCTTCATTCTGGCAAGCCACAGTCCCATGTACACTCAAAATCACAACCCAGCAGATGCTGCTACAGCCACGGGGGAACCATTACATTCAATGACAACGCTCTGGTGTGTGCATAGGTGCCCTTTGATGCTTTCTTGCTTATTGGGCCCATTGTTCTCTGCCGTTTCATCATTTTCCAGATGCTTTTCTTAAACTGTGTCTAATTATTCGACAAAACTGACAAACAGAAACAGGTGGGAAAAATTCCTAGGATGTAGACACCAGGGGTCAAATCCTGGTCCCCAGCCATTGACTTCAATGGGGCCAGGATTTCTCCTCATGAGTAACCAAAGAAATCAGCAATTCCTCCTTCAGACAAAAGATGGTCTTGAGGAAGGTATCAATGCTCTATTTGGACTAATCATGGTGTCAAAATTGCTGGTCCATTCTTTGCGGATGTTTCTGAAGGACCCTTCCACTTGAAAGGTTTCACACAGAAGGGGATGCCTTCTGCCTGCTAAAAAATAAGCCTGTTTTCTGTTCCTCTTCCTTCTGATTTTCTTAAAGACCTTTTCTACTGCAACTACTCTCATCCTTTGGTTTCCCTTCCTCCTTTTCTATTCCTTGATTGGTTTTGCCTCTTGGGAAAAACTAAGGCACACAAATCTGTAGATCCCCTTTAGAAGGGGGTTATCTAAAAATAAGATTAAACAAGGCAAGTTTATGAGAGTCCCAGTTTCCTCATCAATACACAGGAAAACATAGCATCATGGGTTCCTGGTCCGTGACTAGGGCTCCTGAGTGCTACAGTGGAAATCAATCAATCAACCAACAATCATAAAAAAACATGGCAGCCCTTTTGCCTCCTTTAATCCTACTCTAATAAACCAGTCCCTTTCTGCTCCGCCTTTGCCACTCCTCCCCGCCTATTATTTCCCTCAAGTATTTCAACACTTTGCAGGATCTGGGCCTAAATGGCAAAATCCTGAAGGACTCAACCACTTCCCATTAAAAAAAAAAGCGGGGGGAGGGCGAGGAAACAGCAGGGGCTATAAAAATGTTCATTCTAAGTATTCATGAAAAAAAGCAGCAGGGAATGTTTGACAGCAGCAGATCTAGAGACAAGACAGCTCCATGTGTTTTGAACCATAAATGTAAATACGCTACACAGATGATTATTATTATTTAATCAAAAACATGTTGTGGATGTATGTTTGTTTTTAAGAAAACTGTAGCTCTGTGGAGATTTTTGTGGCTGGTTGATGGTGGCTCAGATTCTGCCCAGAAACCTGCAGCATGTTTTGCCAGCACAGCTGGTAATCAGAGTAACACAACAACTCTACCTGCTGCTGACTGAAACAGGGCCGGCTCCAGTGAAGGATAAAAAAAAGAAAGGAAAAAACCGACTGAGCTGCCGCCGAAGTGCTGCCAATGACCAAAGAGAGAGTGTGAAGTACCCGCTGCCAAATTGCCGCTGAAGACCTGGACTTGCCGCCCCAGCAATGGATGAAGTGCCTCCCCTTTCTATTGGCCACTCCAGGCACTTGCTTCCTTCTCTGGTGCCTGGAGCTGGCCCTGGACTGAAATAGCAATGAATTGCCCAGTGCTGCCCTGCTGGTGGGACAGGGCTTCACTGAAAAGGCAGCTATTTATCCTAAAACTGCCCTCAGGCAGCAGAATTAGGGATCAACAGTTAATGGATGCCCTATGGCTGCTGCCAGCCTTCTAGGATGGTGTTGAAGTGGGCATGTTCTATCTGACAGGGGAGTTATACCACTGTTCGATGTAACCGTTGTCTTTATATACATATTTGTGAAGAAGGACTGTGCTGCTCTTTGATGAACAGAAAGGAGGTATGGGGTAGGACAGACACCCCTCAGCAAATTGCAAATGGGAAGAAAAAATATCCTTGCTGCCTAATGATTTTATATTGTGGCTGGAACCCAGCAACATGGGCTGCCAGGATCCAGGGATAGAAGCCTACCTACGAACAAATTCCAATGTGTAAATATAGCTTTAGTACATCATGTTCTGTTCAGCAGTGACCGTCACATTGGAGTGCTTCAAATCAGGATTGCTTTGGGTGGGCACAGAAACATAGTCAGCCACCAAACACCAGATGAAAATAAAAAGTTACCACAAAGTTCAAAGCTTTATTTAAGGAAACGGAGCACTGATTTGGGGGGACATTTATAAGCTTAACAAGATGATAGTGGTATATCATAGATAATAAACTTTTGCAAACATTTCAGCTAGAGATTTGAAAGTGCTTTACAAACGTAGGTAAGTGTCTACTGCAAAACTTTATTAGCAAAGTGGCAAAGCTGGTCAAAAAGCCGAGGAGGAGGGCTATGAAATTTTGTCAAAAATACGTCCTCTTCCCCCTCCCCACCCCGCCTTCATAATTTTGAAATGTCTATGTTTGAAAAATCTCAACCAGCATTTATCATCTCTGTTTTACAGATTGGGTGCCTGAGACACAGAGAAGGTAACATAACTCATCCAAAATCACACAGCAAGTCAGTGCAGAAGCAAATACGAAAGCCAGGTCTTTAGCTTCCCCAGTCATGTGACTCAAGTCACTTGACCGCAGCTATCTCAGCCTACATATGGCTGTGGTAGGATTTGGGCCACCATATCAGAGGTCCTCCAGGTAGAGGTTAATGGAGCCTCGCTCAGCAGCAGAATTGGGCTGCTCCGCCATCTACTGGAATTCGTAGCTCTGAATTCCTAGCTTCAAGGTGATCATAAGTTTTTGGAAAACAGGTCTCAGACCAGTAGAAACTTTGGCATTATAACCTACTTGGCAACTCTGTTTATTTGGTCCTTTTCTCCTTCTATCTCTCTCCTTCCACTGTCTCTCCGCTTTTGTTCATGGTGCCTTTGCCCCTTGGTTGCTGCATTTAATAACTATAACAAAACAACAGAATAATACTATAGAATGGGCCTTAAATTGGCATAAATGGCCTTGAAATCTAAAACCATGACATCTCTTCAGGCCAGGAGAGAGGATGACACATACCAGGCTAGGGAGACCTATAAGCTCGATGCTTCAACCACAAGATATTGGGCTTGGTGCAGCATTGACTAGGTGGAATGCTATATGGCCTTTGTTATGAAGGAGGTCAAACAAGATGATCATAGGTCCCTTCTGGCCTTAAAATCCATGAATCCTTCCCCCTCTCTTTGCAGACATTTAAAAAGGGCAGGCCAGACTCACTGTCGCCCTGCACTAAGTGTAGTAATTCACGCCAAAGCAAACTGAGTATAAACCATTCCCATTCCCACTTAGCAGCGCGTTACACACGCTGTGCACAGGTAGAAACAGCTGCAGAAGGTACAAGGCAATGAGAATCTGGCCCAATTACTTTGGTCACATTCTTAACCTAATGCAGCCTTTGCTCTGGTCCCTGTATGCAGTCTTGTCCCTTCCTGTTCCCAGGCATGCTCTCTAAGGTTCTGACTGTTGAGGTCAGGAAAAAGATGCAAGAAAACCATTTACAACCAGCCAGGTGTTTCCCAGAACATCTTTGAAAGAAGGGACCATGTTTGGAGATACCTCCATTTTTAATTTCTCTTAAGCATTTTTCATGGTTATTATTTCTGACAGTTTGTTAATCATAATATGCTGCTCTTCTGTTCTCACAAATGCTTCACGCTCGAGGAGGCGGGCTTCTCTCTTTCAGCCCTGAAAAGAGCGTGTCACAATTTTCTCAGCACAACACTCAGAGTCAGAAAGAAAAATAGTGCATCAAATGCTGCCCAGGAAATCTCCATCTTTGGGGACAGACGGGCTGCCTCCCTTTCCTTATGCAATATGTCGCTTTTGTTTTGTCACAGCTTTCCTACTTTCCAAAAAGGAGGATGCTGGGACAAAGTCATGCACAGCCCTGGGAATTTCCCTGATTCCAGCCATTGGAGTCTGCAGGGTAAATAGCACAGGGCAGATTGTAGTTGTGCCTGTCTGTCCTACAGCTCTGCGTTGGTATGACTAGGCCAGGCTTGGACACCGATTGCTGAAATCAGTGTAAATTCCCAGTGAAGACGAGGCCTCAGAAACTAAAAATCACAGTAGGTCGAATTGCCCTGAATTCTGAGAGTAGTGCCCAACTCAGGTAGCTACACCAGGCATTGGGCAGCGGTGTAAGTAGCAGGGGGAAGTAATCCTAGTCTCCAGGCCACAGATCAGTTCCACAGAAGTTATTGCAACCCCAGTGCCTGGATTAGTCTCTGTAGCTCCTTGCATGCTTCTCCCTGCCTTTATCTGCACATGTTCTAATGGTTAGAGTCTAACCTCATCTGCTCCATGTACTGGCTGAGAGTCACCGTGAAGCAATACTCTGCTAACTTTTGACTGGCTTTCACCGTGGTAGCACATGGCCATGGAGGCTGTGGCAGGATTTGGGCCACCCTGCACGTGATACTGCTACAAAAGAAATTGAAAATCCCCATCTTGGAAATCCTGTGTCGCCATTTGGCCTCTCTGATATTAATATAGTGCTCCTAATTCAGTTACCTATGGACAAGTGTCCTTAACAATAAAAAATACACACTACAATTGGTATTAACTGCCACCCCGATGGAAGGCTCAGCAGACAATCTGAAGACTGAATGGCCCTGGAGAGTGAATTAATCATTTTCCTTCACAGAGGGTTCCTTTGTAGGTCAGATTAGAGGCATACTGTTGGGATACAGCCTCCTGCTGTCAATGCTTTACTGCTATTGTGGATATCCATAGAGTAATTCAGCATGCAAGGCTGTTGGTCTGACACCTTTGACAAGCACTGAAGTAGGCGACCAGACAGCAAGTGTGAAAAATCGGGAAGGGAGGGGGAGGGGTAATAGGAGCCTATATAAGTAAAAGACCCCAAAATAGGGACTGTCCCTATAAAATGGGGACATCTAGTCACCCTACATTGAAGACATACAAATACGTCCCACGTCCCAGAAAAAAATTGTAAAAGGGCTATGCAGCCATGGTGTTATCCATCATTCTAGAGGGGTCCTGACACAGACATGGTGTAGCAGTCTCTTAACAGCTGTTCCTTGCCTTCCAAGGGAAGAGGGATCAATTGTAACCCCTTCAAAGGAACCTTCAAAGCCTACCCATACCCCCTGCCTGTGTGCTCAAGTGGGATCCTGCAGCAGCCAGCTGTTCCCCTGCTTGGTTATTTTATTCAGTATCTTATCATCCCTCCAGGCCCAATGCCCATGTGAACTTTGCTCAGTGAGTAGCAATCAGCCTTGCAAAGAGAAAGAGAAAATGTAGCGTGGGAGTGGTTCTTTTACCTTTCATGATGATGCATATTACACTGCATTGTAAAGTTCCTTTTCATCTCCCCTCTGACTCCCATGAAGCCTCACTCCCCTCATTTGCCAGACCAGTAGGAGAATCAATATCCAGTAGGGAGTTTTCAAAACATATATGATTTCATAGTTTCCACTAAAACAAAATAACCCCAATGTACTAACTCATCCAGGAACTCTGACTTAAAGTGATATTTTATATATCCTCTGTCGTTACTGATTTAAGGCAATACCTGAAAGCAGAGAGAAACCAACCAACCTGTCCAGATTTTTTACAACAGTACAATTTCTTTCCTTGGTGCCTAATAACCACAGCTTTCTAGGTGCCCTAGAGAAACACTAAGTTAAAAATACTATTTTAAAATAATATGTAAAATACAGAAAGATCTGGGCCACAAATAGGATGACCAGATGTCCTGATTTTATAGAGACAGTCCTGATTTTTGGGTCTTTTTCTTATATAGGCTCCTATTACCCCCACCCCATCCCGATTTTTCACACTTGCTGTCTGGACACCCTAGCCACAAAGTTCAGACCCAGATCCACACTGCCCTAAACCTTGTGGGCATTTGGATTCAGGGGTGGGTCTGGGATCAGTCTCTAAACCAAATCAGGATGCTGTTCCCAAACCTTTTATGTAAAAATAAAAAAAATAAATAAAATAAAAAGATTGGGACTGAAAGAAAAACCTGAAAAGTAACTTTTCTTAATTATGTGACACCTCCCTCCCCTAAAATGATCACTAAGAAATCTCTATGGAAACAGTATATGATCATTTTCCAAACAGCTTTGCAGTAAATTCATATAACATACAATCAGTAGACAAAGCACTAGGAACCATACAAGAGATTCCAATAACATGCCTTGAAGCCTATGCAATCCAAGCCTTGATCCCACAGAAGCCATTGACAAAGATCCCATTCACTTCAATCAGACCAGAATTTGGCACTACAGAAACTAGAGGATCAAAGGATCATATGGAAGATCCTGATAAAGACTGTGACTTAATCATGATTTTGCAAAATATTAAAGCAATTAAAAAAAAAAAGAACCAAATTCTATTTTATAATTTCTCATCCACATCCACAGTCCAGAAAGGTAAAAATCAGTGAGCCAAACTCAGCCTTCTCTGTGATATACGAGACTAGTATTCAGACTCAAATTCAAGGTTTTGTTCTGTTATCAAGCGATTGGCTCCAGCTACTATAGGGGCTTCTTTCCAAGCCCATGCTATCTCCAACAACTATGATCCTGAAAAACAACAGAACTGCTAACCACCTGGATGAGACCTGTGAAGCTTACAGGCAACTGGTCCAGGACTCTGGAACGCACTTCAAGAAACTAGAATAACTGTAAGATTCATCACCAGAGCAAAGCACACTCCTCCTTCATAGCTTTCCTGCAGTAAAAACAAACAAACAAAAGCAATGAAACAAAACACACACCTAACAAAAAGGGAGAGACAAGGAGAACCTTGTAATACTTTACAATTGTTAAGGTGCTCAAATATGATGTCAATTAACGTTATTGTTTGTTTGTTTGTATTATGGTGGTTTCTCCTAGAAGCCCCAATCCTGGACCAGGACCCAACTGTGCTAGGTGCTGTACAAACACAGACAGAAAAAAAGGACCTGCTCTAACAAACATCTAGATAGAGGAGAGATTTTTTTTTTGTGAGATGCTCTGTTTTTCCTCCAAATTCTGGAGAACATTTTTTATAACATATAACCTTTTCGTCTGTCATAACAACAGGAACATTTTTATGAGCCACAGCTGCAAAAGAATCTATTTCTATTTTGCCATAATTATTCTTTGTCCACCAGTAGAGTCATTAACAATAGTTTTCTGTTTTTAACCAGGTGTATTTGTAGCCGTGTGGTATCCCTTCAAATTACTACATTTTATAGCAAGGATGTTATTAATATTAATGAAGATTGCTTTCCAATCTCCTCCAATAACCAGACATCTCCAAAACATTAGAGGAATTCTGGTCCCACTGAAGGCAATGGCATTGATCTCTACAAGGCCACGATTTCACCCTAGAAGAAACCCCCCAGAATGGGTACCAGACCACATCTGCAACATTTGCCTGAGTTAATGATGTTTTGCCTTTAATATCTCACAAGGGGAAAAGTAACTTCTGATGATGATTATGAAGATCCACTCGGCATAGCAGTGGCCACGTGGCATGGAGCCCAGGGAGTCTACGTACTCACCGCATGATGACACTTTCCCCACACAAACAAACAAGAAACGTTCAAACAACAGAGGATGCAGTACAGTTCCCCCATCCCCCGTTTCACCATCTTATACATTTAAGACAATTAATTATGTAAATACTGGGCAAAGGCATAGCTAAAAAAGACTGCAGAGATTTCCACTAGCATTCTTCATCTGCTGCCAAGCCTAACCATCATCTGGCATTAGTCTCATCCGTCGGCACAAGAGAAGAAAGTGGCAGGCACTGAAGCACTGGGAGATTTCTCTCCCTGACTGACAGCTGGTGCTGCCAGGATTCATCACTGCTGGGGAGGGGGGACCTTCTGGCAAACCCAGCACAAACTGAGGAATTGCACTATCATTGCCCACCTGTCAGCTCTCATCCAAGGACAGCAGAGACTTAACTCCCTGCTTAAGATCTTCTTTTCTCAGTGGGGGATGATCCAGCCATTCTCCCTCCCACCACAGCTAGCTGGGAGTCTGAACACGCGCACAAATACTTTTTGTACCTCACTTAAGATGATACTGATCCCTGACACTGATCCCTGCACAAAGAACAGGTACAAGGCCTCTGGAAAATGTAACACCCATTCAAGCTCTATTTTGAGGCATTTCAGTGGTACAAAGGGCATTGTCTTGGCTCTCGGCAGGGAGGTAAATGTCATCCTAAAGGAGCAGAGGGATATTTACTCTCTGATCCAGCAAAACAAAATAACATTCAGTGTGTATGGGTGACAAGTTTGTAGAAATTTTGGTGGTGCCCAAAACCCGCCCCCACAAACTCCACCCTCACCTGCCTAAGGCTCTGGGAGGGGTTTTGGGGGGAGGTCTGGGGTGCGGGTCCTGGGCTGGGGATTAGGGTGCAGGAGGGGTGCAGGGTGCTGGCTTTGGGATGGAGTTTGGGTGCTGGGTGCAGGCTCCGGGCTGGGGCAGGGGGTGGGTGTGCAGGAGGGGGTGAGGGGTGCAGGCTTTGGGACAGATTTTGGGTGCAGGCTCTGGGCTGGGCTGTTGGAACGGGTGAGGGTTGCAGGCTCTGGGAGGGAGTTTGGGGGTGGGAAGGGGTGTGTGGGAAAGGGGAGGTGGTGCACGACGTGGGAAGAGGTGCATGCTCTGGGAGGGAGTTTGGGGATAGGAGGGAGTGCAGGGGTGAGGACTGTGGAGCTGAGGATGAGGGATTCATGATGCAGGACGGGGCTCAGGGCTGGGGCAGAGGGTTGGGATACGGAGGGATGAAGGTTGGGGCTGAGCTGCAGGGGGGGCTCAGAGCTGGGGCAGAGGATCAGGGTGCGGGGGATGAGAGTTGGGGCTGAGGATGAGGGGTTCATGCTGCGGGGGGGGCTCAGGGCTGGGGCAGAGGATTAGGGTACGGAGGGATGAAGGTTGGGGCTGAGCTGCAGGGGGGCTCAGAGCTGGGGCAGAGGATCAGGGTGCGGGGGATGAGAGTTGGGGCTGAGGATGAGGGGTTCATGCTGCGGGGGGCTCAGGGCTGGGGCAGAGGATTAGGGTACGGAGGGATGAAGGTTGGGGCTGAGCTGCAGGGGGGGCTCAGAGCTGGGGCAGAGGATCAGGGTGCAGGGGGATGAGAGTTGGGGGTGAGGATGAGGGGTTCATGCTGCGGGGGGGTGAAGGGCTGCTCAGAGCTGGGGCTGAGGATTAGGGATCTTCCCAGGGCGGCATGGCGTTTCCTCACCCGAGTGGGCTGTGCAGGGCGCCGCCAGGCTAGGCCAGGGGCGCGGATCCCGGCTCGTGCACTGACAAGGCGAGTGGCTTTTTGCCACTCCAAGCAACAACCAAAAAGAAGGAGGTGGGTGGGTTTTGCCACCCTTAGAAAGTGCCACCCCAAGCACATGCTTAGAGGATTGGTGCCTAGAGCCGGCCCTGTACTCAAGAGACCAAATAACCAATGTCAGTCCGGTATATTGCTATAACCCAGTAATAATGTAGTACAGGAGAAAGGTTCTATACAGTACCAGTCTCTGGGAAGCTGTCTTATGCAGTGATGTCACATCCACCTTATGTAGAAGGTATGTTCCCAAAGTTACACCCTTAAGGCTATCTGTTTAAGTACAAGATACTGTGTGAGCATAGACCCACTGAAGCCAATTTTGCCAAGTTAATCTGAACCAGTATAGGTGCAATTTAAACTGATTTTAGAGTGTCTACATGAGAGGTATGCAATAGTGTAACAACCTTTTACAATGATACAGTCACATTACAACAAGTTTTCTACTATAGACCAGGCTGCAGCCTTATCACAAAGTGCTAAGCTACACTGGGGAGACATTTTCAGTGTCCTTGCGGAACCTTGGATTGTTAACCTGGCACAGATCCTTCTTGATTTGACATTCACACATGATACAAATCCAGACTTGTGGGATTGTCAATGACAGTCCAAAAAAAGGAATTCTTAAACAATTATTTAAATTTAATAAAATGTCAGTTAAACTCAAAATTGCCTTCCCAGGCAATGATTATTCAATCATTTTCCTTTCTTACACACACACACACACACACACACACACACACACACACACACACACACACCACACACACACACACACACACACACCCACAACTGTTCTCTTAGCTATTGAAAGCAGCTTCTGATTTAGCTTAAAATTCAGTCATAGTTGTAACTTAGCTTTTATGTTTCATTACCGAAAGGTAAAAAAACTCTTTTGCTTATAACAAATAACTAAAGCTGGTCAAAAATTTGAGACTTTTTCATAAAAAAATTTATTAAATCTTTGTCCCTTTTTTCATAGAAAACATCCACATTTGAAAAATGTTGATGAACTTTATAGCTGGTGGGAAATTGGACATATTTTGGTGAAATTTTTCACAACAAATTTGTTCCTTTTTGTTTAAAAACTTTTGAAATCATAACATTTCCTACCAGCTCTATGAATGGATTAATTTGGGCTTCTGTTTCTCATCTGAGAAACAACCAATTTCACAGAACATAAATCAGTTGTTATTTCAAAAAATCTCCACTTTCTGGAAGCACACTTGTCTTCCCCCTCCACCACAGCTGCACCTAACTCCTGTTTCACTATTCGCAGTTCTGTGGTCTATGCAAAGCCCATTTAATCCTTGGCCTATCTGATGAGATTGCCAACAGAGAGGTTTTCGTAACATGAATGCTTGTCAAGTGGGAGCTGGACTGGGATGTTTACTTTATTTCACAACACTAAAGATCTCTTAGATAGTGACAATTTTTACTTAGTACAGATCTGAACTGGGTTCAAACATGCCCGCTTAAAGCAAATGGCTGAGTATCCAGTAACTAATCCCTCAACCTATCCACTCCCACCTACAAGTGGACTTTGGTTTTCTTCTGCATGATACCGCAAAGATTTCAGACTCTGACAGCATCTGCTAGCTGAAGTCACTCTATAACCTCCTCCTCTCCCATCCCATTGAGCTCTGAATTGTTGAGCCAACCAAAGCAGGCCCGGTTTGGAAAAAACAATCAGCATAGGAGCACCTCTCATGCCTTATATTTTATAAACACTCGTCCCATTGAGAGGGCAATCTACAATAAAATTTGTCTAATCTTTGTCATCCAAGCCATGAGCCCCTGAGTTTGATAGTAGTATCCTCACAGTACTTTGAGTCATGCTATTACAGTTAGTGCATCTGTGACAGCTGAGTTTGACTAACTGCAGAAGCTCACGGAGGTGACTCATATTGTTAGGTCTTCTCATAAATCCCCGCTGAAGTACCCAAGTGCAGGGGCCTTGGTATTTCCTTTCCCACCCCTGCTCTTCCCCCCGCCACATGCTGCTTCTCTTGTTGAAACTCCATCAGCACAAGTGGTTATATTCACTCAATTAGCCCTATTAGTCACAGCAATGTAAAATTAGCCATGAAAGTTCTCCTGCGTCTGTCGTAGCCTTTCCACTAGAGAGCAATTACAGCTATGAGCTTATCACTTTTTGACACACTCTTCCAAAAACAAAAACCACTTAGACCTCTTTGTGCAATGGAAGAGGCCTGTGTTTGAAAAACGAGGGAAACCTATAATTAATCATTCTATATGACTATTCCTGTAGCCAGAGCTTTTCAGGATTCATAGAAGGAGAATAACAGTATTTTTCCTTGAGCCCTTTATCACCATTTGATCTAAAAAAAATAAATCTATGAATACTAATGAAAATTTTAGCAAGAAACAAAAAACATGGTCAAGAGTCAGTCATTCTGATACCTCTCTCTGACACTAGGCACAAAAAATGCCTTGAGAGCATCTGTAATTTGTAATGTAACAAACCTCTGGGAGCAAAATTTTGCATGAGTATCAGGAAATGTTTACTGCCAATTAAATCTACTAAACCTTCCCAACGGAAAAGGTGAAAGTCCAATGCCTAGAGACCTGCAAAGGAAAGCAAATAGATCTCTGTCCTTTATTCACCTCTGGGAGATGTGTAAAGATTAGGACTAGTTGAAAGTTTTTCAGTGAAACTGTTTTTCAAAACTGAAAACTGGGTTTTAAATGGAAAAAAAAAAAGTCAAAAAAATATGTTTTCTGCCAAAAACTGGAAATATTTACTTTTCAGCCCACGCCCACTCCCCAAAATGCAGTTTTCAATATTTTGCCAAAACAGCAAACATTTCTGTTAATTTTTTTTTAATTTCCCCCTCATTTTCATCCAAACTTTCAGCAGGAAAAAAAGCTGATTTTCTGACCAGCTTTTCCAACCAGCTTTCTGGCCAGAAAAGGGGGTTAGGCTTTTTTATGCTTGGTTTTTTACTTGAGAAATATCAGGAAAGTCAAGTTATGTCAGATCCTCCCAGGTGTTGCGGGAGAATTTCTTGGCGGTCTCAGATGTCAATTAGAACTTTCTCACACCTTAACTGAACACAGGCAGATGTATCTTTAACAAATATCTCCCTTCTTCCAAGTCTTTATTAGATATTGGAATAAAATATGTTTTTGCTAAAACCAAAATTTTAAACAATGTAGTTTTTCTTCCAATTGCTCGACTTTGAGGCTCTTGTGAGGTCATCCTTCCACTAGTTCTTCAGTTGTGCATCAGTTATGTACCTGGATAGACAAAACCTGAATGTATAAGTAAGAAAAAAAAGCAGAGAATAAAATTGCTTGGAAAATCTTTCAGGCTTTCATATCTCATAAAGAAAGGAGAAGGTCCCACACCCATTTCTGGTTACCTTTAAGAGTGGCTCCTACTCTTTTGTTTGGTGCCATCTACTGGAGGAGAGACCCAGACTGTACTTCCCATCTAACTGTTTCACAGGGAATTGGTGACAGCGTGCGTTGGGGACACAATTCCAATACAAGAGGGGGTCCCATACACATAACAAGACAGAATTCTGTTTGCCATAACCTGGTCCTCCAGTATGGTTGATTTTACAGCAGAGAGGGTCCTAAACGTGGTTTATTCAGACACCAACAACAACTTGTATTTGAACAGGGGTTAAAAAACATTGTTTGTGTCTAGGCTCTTATCTATTCTTGAACATTTAACCCAGTCCACACTGCTGGCCAAAGTTAGAATAGTATTTATTGCAACCAACTTTAAACTCTATTCTAATAAGATTCTTAAACTCAATAACAATGGCTATCTAAAAGGGCCATATACCCCACGTAAGCAACTGCTAACCACTGCAATATGAAACACAAAGCAATGCAGACCAACCTGTACCAGGAAAAGTCATTAAACAAAGAGAGGAACTAACTATCTCAAATTTTCAGACATTGTTCCATAGGCTCTGTATATCTGATGTATCATAAAGAAGTTCTTTCGTAGGAGATACAAATAGATCTCTGCAAATCCTAATCACAGCACTAAAACTGTCATCAATAAGTTTTTAGTATTCATCTGCAATGGGCAACAGAACTTCTAAGAGTTGCAAGTTTAAAGTATTAATTATTATTGGACTGGGGCAGGCAAATGGAGCGTTTGGTCTCATTGAGAGTACAAGATTTTGAAGCTTAAAACAAATAATTTCCTTTGATAATCACTGGTAATCTCAGGCTACTTTTATGACTCATTTTAGCAATGCCTTTGAATGAAGGATACAGTTATAGTTCAAGCCAGTCACTATTTTCCAAAACAAAAAAAAGTGTTTCAAAAAATAAAGCTATACAGGGAGAACAATATGGTTACCTCACTTACAAACCCCAGCACTTTAAAGCAAGGAAATGAATCACTGAAGACAGAATAAATCTCACACTGCCAACATAATAACCAAATACATTATTCTTCACAGATATAGTATAAAAATGCATAGTTTATCATAACACAACACCACCACTAACATTATGACTCCTGGATTGTTGGTTTTCCTTGAGACTTTTTTTTAAATCAACTTGATTTCCTTTAAAGGATACTTTCAAATGGGAAATATTGTCAGTTTCTCTCTCTCCTGGCAATAGACATTTTTTGATAAAGTGCTTATTGCTGTCTCTTAAGAATAAAGTGTACATGGTTTAATAGGAAAAGTGTATAAACATCAATTTACACTAAAATTATGTGACTCCCTGGCTTTTCACTGGAGGGTGATTAAAAAAGGAGGTCTCATCAATATGTACATATATAATTATTATGTTTCTTTTTCAAAAAGGTGTTTTGTTCTGCTTGCATGGTGATTGACCAAAATAAACATGATCCTTCCATCAGCAGAGTTCTGATAGTTGTGTTTTGATAAAGCAGTCTGTATGAAAAGCACTGGAGCCTAACAGATCAGATAGGTGTCAACCACCCGAGTGATCAGGGTTCTGTTCCTGACTTTGCACCAATTTCCTCTTTAACCAGGAGCAAGTCACAATCTCTCTTGGCCTGATTTTTAGTTACCCTGCATAATATGCAATCACATGTAAAGCACAGTGAAGTGGCTGTAAAACGCTACCAGATCAGAACAGTGGCACTTGGCATTGGCATAAATGACTACACATTGTGCAGAGCATTAGAGAACCGGGCCCTCTGTTCTCCAGTTCTCCAGCCTGGAAAATGGCCCTACTAGCATTCTTCTATGGAGTATTCTGATGGGAAAAGCAGAAGGAGAAATCATTTTACTAGATCTTGGAATTTTCTTGAAAGTTACACTTGGCCAGCTCAGAGGTTGAGAACAAAAACATTCTTCCATGCCATGTTGCATGTAAGGACGTTGTGTTGTTTATTCTCCATAGCTTCATCAAGAGATCTTCGATGAAATATCCTCCACAACCATCTGGCCATGACTCCTTGAACAACATATGCTTTGGAACTACTCCATACAAAGCCAGTTAGGACTCTGGGGGAGCCTCCTCTCTCTGAGCATACTGTCTCCAGAGCAAGACGCTTACACCTTCCTGGGTCTGACCTCAGAGCACTCAGCATGCCCTTCCACACTGTGCGCTTTCTGCAGCAAGTCTGTCCAGGCAGGTCCTGGGGCAACCAGAGGTCCCTGCATCCCAACTCTGCAGTCAGACGTGACTGTCAGCCAGCCAGTAAAACAGAAGGTTTATTAGATGACAGGATCACAGTCTAAAACAAAGCTTGTAGGTACAGAAAACAGGACCCCTCAGTCAGGTCCATCTTAGAGGGTGGGGAGCCTAGATGCAAGTTCTGGGCCTCTCCCCATTTCCCCAGCCAGCTCCAAACTGACACTCCCTCCTCTAGCCTTTGTGTCTCTTCTGGATCTCTTCTGATCTCTTTGTCCCCAGCACCTTCAATTGGCACCTTGCAGGGGAAACTGAGGCACCCACACAGTATTCAGAGAAAACATTTAGAACATTCCCACTTTTTCACAAGTGCAACAAAATATAATACTGTATATTGAAGCAGGCAAGTGCTGCTTCTGAGTTTAACCTTTTAATTGACCCTTGTAATCTTGTGGTGCCAACGCATTGTAGCTTCATTTTATATCGGCTTACAGGGCTACAGCGGGGGGGAGGGAGGCAGGCAACACCATTTTGGGCACCACCAAAAATTATACAAACTTGCTGCCTATGCTCACCTGTGAGTGTGACTCTTTCCCCTGGCGTGAGGGCTGTCAGGGCTGTGTTGGGTGAGGTGCTGGGGGGGAGGTGAGGCTGGCTGCCTACCTGCTGAGGAATGACAGTGAAAGTAACTCACTTCCTCGCAGGCAGCCAGGATTGGAATGGTCACACACGGCTGAGCTGAGGATAGCCAGATAGCATGTGCGAAAAATCAGGACAAGGGGTTGCGGTAGGGTGAGCAGATGTCCCACTTTTATAGAGACAGTCCCATATGTTGGGTCTTTTTCTTATATAGGCTCCTATTGCACCCCACCTCCCATCCTGATTTTTCATACTTGCGGTCTGGTCACCCTAGGTGGGGGTAATTGGTGCCTATATAAGACAAAGCCCCAAATATCGAGACTGGCCCTATAAAATCAGGACATCTGGATCTGGTCACCCTAGCTGGGGAGTGCTTCTCTCCCCCTGACTGGCAGTGATCCATCTCATCCGGGGGGAGCTGCACAGGGCAGGATGAGCTGCTGTGGCTCCATGGGTGCCCCGTCCCTGAGATCAGATGCTGTGCTAACTTCACCATGGTCCGTTGAGCTGGCGGTGGTGCCCATTGGTGTGTGATCAGACCTGAGGATTTGCTGCTGCTGTTGCCGCTCTGCACCCCAAGACGTGGATTTTGGGGTCCTGCAGTTTTCCACCTCTCTTCTTCTACTGCAGCTGTTGAACCAGCAGGCTGGGGGGGTGAGCCAAGCATGAAAGCAGTACTGTGTTGCCATTTTGATTGTCATTGAGCAAATTTGTTTGCTAAAAATGCTTGCTAAGAATCCTGAATTCAATTTCAATATATATTTTTTTTTAAAAAATCAGTATCTTAGCCAAAAACAGAAAATTAAGCTGTTGACAATTATTTGTGACAATTTTGGAATGGGGAAGAGAGTGGGCCAGTTTTCATCAGAGAAACAAAAAATGTTGACTGACTTTCCTATAGCCCTGTTACTGCTAAATAGAGCCCTCCAACAACTGTAATATGCTCATCTCCTTACTAGTGTATAGAGCAGGGGTCGGCAACCCACGGCACATGTGCCAAAGGTGGCACGTGAGCTGATTTTTGATGACACGCAGTGGTGGGCTGAATGGCTCAGCGCACCGCTGCTCTGGGATTCCGGCTGCTGCCCCATTGCCACTCAGGGTCCCAGCTGCCAGCCCCACTCAGCAACGGCTGCTGGCCTGGAGACCCCCAAGGAACCCCAGGCTGGCAGCAGGCTGAGCAGGCTGGTGGCTGAGACCCTAGCTGAGCCACTCAACCCACTGTCGGCCTGGGGTTCTATTCACTCAGCTGGCAACGGGCTGAGTGGGACTAAATTCAACGAAATAGGAAAACAAGAGCAACTAATGACAAAGTGCAAGAACCTAGAGCAGTGGTCACCAACCTTTTTCGTCTGGCGTGCGCCAGACGAAGGACCGTGGTGGTGGACGAGCATCTGCCGAAATGCTGCCTAAATTTGACGGCAAGCAGTGTCATCCAGAGGCATTGGCGCCAAAATGCCACCAAATTTCGGCGACATTTCTGCAGATGCTCGTCCTCCGGCCAGTATGTGGGTGCACTGAGAAGCCCCTGCGGGCGCCATGGCACCCGCGGGCACCACATTGTGGATCCCTGACCTAGAGAGCCTCCTGAAGCATGGTGATCATTTTGATTTAAATGGACTTGAACTGTACGAAGAACTGAGTTGTTGCCACATGCAAAATCAGTGATGGACATTGTACAGTTTATTCATACCAGCAAACTTGCCACTCATATTCTACTGACAATTCCTGTAACAGTAGCATCAGGAGAATAGAGTTTCTCAAAACTAAAGCTCATTAAAAACTATCTGCACTCTACAATGAGTCAGGAACCTTGACTGGTCTTGCTATTCTTACAATCGAACAAGACATCACTTTGTCTTTGTCATACGATGACATTATTACTGATTTTGCAGCCAAAAAAGCCAAAAAGACTGCTTTTAATTAAAAACTAATCCTTGTTTCAATACCTCTTCATATAAATTTCCAATAAAATGTTGACAAATTTAAAAAAATATATTATTTGCATCATTCTGTCAAATCAGAATTTTTTCTATAGTGCGACTTTTTAGTGTTAGTTCATCAGTATTACAGTGTGCTTGATTAAGTTAAACTGGTTTTAGTAACATGCCTGTGGCAAGTTTTCCAATACTGTAAGCTTATGTTTGTGTTGCTAAGAGCAAGACAGGCACAGGGGCACCAGTTTAATAATCCCACCTAGGGCACCATAAATCCTAAGGATGGCCCTGAACATGACTTCCATCAGAGTGAACCCAGCCTGCTGCAAGTGAAACCCATATAAGTCTGCAAACAATCTCCTAAATCTTAGTGAATCAGTGCCAGATTTGCTACCTTTCACTTTGAGGGATCTTTTATCACCAACCTGTAGACTGAGCTTCACTTTGTGAATGGGAGTAAACTCTACCAAAAAAAATAAATAAATCAGTATTCAATGTGATTAATAGCAAGATGCTTGCTGTGTGTATTTTAACATTCTAATTAAAGTCCGACTCAATGATGTAAGTCACATCCAGATTTTGCACCTCCAAAAGTAGAGAGTTGTTTAGATCCAGAGTTTCCCCAGTTATTATTATTCTCAGTGTTTGAATAATGTAAAAAATGCTTGTATGTTTTAAAATTTGTTAGTAATTTTTACAGAGTCTTTTTTGGTTTAGAGGAGTAGGAAGGATGCAAACACAGAAGGCAGTCCTTAGGTAGGCGTGATGGATAAATAGCTCAGGGCTGCCCAGAGGATTCAGGGGGCTGCCCCCCGCCGCCGAAGACCCGGCACTTCAGCTGTGGGTCCGGAGGTAGAAAGACCTCCTCCCGCCGCTGAATTACCGCCAAAGACCCCAAGCGGAAGAAGCTCCGGGGGCCCGGGCCCCACGAGAGTTTTCCGGGGCCCCTGGAGCAAGTGAAGGACCTTGCTCCAGGGACCCTGAAAAACTCTCGTGGGGGCCCTTGTGGGGCCCAGGGCAAATTGCCCCACTTGTTCCCCCCCCCGCCCCCGGTTGGCCCTGAAATAGCTCTGTTGAGAACATAATGAGCTCCAGTGCTTTTGCTCAGCAGAGCCAGCAAAGAAAGATCTATTTGTTTTTCAGATGTAATAAATACACTGAAACAAAAACTCATTACCACCTTCCAAAGAAGTTGCTGCAGACACAGCCAGTTTGTGATTTTCTCATTTGTATTAATTACCTGCCTATTAGGTTGTTTTAGCCAGTAGCTTCTGTCAGAAAAGACATAGCTTTATGTGATAATTCCATGGAGAAACGTACTGATTGCTAATTAAATTGGAACAACTCATGACTTTTGCACAAAAGGATTTCAGATGGCTTTTTAGGCATGGAGGCTAACTCTGCTCACTCAGATCATCCTGCAGCTTCTCCTCACTCCCCCATTATCTGTGGATAAAGTGAAAGGTGTTGTCATTTATTGCACTCAAAAGCAACTTGGCAGGATTAATAAAATAAAATAAAAAAAAAAACAAAAAAACAAACCTTGGAGTTCATTACATCTATTGCAGTCATATGCTTCTTTCTCACTTTCCAACATCAGAGAAGATGACTGAGCCGTGACAATGACTGACTGCTTCATTTTGGGGGAACCTCCCTGTACTTCAGTTTGACCATCTGTAAAATGGGTCCATACAAACCTACTTCAGAATGATGTTGTTTGAATGCTCAGTTTATAATGCTTGCTGAACACGAGTAGATCCTTGTATGAAAAATGCTGTAGAAGCAGTATTATTGCCATCCCTGCAATTTAAGTATCTTTCATAGTCCTGGAAATTAATTACTAGGCACAATGACTGTTGTTGTTTTTCTTGACCTCAATCGGGATTCTTTTCATTCAGCAGCTGCGAGAGGAAGGACAGGCTTGGGATTAAGGAACTAGACGGACTCAGGAGACCTGGGTTCATTTCCTAACTCTGCCACAGATGACTTGTGTGACCTTGAGCACATCACTGAATCTTGCTGAATGCTCTTCTGGGGAGAAATTGAGCACTACTAAATGCTCTCTGACATCAAGGTTTTGAACAAGGATTTTACAGAAGAGCCATTAAGGGTGTGTCTACACTAGAAGATAACACTGTGTTAGAGCATGTATTGACTTGCATGATGTTACATATGACATAGTACTAAGCACAGAGAAGGATGAACGTGTTTTACATCTGGTCACTTGGTCATGGTTAATTTTAGGGCCTATTCTATGGTTAACCATGACCAGCTCGCTTGATGTTAAGCACAGCAAACCTCATTTGCATATAATGTTTAACATTATGTCTGTTCTACCACAATGTGTACTTCCTGTGTGGACAAGTCATAATTATGAAATACAAGCCTGTACACTCCAGCTGTACCCTGTGATACAGCAGCGTGAATCTTGGGGAACTAAACACAGAAACAGATGGTGGGATTCTTTATGTGTTATCTACTAGAAAACAAATTCAGAAACCTATTTATTTGATGGTTTACATTATATACACATTGCCGTAAAACCTGGAGACATCAGAGATTAAACGCAACCTGACATTAAATCAAGCTGTCCACAATAGACAACATAAACAGCCCACCCTACCAATTAGTGAGCCCACTAACAGCAGTCCATAGTCATGCAAATTCTTGATGGAAAACAGTGCTCTGAAGGTCAATATGTCCTAAACTTGGAGGCCAAGCAGGATGGAATCCTCGTTTGATAATGCCTCCTGCCTCCAGCGCTCAAAAATGTATCTCTAGGGCTTGTCAGCCAAAACACCTCAAACATCGTATGCTGCCAAAGGAGAGAGGCACTCTCTCAGGGTATGTGTACACTACCCGCTGGATTGGCGGGCAGTGATCAATCCTGCGGGGGTCAATTTATCGCGTCTAGTCTAGACGCGATAAATTGATCCCCAAGCGCTCTCTCATCAACTTCTGTACTCCACCGCCGCGAGAGGTGCAGGCAGAGTTGATGGGTGTAGCAGCAGCAGTCGACTCTCCGCGGTGAAGACACCACTGTAAGTCAATCTAAGTATGTCAACTTCAGCTACGTTACACGTAGCGGAAGTTGCATAATTTAGATCGATCCCCCCACCCCCCAGTGTAGACCAGACCTAAGTTAACAAGATCCCAAACCAAATTGGGGCCTACACTTTGAATTGAACCTGGAAATAGATGGGACAGTGTAATGTTCACAAAACACAGATGTAACGTCCTCAGGGCAGCTCATGCTAAGGAGAGCTGCCCCATTCTACACGACATGAAACTTAGCAGTGATCTTCAACACCAGCTGACAGTAAAGCACACTACAGTACTTCAATATAGGCCACAATAATTCTTTCATTGCCTCTTGCCTCCTGCGTCTGTAACCAGACCCAAGTTTCTTTAATATTTCCTTCCATTATTTTATAGATCTATTAATAACCCTCTTGTCCCTATCTGTTATATTCTTCCCTGAAAACAATCTTGCTAGGCAGAGATGGCGTTCACCTTTCGAGGAGGGGAAAGGCCTTATTTGCGCACAGACTGGCTAACCTAGTAAGGAGGGCTTTAAACTAGGTTCGACGGGGACAGGTGAGCAAACCCCACAGGTAAGTGGGGAACAAGACCTGGGAGATGGGTCGGAAACAGGAGGGAGCATGGGCTATAATGGCAGAGAGGAAGGAGGGTCAGGGCAAAGCTGGGAGGCAAGATCAAACCAGTATCTTAGATGCCTATATACAAATGCAAGAAGTATGGGTAATAAGCAGGAAGAACCGGAAGTGCTAATAAATAAATACAACTATGACATTGTTGGCATTACTGAAACTTGGTGAGATAATACACACGACTGGAATGTTGGTGTGGATGGGTATAGTTTGCTCAGGAAGGATAGACAGGGGAAAAAGGGAGGAGGTATTGCCTTATATATTAATGTACACACTTGGACTGAGGTGGAGATGGACATAGGAGATGGAAGTGTTGAGAGTCTCTGGGTTAGGTTAAAAGGGGTAAAAAACACAGGTGATGTCGTGCTGGGAGTCTGCTACAAGCCACCTAATCAGGTGGAAGAGGTGGATGAGGCTTTTCTCAAACAACTAACAAAATCATCCAAAGCCCAAGATTTGGTGGTGATGGGGGACTTCAACTATCCAGATATATGTTGGGAAAATAACACCGCGGGGCACAGACTATCCAATAAGTTCCTGGACTGCATTGCAGACAACTTTTTATTTCAGAAAGTTGAAAAAGCTACTGGGGGGAAGCTGTTCTAGACTTGATTTTAACAATAGGGAGGAACTTGTTGAGAATTTGAAAGTAGAAGGCAGCTTGGGTGAAAGTGATCATGAAATCATAGAGTTTGCAATTCTAAGGAAGGGTAGAAGGGAGTACAGCAAAATAGAGACAATGGATTTCAGGAAGGCGGATTTTGGTAAGCTCAGAGAGCTGATAGGTAAGGTCCCATGGGAATCAAGACTGAGGGGAAAAACAGCTGAGGAGAGTTGGCAGTTTTTCAAAGGGACGCTATTAAGGGCACAAAAGCAAGCTATTCCGATGGTTAGGAAAGATAGAAAATGTGGCAAAAGACCACCTTGGCTTAACCACGAGATCTTGCATGATCTACAAAATAAAAAGGCGTCATATAAAAAATGGAAACTAGGTCAGATTACAAAGGACGAATATAGGCAAATAACACAGGAATGCAGAAGCAAGATTAGAAAGGCAAAGGCACAAAATGAGCTCAAACTAGCTATGGGGATAAAGGGAAACAAGAAGACTTTTTATAATACATTAGAAGCAAGAGGAAGACCAAGGACAGGGTAGGCCCACTGCTCAGTGAGGAGGGGGAAACAGTAACGGGAGATTTGGAAATGGCAGAGATGCTTAATGACTTCTTTGTTTCCGTCTTCACTGAGAAGTCTGAAGGAATGTCTAATATAGTGAATGCTTACGGGAAGAGGGTAGGTTTAGAAGATAAAATAAAAAAAGAGCAATAAAAAATCACTTAGAAAAGTTAGATGCCTGCAAGTCACCAGGCCTGATGAAATGCATCCTAGAATACTCAAGGAGTTAATAGAGGAGGTATCTGAGCCTCTATCTATTATCTTTGGAAAGTCATGGGAGACGGGAGAGATTCCAGAAGACTGGAAAAGGGCAAATATAGTGCCCAGCTATAAAAAGGGAAATAAAAACAACCCAGGAAACTACAGACCAGTTAGTTTAACTTCTGTGCCAGGGAAGATAATGGAGCAAGTAATTAAAGAAATCATCTGCAAACACTTGGAAGGTGGTAAGGTGATAGGAAATAGCCAGCATGGATTTGTAAAGAACAAATCATGTCAAACTAATCTGATAGCATTCTTTGATAGGATAACAAGCCTTGTGGATAAGGGAGAAGCGGTGGATGTGATATACCTAGACTTTAGTAAGGCATTTGATACGGTCTCACATGATATTCTTATAGATAAACTAGGAAAGTACAATTTAGATGGGGCTACTATAAGGTGGGTGCATAACTGGCTGGATAACCGTACTCAGAGAGTAGTTATTAACGGCTCCCAATCCTGCTGGAAAGGTATAACAAGTGGGGTTTCGCAGGGGTCTGTTTTGGGACCGGCTCTGTTCAATATCTTCATCAACGATTTAGATGTTGGCATAGAAAAGACGGTTACTCACCTTTGTAACTGTTGTTCTTCGAGATGTGTTGCTCATATCCATTCCAGTTAGGTGTGCGCGCGCTGCGTGCACGTTCGGAGACTTTTTACCCTAGCAACACTCGGTGGGCCAGCAGGTCGCCCCCTGGAGTGGCGCCGGCATGGCGCCTAATATATACCCCTGCTGGCCCACCCGTTCCTCAGTTCCTTCTTGCCGGCTACTCCGACAGTGGGGAAGGAGGGCAGGTGTGGAATGGATATGAGCAACACATCTCGAAGAACAACAGTTACAAAGGTGAGTAACCATCTTTTCTTCTTCGAGTGCTTGCTCATATCCATTCCAGTTAGGTGATTCCCAAGCCTTACCTAGGCGGTGGGGTCGGAGTGAGACGTTGCGGACTGCAAAACCGCTGCGCCAAAAGCGGCATCGTCTCTAGCTTGCTGTACCAGTGCATAGTGTGATGCAAAGATGTGCACAGAAGACCATGTGGCCGCACGGCAGATTTCCTGTATGGGGACATGAGCCTGAAACGCGGCCGATGAAGCCTGAGCCCTGGTAGAATGGGCGGTCAGGGGTCCCGTTGGCACACTGGCCAAGTCGTAACATGTCCTGATGCAGGACGTGACCCAGGATGCGATACGCTGGGAGGAGATTGCCATGCCTCTCATGCATTCTGCTACTGCCACAAACAATTGTGGTGAACGCCAGAAGGGTTTTGTTCTCTCAATGTAGAACGCGAGAGCTCTTCGGACATCCAAGGAGTGGAGCTGTTGCTCTCTCCGGGAGGAATGCGGCTTTGGGTAAAAGACTGGCAGGAAGACGTCTCGGTTAATATGGAAGGAGGAAATGACCTTAGGGAGGAACGCCGGGTGCGGTCGCAGCTGTACCTTGTCCTTATGGAACACCGTGTACGGAGGGTCCACGGTCAGAGCCCGAAGCTCGGAAACTCGCCGGGCCGATGTAATAGCGACTAGGAAGGCCACCTTCCAGGATAGGTACAGCAGCGAGCATGTGGCTAAGGGCTCGAAGGGGGGCGCCATGAGCCTGGTTAGAACCAGGTTCAGGTCCCAAGTAGGGGTAGGCCGTCTGACCTGGGGGTATAGCCGCTCCAGGCCCTTGATAAATCTTGACACCATTGGGTGAGAAAAGACGGACTTGCCAGCCTCGCCTGGGTGGAAGGTGGATATAGCCGCGAGGTGGACGCGTAGAGAGGAGATCGCCAAGCCTTGCTGCTTGAGAGACCACACGTAGTCCAAGATGGTGGGGACTAGCACGGCGAGTGGATCGTGGTTGTGCTGACTGCACCAGCAGCAGAAGCGTTTCCATTTCGCTAGGTAGGTTGAACGCGTGGAAGGCTTCCTGCTGCCCAACAACACTTGTTGTACTGCATCGGAACAGCGCAACTCGGATTGGCTTAACCAGCCAGGAACCATGCAGACAGGTGGAGGGATGGAAGATTCGGATGGCGCATTCTGCCGAAGTCCTGTGTGATCAGGTCCGGCCAAAGAGGTAGGGCAATCGGATTTGCCAGGGAGAGATCGAGCAGCATGGTGTACCAAGGCTGCCGCGGCCACGCCGGAGCGATCAGGATGAGGCGGGCCTTGTCTCTCCGGACCTTGATCAGGACTCGATGGACGAGAGGGAAGGGTGGGAAGGCGTAGCAAAGGCGACCCGTCCACGGTATGAGAAACGCGTCCGACAGGGAGCCCGGGGAGCGGCCCTGCAGAGAGCAGAACACCTGGCATTTCCTGTTCGATCTGGAGGCGAACAGGTCTATCTGGGGAAACCCCCACCTCTGGAAAAATGACATAGAGGACGTCCGGACGGATGGACCATTCGTGGGACAGGAAGGATCTGCTCAGGTGTTCCGCCAGGGTGTTCCGCACTCCCGGGAGAAAGGAGGCCACTAGATGAATAGAGTGGGCTATGCAAAAGTCCCACAGATGTATTGCTTCCTGACACAGCGGGGAGGACCGGGTCCCGCCCTGCTTGTTGATGTAATACATGGCCGTTGTGTTGTCCGTGAATACCGCAACACAACGACCGTGCAAGTGGTGTTGGAATGTCTGGCATGCTAGGCGAACGGCCCGTAGCTCCCGCACATTGATGTGAAGAGTCAACTCTCTTCGTGACCACAAGCCCTGTGTACGCAGGGTCCCCAGGTGCGCCCCCCAGCCCAGCGATGATGCGTCCGTTGTCAGGGACGCTGATGGCTGTGGGGCGTGAAATGGGAGGCCCGCACACACTTGGGAGGGCATTGTCCACCAGCCTAGGGAGCCTAGAACATTCGGTGGAATCGTTACAATTGTGTCTATGGCATCCCTGCGTGGTCGATAGACCGACGCGAGCCAGGTCTGCAACGGGCGCATGCGGAGTCTTGCGTGTCTGGTGACGAAGGTGCATGCGGCCATGTGCCCCAGGAGAGAGAGGCACGTTCGAGCAGATGTGGTCGGGAAGGCCCGCAGGCTTGTGACCATGGACACTATGGCTTGGAATCGGTGCGGGGGGAGGCTGGCCGTCGCGAGGTTGGAGTCCAGCACTGCCCCTATGAATTCTATGCTCCGCGTAGGCACCAGAGTGGACTTGTCCGGATTGATAGTCAGGCCTAGGCTCGCAAACAGTTCCATGATGATGGCGATGTGTCCGGTCACCTGCTCTTTCGACGTGCCTCGGATGAGCCAGTCGTCGAGGTAAGGGAAGACATGGATACGACGACGTCGCAGGGCAGCAGCGACGACCGCCATACATTTGGTGAACACCCGGGGGGCCGAGGAGAGCCCAAAGGGGAGGACCGTGAACTGGTAGTGGTCCTGATTCACCACAAAGCAGAGATACCGTCTCTGCGGGGGGAAGATCGCAATGTGGAAGTATGCATCCTTCATGTCGAGAGCAGCGTACCAATCTCCGGAATCCAGGGAAGGAATGATGGTTCCTAATGTTACCATGAGGAACTTGAACTTTTTGATGAATTTGTTCAGGCCTCGCAGGTCCAGGATGGGTCGTAGGCCCCCTTTTGATTTGGGGATTAAGAAGTACCGGGAATAAAACCCCTTGCCCCTTAGCTCCCTTGGCACTTCCTCTATAGCCCCAATGGACAGGAGCTTGTGAACCTCCTGGACGATAAGTTGCTCGTGAGAGGGGTCCCTGAAGAGGGACGAGGAGGGAGGATGGGAGCGGGGTGGAGAAACAAACTGAAGATGGTAACCAAACTGCACCGTGTTCAGGACCCAACGATCCGAAGTCAGCTGGGACCATGACGGTAGGAAGTGGCGGAGGCGGTTGAGGAAATGAAGTGGATCCAGAGAGGGGACTGGTAAGCTGCTCTCGGGCGCACCTTCAAAAGTTCGCCTTGGGTCCCTGCGGTGGCTTTTCGGACCCGGAAGTGTTACCCCTTTGAGGACCTGACTGTCGTCCGCGATTTGGCCGGCCTCGCCTCCGGTTGAAGTCTTGTCTGGGGCGAGGCGGGGGGTAAGTGCGCTGATGGTAGGGGCGGAATGGCCTTCTCTGAGTCTGGGGCGTGTGCATTCCCAGAGAACGCATGATGACCCGGTTATCCTTTAGGCTCTGTAGCCTGGGATCCGTCTTTTCAGAGAAGAGGCCCTGCTGATCGAATGGCAGGTCCTGGATCGTGTATTGCAGCTCCGGCGGTAGTCCAGAAGACTGCAGCCAGGATATACGGCGCATGGCTACGCCCGACGCCAGAGTCCTCGCTGCTGAATCTGCGGCATCCAAGGACGCCTGTAGCGAGGTTCTGGCGACCCTCCTGCCCTCTTCCAGGAGAGATGAAAATTCCTGGCGTGAGTCCTGAGGGAGCAGCTCTGCAAATTTGCCGACAGCCTCCCAGGTGTTGTGGCTGTAACGGCTCAGGAGGGCCTGCTGGTTCGCCACACGGAGCTGAAGGCCTCCAGCAGAATAAATTTTACATCCCAGCAAGTCCATGCGTCTGGCTTCCCTGGATTTTGGAGCGGGAGCCTGTTGGCCGTGGCGTTCCCGGTCATTGACTGACTGTACCACCAAGGAGCAGGGAGCGGGGTGTACGTAGAGGTACTCATACCCCTTGGATGGTACCATATACTTCCTTTCCACGCCAAGGGCAGTGGGTGGAATGGAGGCCGGAGACTGCCAGATGGTTTCCGCCTTTGCCTGGATCGACTTAATGAAGGGGAGGGCTACCCTGGTCGGTGCCTCCGCCGAGAGGATGCTTACTACCGGGTCCTCTACTTCCGGGACTTCCTCTACCGGAAGGTTTATGCTTTGGGCCACTCGCCTCAACAGGTCCTGATGTGCCCGGAGATCGATCGGCGGGGGCCCTGATGAAGACGTGCCCGCTACCGCCTCATCCGGGGACGAGGACGAAGACACCCCAGGGAGAAGCGGTTCTTGTACTGAAGCCTCCTCCAGAGGGGCCTCCGTTTCCCGGGAATCCTGCTGCCCCATGGTATTCGTGGGGTCTTCCTCCGTACCTGAGGGAGGGGGCCGACTGATTGTGGCCTCTGGTGCACGATGCTCCGGTGGGTTGGAGCGAGCTTGTCCCGAAGGTTCGCCCTGGGCTTGGTGGTATGCCCAGGGCATCCAAAAGGACCATTGAGGTGGACCCTGGTCCGTGCGGGCGTGCACATCTGAACCCCCGTAAGAGGCGCTGTCCATATGGGACGAGGCGGACAAGTGCCTCGAAGGCCAGGGAGGAGCCGTCGATGACTGTGGCAGGCCTCTGCGCATCCCGACGTCGCTGCGCGGTGCCGGTGAACGGTACCGGGAGTCATGGCGGTACCGTGATCTAGACCGGGACCTGCTACCAGCTCGGTGCCGGGAGGTCGACCGGTGCCGGCCACTGCCGTGCCGGGATCGGCTGCGGTATGAACGTCGGTGCCGCGATCTAGACCGGTGCCAAGAGTAGTACGACGGCGACCTGGATCTCGAACGGTGCCGCGAGTACGACCGGTGCCGCAGGTAGCGGTCTCGGGACTGCGAGCGGCGTCTAGATCTCGAGCGGCGACGTTGTGAGTGGTCCCTCGATTTAGATCGGGACCGCTGCTCGGTAGTGCCTGGCGAATGCGGCCGCACCATGGCGGGCTTGCCCAGCGATTGTATAACCCGCACCAGCAGTGCCGGGGGTTGGGGGAGCTCGGGCTCTGTCAACGCAATGATGTCGCGTGCCGCTGAGAAGGTCTCCGGCGTGGAGGGCGCGACGAGCTCGACCCCTGTCCTCACCGGGGAGCTGAATGGCACCGGACTCAACTGCCTCTGAGGGGCCGGAGTCGACGGTGCAGCAACGCTCGGTGCCGCGGCAGATGATGGTGCCGGGCGGTCAGATTTCGAGGCACGCTCTGACTGTGGTGCAGTTGCAGGCACCGCAGGAGCCCTGTGCTTTTTGCTCCTCGGGGAGAGGGAGCGGTGCCAGCTAGGGTGCCGGGCCGGTGCCGAGCGGGAAGTTGGAGCCCTCGACGGCGCCGGGCGGTCCGGAGCGGAGGCGACAGTTGGTCCCGGTGCCGGAGTCGGTGCCGACGGTGGGGGAGTCAGCGCTGCCTCCATCAGGATCTGCTTCAGGCGACTGTCCCGCTCCTTCTTAGTTCGGGGCTTGAACGCCTTGCAGATCCGACACTTGTCCACAAGGTGGGACTCGCCTAGGCACCTCAGACAGGAGTCGTGCGGGTCTCCTGTTGGCATCGGCCGATGACAGGCTGCACAAGGCTTAAAGCCGGGTGAACCGGGCATGGGCCCCGGCACCGCGGGGAGGAAAAGGGGGCGAACCCCCGATCCTCAGTATAACTATTTACAACTATACTTACTTAACTTTATAACTACAACTAACACTATAATAACTGAACTATAAACACTAGACTACAGAAGAGTGAAACGCTAGGGAGGTGGAGAACGGCTAGGCGTGCTCCACAGTTCCAACGACCGACACGGGCGGTAAGAAGGAACTGAGAAGCGGGCGGGCCAGCAGGGGTATATATTAGGCACCATGCCGGCGCCACTCTAGGGGGCGACCTGCTGGCCCACCGAGTGTTGCTAGGGTAAAAAGTCTCCGACGAACGTGCACGCGGTGCGCGCACACCTAACTGGAATGGATATGAGCAAGCACTCGAAGAAGAAAGTATGCTTATCAAGTTTGCGGATGATACCAAACTGAGAGGGATTGCAACTGCTTTGGAGGACAGAGTCAAAATTCAAAATGATCTGGACAAATTGGAGAAATGGTCTGAGGTAAACAGGATGAAGTTCAATAAAGATAAATGCAAAGTGCTCCACTTAGGAAGGAACAATCAGTTTCACACATACAGAATGGGAAGAGACTGTCTAGGAAGGAGTATGGCAGAAAGAGATCTAGGGGTCATAGTGGACCACAAGCTTAATATGAGTCAACAGTGTGATACTGTTGCAAAAAAAAGCAAACGTGATTCTGGGATGCATTAACAGGTGTGTTGTAAACAAGACACGAGAAGTCATTCTTCCGCTTTACTCTGCGCTGGTTAGGCCTCAACTGGAGTATTGTGTCCAGTTCTGGGCACCGCATTTCAAGAAAGATGTGGAGAAATTGGAGAGGGTCCAGAGAAGAGCAACAAGAATGATTAAAGGTCTTGAGAACATGACCTATGAAGGAAGGCTGAAGGAATTGGGTTTGTTTAGTTTGGAAAAGAGAAGACTGAGAGGGGACATGATAGCAGTTTTCAGGTATCTAAAAGGGTGTCATCAGGAGGAGGGAGAAAACTTGTTCACCTTAGCCTCCAATGATAGAACAAGAAGCAATGGGCTTAAACTGCAGCAAGGGAGATTTAGGTTGGACATTAGGAAAAAGTTCCTAACTGTCAGAGTAGTTAAACACTGGAATAGATTGCCTAGGGAAGTTGTGGAATCTCCATCTCTGGAGATATTTAAGAGTAGGTTAGATAAATGTCTATTAGGGATGGTCTAGACAGTATTTGGTCCTGCCGTGAGGGCAGGGGACTGGACTTGATGACCTCTCGAGGTCCCTTCCAGACCTAGAGTCAATGAGTTTATAAAACACAGCCTCTTCATATGAATTTCTGGGCAACGGACTAAAGTTACCAGTCAAATCCAGCCTTACATCTGTATGAATAAACTAAAATACACGAGAAGAAATGGCCTTATAAATTAGGAGGTGGAATGGGGAAGATTCTGAATTAGATCAGTCAACTGAAACTCTGCTCACATTGTGCTCTTGTAAGCAAACTCGCTTCAACTGGAATTCACTTCAGAGCCTCTCTCCTCAGTAATACATCCCCCCAGCAAGTGCATGCAAGCCCTGAAGATTAATGAGAAACCACACATTGACGTTCGACCCTGCCACTCAGTCCAAGGTGAATCAATGTGTGCTGGCTCATAAATTTTACTGGGGAATATTCCAAGTTGAAAGAGAATAAGTCAAACAATGGTAAATTGGCATCAGCGTCAGGCAGAGTTCAGGTAAGCATCAATTACGGTTTAACTTACAGGTGGTTTGCAAAATGCACGAACAGCAGAATGGTTAGCAATGTCTACTGTCACACAACATTCTTTGAATTACCTTCAACAGAAGCCCTGCAAAAGTACTTCACATTTCAATTATCCTCTCTCATAAATAACATGAAAGCCCTCCCTCTGACTAATGGAGCTGTTTGCTGTAGTCAATCAGGCTTCATAAATATGTTCATAAAATCCCATGTATTTAAAATAAAAATGCCCCATTTATAAGTAATGTTAGAACTGAAATGCAGCTTTTCCATCTTCGAAAAGATAGAGCTGAAACAATGGAACTGGTTATCACAAAGCACTCTCTTTCTGAGAACATCAGGAGCTCTGTGATGACTGCATTGTCCTGCAAAGCTTCTCCTCCATAAAGTGTTTATTAAAAAGGATATCAGGTACAAACTAATCCAAGCACACAAAGTATGAAATCTAAGTTGAAAGCTACAGGCTAGTCATCACTCAGCACAATAAACTAACAGAGGTGGTGCTTCGAGAAGCAGTGATTCCACTCTTCTAATCAAAGGACTATTTCAGTGCTGAAAGGTCATTTTCATAAGTATCGAGGCCTGGTGATGGCATGCCATTGTATGTTGATTCGGTCTGGTCGGTTCAGTGTCTTACGTGGACATGACCAAAAAGGGAGGGAGAAAGGTACTCCAGTCTCTGTACAAGTCAAGCATATCCTACTAGATCATACAGGTAGATTACTGTATGCTGGCACTCACTTTAGAATCCAATGTATTTGCCTCCCTGTTCTCCTGGGAGGAAGCTCGCTTATTATGAGAGGTAGTGTGGTCTGGTGGATAAGGCACTGGACTGTGACTCAGGAGTAGACCTGAGCAAAACTTTTCAGAGGAATAATTTATTCTCCCAAAAATGGAGTTTAGGGTTGACTAGAACAATCTGAGAGTTTGATGCGATAGTTCTGGCTGTTGAAAAGCTTCCCTCCCCTTCATAATCTTTAGCCTAGCAGTTAAGGCACTTGCATGGGATGGGGGACACCCAAGTTTGAATCCCCGCTGAGGACCCAGGATTTTGAGCTCACTTTGTAGAAATACATACTGGTAGATATTAATTGGGCTAAAGAGCAAAAGAGAGAGAACAATTCTGTGGCCTGGTAATTAAAGCACTCACTTGGGAGGTAGAAGATGTGGGCTCAAATCTTCTCTCTGCCTAATTCAGTGGAGGGATTTGAATCCATGTCTCCTACCTCCCAGGCTATAATCACCAGGCTAGAGAGTCATTCACTCTTTGGCCCAGTTAATATGTATGTGTTTCTACAAAGTGCAACAGTTTCAACAGGAGAGACTGAGAGTGACTCACCTACAGCCTGGGGGCAGGACACTAAACTGGGAAAGGAGCAGGGCTTTTTTGCCGCCCCAAACAGAGGGAAAAGAAAAAAAAAAAAAGCCCGATTGAGCTCCTGCCGAAGTGCCGCCGAAGAATAAGAGACGAAGTGAAGGACCCACCGCTGAATTGCCACCAAAGACGAACGCGGAGCACTTCATCAGCCACCAAAGTGCCGCCGAAGACCCGGATGTGCCACCCCACTACTGGACGGAGGGCCGTCTCTTTCTATTGGCCGCCCCAGGCACCTGCTTCCTTCACTGGTGCATGGAGCCAGCCCTGGAAAGGAGAGATCTGAATTCAAGTACCTGCTCCAGAGTGGAGATTCACACCTGTCTCCCCCACCTCCAAGGCAAGTGCCCCAAGCACTAGGCTAAAATCTATAAGGAGGGGGAAATGAACACCCCCTCGCAACCTCCCAACCAGACTTTTCCAAATTCCAAACATTTTCAGACCCAAACTGAATATTTTTCCTGATTTGGGGGTTTGCTAGCCAAACAACCAACCAAAAAATCAATTATTCACTTCATTAGGAGACCTGAGCTTAATTCTAGACTCTAAATGCTCTACTACCAGGCCTTCCAGGTGTCCTTGGACAAGTTACTTCACCTTTCCGTGCCTCAGTTTCACCACCTGTAACATATACACATAAGTTAGAGTACATTACCAATAACACTCGCTTCCCTTTACAAACTGACAATAATAATTGGGCAGTGAGTTTCAAGTCAGTAGCAATATGTCCTTCATTTTAACAGCTTATAGGGCAGATTTTCCAATGCAGCTTGTTACTTAGATTCTGCTGAAAAATCAGTAAGAGTTTGCAGCCTAATGCCATTTGAGCCTTTGGAAATCTCCATCTAAATAATTTAAGGGCTCCTCTATTTAGGGAAATTGTTCTGAATAGCTATTGTGGAATAAGGTATTTTACAATAGCTATTCTGCAATAGCTATTCAGGTCAATTTCCCTGTGTAGACAAGCTCTGAAGAGACACTCCTTTAACCTGTAACTCATTCTTTGTTGTAATCTTGCTCTCAGTTCATTAACTGCAAAGGAATTTACTAAATTTGAGTGTACCTGCATTTCTCTTTATTAGCTAGTGCTACTAATTATGTCCAGGGCTGTATTTTAAGGAGGGAAGAGAGGGCACGGTGAAGAGAGGGATGAGGCAATATGTTCCAGCTCTGAAAAATACAAGTGCTATGAGGGAATTATTATTCAGGAAATGTAGTCCAAGCCCTAGTGCCTAATCCAAACCATGGAGGTCAGTGGAAAGACTCCCATTGACTTCAATGGGCTTTGGATCCGATCATTTTCCCCTGCTTTCCTACAGAACAACTGGCATTACTTGTGTAGGAATGTTTCAGAGGCAGGACTGTGGAAAGGGCAAGACTAGGGCTGTCAAAAATCCAGCTAATGTCAGCTCTGCTTCCAGTAAATAAAACGAGAACATAGATATACAAAAACGCCATCTTCCCAGGTACAGCTTGGCAAATGCTACATGCTTTAGAGTGTCCTGGCAGTACCATCACACAAATGAACTGGCCATCAACTAAGTATACTAACCAAATCCAACTGAAATAGAACCAGCCATTTAAGACACTAATGTGCAGAATGTACACATAACCCACAAAATGTGGCATTTTCCCTGCAGACGAAGATCTCCAGGCCAGCCTAATTTGTTCTACATCATTTACCGCTGAAATTTATAAAATAAACAAAACCAAAAAGTGCCCCATGAAACTTAATGCAAATGTTGCTTCTCTCTTTGTAAAGGCTCCAGGCTGATATTTTGACTATAAGGAAAGTCTGCTTTATACATTGAGATCTCTTTTCTGTGGTCTGTTTACATGATGGTCACCAATCCGATGGCTGCATATACTACAGTATTTACAAGGCTAAATGGTTATGCGTGTTCAAAAACACTTGGATCTGTGTACAGTCACGATAATTGTGCTCACAAAAACACACAAACACTGAACTTCTACTTTGGGGTAGAGGGGAGAAATTGCCCCTTGAAACTCTTTACCTATTTGGGTCTGAAAAGACGGAAAGAACCATAAGACTGCCTTAGAAACTGAACATCACCAAGGGAAAACTTGGGAAGGAATTAATGACTTCCATCGTGTCTAGAATACAAGGACTCAAGATTTCAATTCTCAGGCAGTTAATGGTCAGCAGCAGATGAGCCATTAAAAGTCTGTGGTGGAGTAATGAGAAAATGTGTGTTCGCCTCCAAGAACATCCTCAATGTAATCTGAAAAGACTAAACAGAACCACCTTATAAAGACCAAGAGACAGCAGAGTTTTTGGTGGCAATTCCCTTGCTAATTGGCAAGCCGAGTCTCCCTGCCCCCGGCAACTTTGTTTTAACAATATCTACAAGAACTTGCACAAATGTATATATCTCACTTTAGCAGATTTGGAGGAATTCAAAAAAAGTTCTGGATGAGTAAGATAAATCCAATTGCATGTGTGAAAAGGTTAATGAAAGGCTCAGTGTGCCAACCAATTGCGGCTTAATATGTTGCTGGGAATGTCTTGATTTTGCATTTTCATTAAAGGAATAATTATGTGCATCAAGACTCGTTTGCAGTTTAGTGGCACAGAGTCAGAATTCATTACTTAAGGCAGTAATGACAGCTGTGCAGTTTCACCTCGAGTTCCCAGGGATCTGAATGACATTCCAGTTTGAGACACAGAGCCTGTTTATACTATTTGTAATGGAAATAGCATTAGGCAGGTCAATCTAGTAACTGCTCACAAGTGATCTGGGTTAGGTGCCCTTGGCGGGGGCATTCCCCACAAATAAAAGAGAATTAACATTATTCAACAGAAATGTTTTCAGCTTTCCCTATCAAGGATCCTGATAGACTGAACCCCCATCCACACTGGAATTATACCCGTTAGATATACATTTCCAAACACAAGTCTAGAAAGAGTTTCTGCTGACATGTACTAAGTACAGTCGTGTGGTCACTGGGAAGCAGCAGACAAAGCCATTTTCAAACGGCATTGGGACTTTTAAAAAAAAAACTAGGTCCCAAACTGACCAAGTAAATGTATTCAACCTGTATTAGCAGAAAGAATGATTATATCAGTGTATGAAAACCACGTTCTAACATAGGCAAAATTCCACTGTGGACAGGTCCTAAAGAATGGAGGAGAAAAATAAGCTATTCCCCCCAGCCCCACCCACAGAGAAGAATGGGGCCAAAGGGAGGAGAGAGAGAGAAAGGAGAATATTAGTAACATCAGGAAATCAAGTCCAGGAAGTGCCAGGTCAAACTAGGGTTGCCAACCCTCCAGAATTGTCCAGGAGTCTCCAGGAATGAAAGATTAATTTGTAATTAAAGATTATGTCATGTGATAAAACCTCCAGGAATACATCCAACCAAAATTGGCAATGCTAGGTCAAGCTGAAAAAATTAATGATAAGTATAAAGATCTCTCTAGAAGTAATAGTCTTCTGCCCCAAAACAGTATTGCTGGAAAGGCCCCATGAATGGTATTCATGACCATTATTCAGTTATACCATACATGTAAAAACCAGACTCTTCTATCTGTAAATGTATACATGAGGAACTAGTATGTCTTTCCATTTGTTGAGCTTATCTTGTGGTCCTTACTCAGGCAAAACTCCCACTGTGGCATACTGCCATCTTGTGGACCTGGCCAGTATACCACAGGAAGTAACCGAGGAGGAGGCATAGAGAGGCAGAGTTTAGGAGTTCTCTGAGTAAGATACAGAATCCTGTTTGTGGGTTTTGTTTATGTGACTGTTAAATTTTAACACCATTTCATGGAAACCTGAGACTCTCTTCTTTCACATTGCAGGATTTCATCCTTTTCCATCTAATACGCTGAAAAGTCAAGAAGTAAATGAAGGTACCTCACCAAAAGTTAGAGATGAGCCTGAACTAAATCCCTAGATCTGAACACCCATAAACTCTGGGAAAATGTAGATCCTGATCTTTGTCTACAAAAAAGGCCTGCAAAACCAGTTACTGCATATACTGGGCCAAGAACAATCATTTAATGCTCCACCAGATTCTTGTGTTTGGCACGAAACAACTAGGGATTTTGCCTGAGCATTCTGCAGATTTGTAATTATTGGGAGCTTTGTTTGTTTAACATTTTATTTGCTACTCAATTGATCAAGTTAATATAAAAATTCAATAATCTTTTGTGAAATTCAAAACAGTATTGCTGGAAAGGCCCCATGAATGGTATTCGTGACCATTATTCAGTTATACCATATACCATATTATACTAATATTTAATATTAGGGTCAAGTGCATTAGGAAAGACAATTATCCCACCAAAAATTCCACTGATTTCCCCGATTCTTCCTGTTCTCACATGCTGGTTTTTCTTGCCCTCTAGGATCAAACTGTATTTGTTTCTGTAACGCAGGATTTAAAACACATGAAAAACATTTTTAATTAGAATTTTGTTCTTCTTTGTTATGATGTATAGAGAAGATCTGAAAGATTGTTTTTAAAGTTTTCTTCTGCTTGTTTTTAATCTCAGAATATCAGAAATATCCAAGAGCACTCTTCACTTGTTTGGCTAAAGGATCCTTTTGGAAGATACTCACTGCGAGCTGTCATAGTTTAATTGATTAACAAAGACTTTTTTTTATCCCAAATGCTCACTCGGCATTGAAGTTAAATAGGTTAACAAACAAACAAACTCATTCAGAGGTGTGAACGCTGACTACAAGCCTCTTCCAATCTGTGTTGTTCAATTCTTAGACTCTCAACTCTTGGGTTGTCATTATTTCATTAGCACACCAGTCACTACAGAATGGGTGGACAAGACCTGAATTTCTAATGTACTAAACAAGCAGAAAAGAACTTTTTGACAGAAGCCTTTCACATAGAAACAGCACAATCCCTTCCCCCTGCCCCTTTGCAGGTCATTGTAAAATGACTTTCCATGGCCAAAAAAAACAACCATATATTAAAGGTTAGACTAAGTAGCCTAATCTACTGGGTTGACACAGGACTAGCAGCCAGAAACTTCCTAGTCCTATTTCCAGGCCTGACACCAACTTGCTCTGTTGACTCAGGCAGGTCACAACCTCTCCAGCTCCAATTTCCCATCTGTAATATGGGATACTTCTTTGCAGGATTATGATGCCTGTTTATACAGATAATGTAAAGCACTTATAAGTAGTATTAATAGTGAGCTAAATCCTGAGCTCCTTAATTTTTACTCCATTTTAACTCAGGCAAAACACTCATTAAAATTAATTGGAATGTGACTATTCATATGTATTCATTGTGAATAGATCCAGAATTTAGCCCTTTTTGGTTAGCAGATCATTTGTGAACTAATCCCGATTTTCTTAAAATGTACTGTTGTCCTTCTGCCAAATGGTCATGATACTAGGGTCTTGTAGGTAAGCGTCCCATTTTTGAAGGAGCAATAAGTGAGGCAGACTTAATTTTTAGTGCAACTTGTTTATTTTCATTATATACAACTAGTCCTAGAACAGAGGTGGTCACAAACAGCAAGAAGGCAATCCCCTGGCTCACTGATTTTAGCCCAACCTAATGCCTCATTCACAGGGAGCAATTCTGCCTCAAGGATACACTCTGGTTAGAAAGATTAAGGCAGGAAGCAAACCCTCCTGCTACTTACCACAGTTTCGCCCAGAAAGAGCATACAGACACTACAAGCTTTTCTTCAAAGACTGAGTGGTGCTCTCAATCTACTCAGTTCTTTTTCTTAGCATATGTGTAATGGCACCTTCTGGTAATTCCTGCCTTCACAGATTTCATTATTTGGAAGTATTCGTTAAATACCTTAAACAATTTTTTTTTAATATGGATTGGCTTCTTACTGATCCCTTTGACTATTCACTAAGTCACATGAAGCCAGATCCTCAGCTTGTGTAAAACAGCCTAGTTCCATCAAAGTCAGTGGAGCTGCACTGATCGGGGCGGCTTCAGGCCCCAGCATGCCAAGAACGTGCTTGGGGCAGCATGCCGCGGGGGGCGCTCTGCCGGTTGCCAGGAGGGCGGCAGGCGGCTCCGGTGGACCTCCCGCAGGCATGCCTGCAGAGGGTCCGCTGGTCCCGTGGCTTTGGTGGACCACCAGAGCTGCGGTACCAGCGACCCTCCAAAGGCGTGCCTGTGGGAGGTCCACCGCAGCTGCAGGACCGGCTGCACACCTGCAGGAGGTCCACCAGAGCCGCCTGCCACCCTCCCGGCGACCGGCAGAGCGCCCCCTGCAGCATGCCGACCTGCCTGGGGCAGCGAAATGTCTAGAGCCGCCCCAGGCACTGATTTACATTTACTGAGGTTCTGGTCCACTGTTTATAACACCTGTTCAAATGACTGAAAATTTTTAAACAGAGGAGTAATTAAGAGTGAATAAGGTTTCAGAGCGGTAGCCATTTCGGTCTAGATCAGCAAAAACAATGAGGAGTTCTTGTGGCATCTTAGAGACTAACAAATTTATTTGGGCATAAGCTTTCGTGGGCTAGAACCCACTTATCAGATGCATGGAGTGGAAAATACAGTAGGAGGTATATATACATAGTACATGAATAATTCACTTCATGTAAGAACATCTGGACAAACTATAATTGGTGCGAAAATCTGTGTAACTTTCAGAATTGGAGAACAATTTAATCAATACCCAGCAGTTGTCTGAATACCTACGACATGAATCACAATGACTCAAACTTGGAGCTTTTAATGAAAATAGTCACACACCAGTTGTTTTACTATTCAACCAGCCTAAAACTGACTGAGGCCATGTCTACATCTAAAACTTTGCAGCGCTGGTTGTTATAGCTGTATTAGTACAGCTGTATAGGGCCAGCGCTGCAGAGTGTCCACACTTACTGCTAGCAGCGCTGCAAGTGCTGTTAGATGTGGCCACACTGCAGCGCTGTTGGGAGTGATGCATTGTGGGCGGCTATCCCACAGGGCACCTCGTCCCACAGCGGCGCTGGGGCTTGTGGGAAGGGGAAGGAAGTGTGATTGTCCTTCTGCTTCCTGTTCCTGTTCCAACGGCCAGCGTTGCTTTGGTACACATGCGGAGCACTGTGGCAGCATTGTGACTCTAAAGCGGTTTTTCTGCATTATCTTTCAAGAATGGATCCTCAGGTACTGAATACCTTACTAATGAATATTGCCAGCACATCTCGCCTTACTGTGGATCTAATCCTTAGGCTGCTAAATGTGCGTGTGACTGACATTGAGGAGTCGGACGATGGTACTGAATCGCATCAATATGCAGACAGTACAATGCTAGTGGCAATAACAGACGTGCTCTGCTCCGTGGACCGGCGCGTTTGGGCTCGGGAAACCAGCACTGAGTGGTGGGATCACATCGTCCTGCAATCATGGGATGACGAGCAGTGGCTGCAGAACTTTCGTATGAGGAAAGCCACTTTCATGGGACTTTGTGATGATCTCGCCCCCAACCTGCGGCGCATGAACACGAGATTTAGAGATGCCCTTTCTTTGGAGAAGCGGGTGGCTATTGCAGTCTGGAAGCTGGCAACTCCAGACTGTTTCCGATCTGTGGCGAACCAGTTCGGAGTGGGAAAGTCCACCGTTGGAATGGTGCTGATGCAAGTTTGCAGGGCCATTAATCGAACACTGACAAGAAGAACCGTGACTCTTGGTAACGTGCAGGACATTTTAGATGGCTTTGCAGAAATGGGCTTCCCTAACTGTGGAGGGGCAGTAGATGGGACGCATATTCCTATTATCTCTCCACCCCACCTGGCATCGGAGTATATTAATCGCAAGGGGTACTTCTCTGTGGTTCTGCAAGCGCTTGTGGATCACCGTGGGCATTTCACTGACATTTACTCTGGATGGCCTGGAAAGGTGCACGATGCACGCATATTTAGGAACAGTGCCCTGTTCAGGAGGCTTAGGGCCGGGACCTTTTTCCCAGATCACAATATAACAGTAGGGGACGTGGAAATGCCCATCGTGATTCTGGGAGACCCCGCTTACCCATTAATGCCATGGCTCATGAAACCATATACTGGGAAGCTTGACAGGAGCAAGGAGCGTTTCAACTACAGGTTGAGCCGCTGTAGAATGACTGTGGAGCGTGCTTTTGGCCGTTTGAAAGCTCGCTGGCGCAGTCTGTTCGGGAAGCTAGATTTGATGGAAAGCAGCATTACCGCAGTTATATCCGCGTGCTGCACCCTCCATAATATTTGTGAAGGGAAGGGTGAAAGGTTCAGTGAGGAATGGACCTCCGAGGTTAGACGTTTGGAGAATGAGTTTGCTCAGCCAGAGAGCAGGGCTAATAGGGAGGCCCAGGAAAGGGCTTCAAGGATTAGGGATGCTATAAGGGAGCAATTTGATGCTGAGAGCCAGCAGTAATGTTTGGTGCATGTGTTGTGCTTTGCTTTACCTTGCTGTGTATAATTAACCATTTCTGTCACCAATAAAACATATGGAAAGAAATACAAACCAAAACCTTTTATTTGTCATACAGTAAAAAACAGGTAAGGGGGTATGGGTGGTTCACAGTACATTCAGAGGTTTTACTATTTCCTATTTTACTCAATTGTAACCGTCTGATGCAACTCACCATTACTTTGCTGCATAATGATGGGGGTGGAGTGCGCTGAGTAAGAATTAAACATATCTTGGTTAGTAGGTGATGTTATAGGTGTTGGGGGCAGCTGATGATAATAAGGAACTGGGTGCTGCATAAAGCTATTTTGAGGATACACAGGGGGACAAGGAACAGTGCTTTGGGAAGCCTGTGGGTTAGCACGGTATATATTTGCCTGCATGGCTACAAGAGACTCAAAAGACTTGGTTTGGCGAGACAGGAGTCTCATCATCTGCCTGGCTATTCTTTTGGCAGACAATTCCTGTCTCCTGCTTTCAGTCAGCCTCCATTCCTGTACACTTTTTCTCCACTCCTCAGTCTTCCTACTTTCCCTGTTGTAGTGGTTCAGGACGGTCTTGATCAGCTCCTCTTTTGATTTCCTAGGATTGCGCCTCAAATTCTGCAATCTACGTGAGGCCGGTGACACAGCTGCATTACTCGAGTTGCCTAGAAAAAATAGAGATAGAGACATGTAATACACAGGGGCATCATTGTTTATTATCAACTTTTGAAGGACATTTGAAACTGTAGGTAGCATCCCTCTCACATACCTCACATAACACTGTAGAGTTCAAGAAAGCTAAGACATGTCTAGCAATGGGGTGAGTACTTTTGCTTAAAATTCTCCCATGTTAGTGGGATGCCTTGGTTCCTGCTCGGAAGGGGGGCCGGGTGAGGAAAAAGCACCCCGCAGGACACGGTTCCCGCTTGGAAGGGGGGGTGGGGGACGGACAGAGCACACCGCAGGACACGGTTCCCGCTTGGAAGGGGGGGTGGGGGACGGACACAGCACACCGCAGGGCAGGTTTCACGCTTGGAAGGGGGGATCGGTGAAGGAAAGAGCACACCGCAGGGCAGGCTTCCCGCTTGGACGGGGGGTGGGGGATGGACAGAGCACACCGCAGGGCAGGCTTCCCGCTTGGAAGGGGGGTGAGGGATGGACAGAGCACACCGCAGGGCAGGTTTCACGCTTGGAAGGGGGGATCGGTGAAGGAAAGAGCACACCGCAGGGCAGGCTTCCCACTTGGGAGGGGGGTGGGGGACGGACAGAGCACACCGCAGGACACGGTTCCCGCTTGGAAGGGGGGTGGGGGACGGACACAGCACACCGCAGGGCAGGTTTCACGCTTGGAAGGGGGGATCGGTGAGGAAGAAGCACCCCGCCTGGATGCCTACGTGCTGGGAAGGGCGGGGGGGGGTGGATTGGGGCAGAGGAAACAGACCGCCTTGCGCTGGGGAGCCGTGCTTCTAGCTACCTGCCCTCAATTATCCCTAAACTATCCACAGGCTTTCATAATGCCAGACATATCACTGCTGCGTGTTACCAAGGAAGAGCGGGAGGGTCTTCTACAGGAATGCGGATACCGCCCTGGCCCCTATGCAGCTCGCCTGTGTGCGGCCATGGTCCCCCCACCCCTCGCTGCACAGTGGATCGGACGAGTTAGCCTGACCGGGACAGGGACCACGCTGGCTCTACCTATAAACTTGTTAAAGCACATTGCCCAAGATCTAGCTGCAACTTTTCAAGAGATTACTCAGGCAGATTACACAGATGTCATAGATCACATCAATGGGCTATTCCACGTTTAGGCATGCATGCAATCAGCCATAACGAAAATCCTGCTATCACAAAGCATTGCAATCTACTTACCACGAGCACGATCCTCAGCTTCCTCATCAACGTCCGCTTCCAGCTGCTGTGACTGGCTAGTCTCCTCAGGGCTGGAGAAGAGCTCCTGGCTGCCTGTGTCCTGAGACTCCGGGGTGTCCCCCTCAACGCCAGTAGCATCACTGTATTCATCCTCTACACCATCCCCCACTTCTCCCTGCTCTGAACTCTCCATTGTGCTCCTAGGATTCACGGTGGGGTCACACCCAAGTATGGCATCCAGCTCCTTGTAAAACCTGCAGGTTGTGGGGGCTGCTCCTGAGCGTCGGTTTCCCTCACGGGCTTTGCAGTATGCACTCCTCATCTCCTTAATTTTTACTCTGCATTGCAAGGCGTCCCGTTCGTGGCCCCTTCTCAGCATGGACTGCGATATCTGACCATAGGTATCGTAGTTTCTCCTTCTGGAGCGCAGCTGTGTTTGAACAGCCTCATCTCCCCACACACTAATTAGATCCTGCAGCTCTGCATTGGTCCATGCTGGGGCTCGTTTGTTGCGTGGAGGCATGGTCGCTGAATGATTGATTGATTAATTGCACTCCACGCCTGACTGAGCAAACAGGAAGGTGATTTTTGAAATTTCCCGGGGCATTTAAAGGAGGGGTCAGGTGAGCACAGGGCAGAGGAGTTTTCTTGATTACCAGAGAGGTATCCTCAGGTATGCTGGGATACCTGCTTATTCCACGGAGGTCAAGAAAAGCGCTGGTAAGTGTCTACATTGCATTACCAGCGCTGGATCACCAGCGCTGGATCCTCTACACCTGAAACAAAACGGGAGTACGGCCAGCGCTGCAAACAGGGAGTTGCAGCGCTGGTGATGCCCTGCAGATGTGTACACCTTCAAAGTTGCAGCGCTGTAACTCCCTCACCAGCGCTGCAACTTTCTGATGTAGACAAGCCCTGAGTACCTTAGATTTTGCCTCAGTATTACAAGTTTCAGCATCAGACTACAGAAGCAGCACAAGCCATACAAGTGTCTCACCTGAGCAATGATGACACTATGACTGCTGTGCATTTACTGTTGCTATGTGAGAAGTAATCAAACATTTTATAAGCAAAAGTATTTAAGGAAGGAAAACTACAATTACTTCATTATTTGCTTCAGTAGAGACCAGAGACTGTAATGTCCTCTACCTGCATTTTTTTTTCTCCTGTTCACCCCCATCAGTCTTTAGTGGTATCTCCAGAAACTGCTGAGGAACAAAGTATCACAATAAAATAAGCCAGTTCAAACAATGTTTTTAAATGGAGGAGGCTCAGCCTAAAGATGCTGCTGTTTCACTGAGAGGTGAGAGGGAGACTGTGTGTAAAATCTTTCATCAGGCTGGCCGAGGGCCTGATTGTTTCCACCAATTAGCCAGATTCTCTGGATAAGGGGATGACCACAGTGCTTAGGTGGGATCCTGCCTGACAACCTCCCACTCGGCTACTTCAGTGGAAGCTAGTCCGTGGCACACTCTACTGCAGCAGTTCAAATGATCTCCCAACCTCATCTGCATAATCAATGCAATGACAATTAGCCCTGTGTTGGTAGATGAGGACCACTCTGGAGTGTCCCTATTTTGTACCAGACCCTTTACAGCTAATGACCAAAGCAGAGCACAGACTGGAACTGAGAAAGAACATGTAACACTACGCACAATGGTGTTATCTTTATTATCCTGTAATGTGTGACAACATTCAGACAGAGGTAGCTATTGGCATTTTTGTAACCAAGAACTATTATATTATAGTGGAGAGAGGGATCAAACAGGAGGTCTGACTCAACCAAGATACTTCAGGTTTATTCCCATTATTATTATTATTATTAATCTATATTTTGTTATTGAAGCACTAGCAAACCACTACAATGTTAAGATCTCAAAGCATCTAGCTTCTGGCTAGCCAGGAGCTGGCTCGGTGCAAGGGGAACCAGACAGAGAATGTTAATGTGACCTTGCACAGTGTCATCGGCATGTCAGATGCCTCCAGTTTAATGGCCAACAGCAGCAGATTGTGCTGTGAGGAGAGCCTGTCATAGCCATCCAAGTATCTCCAAAGTCAGTCAGTGCTGCTATAAATCCTAATGAAGCCACAGGGCAAAGGTGATGGAGAGCCCAGGGAAAAAAGGTGGAGGTTGGAGGGGAAAGAGGGAAATCTTCAACACTAATCACTTTGGAATGGTCCTAGTTTGGAAGGTGCCACAGTGGAAGGTTCCCTATATTATCCATTCAGAGAGTCTAATGCAAGTGTTTGTGTATACTAAAAAATTAAACTCTTCCACAAAAATTGTAATGAGAGAAATCAGAGCCATGCACACATAGATGGGATTATTCCAAGACCTGCTAGGCTTGAAACTCTCTAACAATCCCCTCTCTCTCTCAGGCCGCAATGCTCTCTCCAATCTTTAAAGCAACGTAATCACCTTCTTAAAATACACAATGATAAATTCTTCACAGCACTAGAAATGCAGTTGTGATGGACTGTTTGGCTTAGGGAACAGGCTAGAGGATACTGAGGCCTTGGCTACACTGGAGAGTTACAGCGCTGGTGGTGGCTTTACAGCTCTGTAACTTACTCCTCGTCCACACTGGCAAGGCACATACAGCGCTGTATCTCCCTGGCTACAGCGCTGCATGTACTCCACCTCCACGAGAGGAATAAAGAGAATAGCGCTGGTGCTGCAGCACTGGGGTGCCAGTGTAAACAGTGATTAATCTTACTACGCTGTAACTGACCTCCGGAACCTTCCCAAAATGCTTTCAAGTAGAGATAACACTCTCTGTTTTGTTGTGAACTTGGGGCTCCTGGAGCTGCTTATCTAAAACACAAAACACAGCTACTGTTTGCAGTGAATGAGGCAGGTAGGGGGATCCCTTTGGAATGTCCACAGCTAGTGTTTGCTTGAGGAGAGAAGCAGCATGGCAGGCGGGGTGGGGCGTTTTGAAGCAGCTGCTTATCTGGTCTGTGAGGAAAAAACCAAAGAGGTCTATTTGCATTTAGTGAATGAGAGAGGGGTGGGGGAAGGGGTCGGAACTTGCAAGGCAGGGAGCTGACACAGTGTCAGCTCCAAAAACCCACTCCCTCTGTCTCCCCCACACTCCCTTCACACTCCACCCCACCCCCCTCTTTTGAAAACATGTTGCAGCCACTTGAACGCTGGGATAGCTGCCCATAATGCACCGCTCCCAATGCCGCTGCAGATGCTGCAAATGTGGCCACGACAGTGCGCTGGTAGCTGTCAGTGTGGCCACACTGCAGCGCTTTCCCTACACAGCTGCACGAAGACAGGTTTAACTCCCAGCACGGTACAGCTGCAAGTGTAGCCATACCCTGAGGCTTTCACTTCTAGGTTGTTGGTCAAATCTACAGTAGGTCAGCAGAGATCAGAAATAACTACCATCTGTTATCTCTCTGGTGCCCTGTATGGTGAGAGTACTGTGATCTCAGTCCAATTCTCAGTGGCAGGGATCCCCAATACAAAAAGCACTCCCCATGATGGTGTTATTTTTTAGCTAACGTCACGTAAACAGCTTTTAATACTGTTGCTGAGTCCCAGCTGAGCAGTTGCTGCAGGTAGCACTGACCCTGTCTACTCTCTCGCACTCTTCCTGGCCATGCTGTGAACCAAGAACATGCCAAACTGGCAGAGCAGAAGGAAACACAGACAGGACACACAGGCAGGTGAAGGTATCAGATGTAACACATCCAGCAGGCTGCGGCACTGGACTAAACCTCGAAAGGCAGGGAGAGGAGGGGCGAAAGCCTGGTGTGTGGGGAGAGAAGGAAACAGGAAACCCAGCTACTAGAGGGGACAAAGAGAAATGCCCAGGAGGCTCCTCTAGGTTTAGGAGCAGCAAGGGAGAGAAGATAAATCCCTGCCCATGCAGAGACCAGAATCTGCCAAGAGTGACAGTAGGATGTAGGAGAGCAAGTGATAGGAGGGTGGGACAAGGCAGGAAAGATTCATAGAATATCAGGGTTGGAAGGGACCTTAAGAGGTCATCTAGTCCAACCCCCTACTCAAAGCAGGACCAAGCCCCAGACAGATTTTTGCCCCAGATCCCTAAATGGCCCCCTCAAGGATTGAACTCACAACCCTGGGTTTAGCAGGCCAATGCTCAAACCACTGAGCTCTCCCTCTGAAAGGCAAAGAGAAAGGCTGTCATGGTATAATTCCCCACTCTGAACCTCAGCGTCCAAAAGATGGGGTACCAGCATGAATTCCTCTAAGCTCAATTACCAGCTTAGTACTTGTAGCGCTGCCACCAACCAGGAATTCCAGTGCCTGGTACACACTCCGGTCCCCCCCAAACCTTGCCCGGGGACCCCCAAGACCCAGTCCCTCTGGATCCTAACACAAGGAAAGTAAACCCTTTCCCTCACCGTTGCCTCTCCCAGGCTTCCCCTCCCTGGGTTACTCTGGAAGATTACTGTGATTCAAACTCCTTGAATCTTAATACAGAGAGGAAAATTCACCCTCCCCCCTCCTTCTCTCTCTCCCTCCTTCTCTCTCCCTGAGAGAGAAAGTAATCCTAACACAGAGAGAAATTAACCTCTCTCTCCCTCTTCCCTCCTTTCTTCCCACCAATTCCCTGGTGGATCCAGACCCCATCCCCTGGGATCTCACCAGAATAAAAAACAATCAGGTTCTTAAACAAGAAAAGCTTTTAATTAAAGAAAGAAAAAACAGTAAAAATTATCTTTGTAAATTTAAGATGTTACAGGGTCTTTCAGCTATAGACACTGGGAATACCCTCCCAGCCTAAGTATACAAGTACAAATTAAAATCCTTCCAGCAAAATACAAATTTGCAAATAAAGAAAACAAACATAACCCTAACTCGCCTTACCACCTAGTACTCACTATTCTGGACATATAAGAGACTGTATCAAAGAGATTGGAGAGAAACCTGGTTGCACGTCTGGTTCCTCTGAGCCCCCAGAGAGAACAACCACCAAACACTAACAGCACATACAAAAACTTCCCTCCCTCGAGATTTGAAAGTATCCTGTCCCCTGATTGGTCCTCTGCTCAGGTGACAGCCAGGCTCACTGATCTTGTTAACCCTTTACAGGCAAAAGAGCTATGAAGTACTTCTGTTCTATTAACTCTTACTTATCTGTTTATGACAGAGGCACATTAACAAGGCAGTCTGGGGGAAGCCTGCCCTGCTACTGCCTGTGTTGGAGAGAGACAGACCTTCCCTTTCCAGGACTATCAGTCTGGCACCTTTCATCGGCATTAAATTCAAGCACACAATCAATAAAAACAGCTAAGTCCCCAAAGCAGCGGCAGGAAGAGGGCACGGCAGTGCTGTCTTGTCTCGTTATTGTCAGGAAGGGACTGAAGGAGAGTCTGCAAAGTACAACCCCAAATATAAATGCCACTGGATTTCCCTTTTTCTAAATCCGCCCGGTGCTATTTGCTAATCCAGATACACAATGGCTACTGCAGACCCCAGGCACAGCCCTGTAATAGGACTTGCTACAGGCCTAGCTGCCATATTTTGTGCAGCTCTATGCACAAAATTTAATAGAAATAATTTGAAAATGTGCAAATTAGTTCACTGTATATTTTGCAAATTTCCCACATTTGTATATGACTCTAAACTTTAATTTAAGGTTAATATGGTAGCCAAGCAATGGCAGTGGTAGGACCTTGAAGCTGCACAAAACTTAGCAGCTGTGGCCAGCCAATGGCTGCTGAAGGGCATCTGGGAAGGTAAGTTAGTTCTGGATGGGCACAGGCAGGCAGTGACTGAGTTTAGGGGTGTCTGGGCAGAGATGGGATTAGCTGGGGACTAGGAGATGGGCTGACTGGGTGGAGGTGGCTGGGGGGGGAGGGGTAAGTGAAGCTGTGTGTGTGGAGTTATCTGGGGGGGGAAGATGGAAGCCAGCTCAGTGCTGGGGGAAAATGGGAGTAGACGGCTGAGGGGGGAGGTGGTAGGGAAGCCAGATTTGAAAGAAGAGCAAGGTCGTTTGGAGGAGAAGCTGGGAACAGCTGGGAGGTCTCGGGGACAAAGGAGTAGCTGGGAGAGATTTTTTGGAACTGGGGGGAAATGGAGGCAGGTGGGGGGCTTTGTGGGAAGATGGAAGTAGCAGGGTGAGGAGGTGGCCATAGGCTGGGTGGAACTAGGAGGCTGTCTGGGGTAGCTGTGTAGAGCAATTGGGGGCTGAATGGAAACCAAGGCCTGCCGGGAATAGGTGGGTGGGAGTGTCTGGGCCGGAGAGGGGATGCTTGTCGGTTGATGGACCCCCCCACCTTACATCTGTCCCTGATGGACGCCCCCTTACATCTGACCCCCCCCCTTACATCTGTCCTCTGCTTGCTGCAACTGCTGCTGCTCACTGACTCCGCCCGACAGCTCTTTCCGTGCTCAGAGCTGGCAGGGGAAGCAGACAGACAAAGGGGGAGCAGCAGGTGCCACAGCAGCCTCTGGCAGCAGAGAGCCACAACTGTAGCCATTCCGGCAGCCCAGCTGAATGCGGGGCTACAGGAAGGCAGAGGGGCAGCCGGCATGCATAAGTGACACTTGGGATGCCTGTGTGGGAACAAGAGGTAGCATCTGAGTTTTCAACAGCTCCATAAGAGTACCTCTGTATGACAGTCTTTCCCTTTCCCAGAAGCTGTCATAGCATTCCCTCTCAGATCTGAACCTTAGAGTTCAGAAAATGAGATACTAGCACCTGACTCCTCTAAGCTTAATTACCAGCTTAGATCTGATAGCACTGCCACCACCCAAAAATATAGTGTTTTGGGGCACTCTGACCTCCCCAACCTTCCCTGGGGACCCCAAGAACCCAGATCCCTTGAGTTCTTAAAACAAGGAGAAATAAACCATTCCCCCACCTTTCCCCCTCCCAGAATTTCCCTCCCTGGGCTATCCTGAGAGATACTGATCCAACCTCTAAATCACCATACAGAGAAGCATCTCCCTTCCCTTCCACAAAGAGGCGAACAGATTCAAGGAAAACAGAGAGAGATTCTCTCTCTCCCCCTCCCGTCTCCCCCACCCGTCCTGGTGAGTTATCCCAATCCCCTGGAATAAAACGAGGGAGACAAGAAAAAAAAATCAAATCAGGTTCTCTAAAAAGAAATCTTTTAATAAAAGAAAGGAAAAAGTAAAGAATTATCTCTGTAACTTCAAGATGTAAATATTACAGGGTCCTGTAGCTTACAGACACCAGAAAGAGACTTTCCCTCCAGTACCAATACAAATCAAAATATTCCCAGCAACTACACATATAAAAGTTAATCAGCCAGATCCACAATTGCAAATAGAGTAAAACAATCAAAAAGCCTAAACCGCCTGTTTTTACTTACTATTTGAAAAGAAACTTAGAGAGCCTGTAGTAATGTCTGGTCTCTCTCAGACCCTCCGAGAGAAGAACACACAATGGACAAAGAACACACATAAAAGCTTCCCTTCACCCAAATTTAAAAGTATCTTGTCTTCTGATTGGTCTTCTGGTCATGTGTCCAGTTCCCTGCTTGTAACCCTTTACAGGTACAAGAGACATTAACCCTTAACAATCTGTTTATGACAGAAGCCCACCAGAAACATCATGAGTTCCTAAGAGCCAGATTTTCAGAGAGTTGGGCATGCAACTACATGCCCAATTTTTGCACACAATTACAACTGCAAGTGATTATTGGATATTCATATGTGTAAACATGCAGTTATCCCTCTAACAGCCTATTTGAATGCACAAATGCCTAATAAGAACATGCAACTGTAAGTGTGTGCAAAAATTAGGCATTCAGTTAGATGAGCAAATTAGACACACAGTTGCTTATCATTTTGAAAAGCAGACCCACTGAATGGTTTATGTCAGGGGTCTCAAACACACGGCCTGCTATACTTCCCCTCAACCCCTGGCCCCCTGCTTCTGGCCCCCCAAGTGCGCTGGGTCCCTGCTCCTCCGCCTACCACCCAGCGCTTCCCACCGTCAAACAGCTGTTTGGCGGTGCTTAGGACTTTCCAGGATGGAGGAGGAAGGAGCAGGGATGCTGCATGCTCAGGGAAGGAGGCGGAGAAGAGGCGTTAGAATAGGGGCAGGGAGGGGGTGGAGTTGGGCAGGGACTTTGGGAAACAGGTTGGAATGGGGGCGAGGTAGGGGTGGGAAGAGGCGGGGCCTCATGGAAGGGGTGGAGGGAGTAGGGCCGGGGCTTTTGTATCTTTATATGAAAAGGTGTCAGTGATGCGGCTCTCAGGCCAATGTACTAGCCCTCATGTAGCCCTCATGGTGACTTGAGTTTGAGATCCCTGGTTTACGTGAATTCATCTGTAGCATCAGTAGCATTGTAAAAAATTAACAATAAAAGTTAAAAATAGCCTTCCAGGAAAATTAATCATCCAGTTTTTCTGATAAGACCTTCAAATATAATGGGATTTCACCCTAGTCACATTGACATTGACTCTAATGAATTAGAATACGATGCACAATTACACCCTCAAAAAAAATGTACTCAACACAAGAGTTTTCATTGCAGACTCTCTTGCTGGTCTCTCTTGCCAGTTTCAGGGACACCTAATATTGAATGATGCCGACATATTTTGTGCCTGATGACATTATCAGCAGAGCATTGCCTTTGCTCATTTCCTTTGCTTCCACGCTGTAAGTAGCACAGGGACTATTATGCAGAAAATAAAAGAATCATCCTCACCTATTCCTGTTGTACAGTGTTTTCTCTTCCACTTGTCATCTTCTGCCAGTGGGGCATGATGAAAACAATGAATAAACAAATACTGTCTTAAATACAGCCTTGATGATCACCCTTGTTCACATTAATTAGTTAATGTTGGTACAGTGCTTTAAAAAATGCAAACCACTATACAAATGCGAAGTGTTATTCTTCTATCACTGCTTCAGGTATTAATAAGGGTTTATCAGAGATTTTTTAGAGTGGAAATAACTGCTTCTGGAGGGCAACTGCCACAGTGTTTGCTGCTATGTGGCTAACTCGATCAGCCATGTAGCTAGAAAAGCACCAGTTGTCCTGCATCTATACGGTCAAATCCTAAAATGGTGTAAATTGGCACAGTTCCAATTATGTCAATGGAGCAACCTCAGTTTGCACCAGGTGAGGACCTGACCCACAGTATCCACATCTAATACCCACATACATAAAAAATCCTTCAGCTGCATTTGAAGAAATAATTAATAAATCTGAGGGGCCCGTCACCCTGATACCCAGAACTCTCTCTACAGAAAATCTGAAGATGAGTTATAAATAGACCATAACAACTAAGCTCATTAAGAGCAATTAATTCAGTTGGTTCTGCCCATGGCTGAATTCAACACCCTGGAAGGAGAGTAAACGCAACCATTTAGTGGATGGCCAGTCATCAGGTAGTGTAAATCAGCGTTCGTTCACTGCAGTCCATGGAGCTACACTGAGTGACACCAGTCGAGGATCTGGCTATTGGAGTGCGAAGTACACAGGACTAAGAACAGCCTGTCCCCAGCAGAATACCCTTTTAAGCGAGGTGGTAAGTGATGCACAGAATGGGCAGCTGGGATTCTGCTAACCGAGCTGCGCCCTTTACTCAAGCTGTGAGTTTTTGCATGGGATTTTACACAGTTCACTAACTGGTTCTTCTTTCTACACCAGTGGTTTTCAACCTTTTTTCATTTGCAGACCCCTAAAACATTTCAAGCGGAGATGCAGACCTCTTTGGGAATCTTGGGCATAGTATGCAGATCCCTAGGGCTCCACAGACCACAGGTTGAAACCACTGCTCTAGCCCTACCTGCATGTTCTGGTCGTTCCATTTGTAAACTCTTTGCTGATCTAGTTTCAAGCTTCTAGTTGCTACGTACACTGAACCTATCCAATGGGAGTTATATTTTCTGCCTCCTGCTCTGTAGGTGCTATATAGTCTTTGGCAAACAAGCTACATCTTGAACTTTTTCTGAACTGGCAGAGAAGATGATTCTGTAAGATGGAGTTCTTGGTGCAAAGAGCTATCCTCATCTCTGTGCAAATGAGCAAGGGCCAAATTCAGTCCTGACATAATCAGGATCAAGTATCAGGGGGTAGCTGTGTTAGCCTGTATCCACAAAAACAACAAGGAGTCTGGTGGCACCTTAAAGACTAAAAGATTTATTTAAATAAATAACAGTCTTTAAGGTGCCACCGGACCCGTTGTTTTTATAATCAGGATCAGCTCCCAAGGATGTCAATAGACGCTGCCCATGGTTATATTAGGGCTCAGTTTGGCTCTTGAGGGAAAATTTCAGCACGTTCATTCACTGTGACCAAACGATAAGTGGCGTGTAATAAAAAACTGAGATTAATATTTATGCTACAATGCTTACAAGCATATCATAAATCCATGGCATGCCTACACTTTCAATACTGTGTGCAGTTCTGGTTACCCCATCTCAAAAAAAAATATATTAGAATTGGAAAAGGGAACACAGACGGGCAACACAAATTATTAGAGGTAAGGAACAGCTTCCATATGAGGAAAGGAGGGATTGCTCATCTTAGAAGAGATGATGAAGGGGGGATATGATAGAGGTCCATAAAATTATGAACGGTGTGGAGAAAGTGAATACAGATGTGTTATTTACCACTTCACAAAACGAAAGAACCAGGCATCATCCAAATAAATTAATAGACAACAGGTTCAAAATAAATAAAAATAAGTACATAACACACAGTCAAACCTGTGGAACTCGTTGCCAGGGGATGTTGTGAAGGCCAAAGTATAACTGGGTTCAGCAAAGAATAAGATAAGTACATGGAGAATAGGTCCATCCGTGGCTATTAGCCAAGATAATCACGAATGCCACTGAATGCTCTGGGTGTCCCTAAATCTCTGACTGCCAAAAGCTGGGACTTGATGACAGGGGATGAGCTACTCAATAAATTGTCCTTTCTGTTTGCTCCCTCTGAAGCATCTGGCAATGGCTACTCTCAGAAGACAGGAGACGGGCTAGATAGACAATGACCTAGAATGGTCATGCCTATGTTCTTATCAGATGGTTTTTATTTAGGAAAAAACCCAAAAACCTGTGTTCACAACACCGCTCTATTCTGTACCTGGAAACATATAAGGTATAAATTGATTTCATGAGATGGAAATTCTTTCCAGTTAAGTGTGCAACCTAATTATTATGCACCTCTGTAACAGTGCAAGAGTCCAAAGGCTAATAGGTAGCTTAATCAGCAAATTATGCAAATCAGCCCAAATCAAATACATTGTACAGCTCTTATGATCAGCAAAATATGCAGTTCTCTCAACAAATTATATGAAATTTTCAACTAATTGATCAGTCAGGATAATGAAAACAACCTCCACTGGCAAACCGTGCAGCTCAGCAACTCGGCCGTATTTCAGACAGATTGTATTATTCAGCAGAATGCCTGACAATAAAACAATATAATACCTGGAGGCGCAGCATTCTTGCTAACACACAGATAAAGGGGAAAAGGGCAAGTGTGTCTCTCAATTACTCAGCTATGCAACTTGAGCAGCAATACAGATGATGATTTGCTTTGAAATACAAGTAACTAAATTCATGAAACATGCTGCCTTGGTGCCTATGCAACTTTACCACCAAGGCATATGAAAATGTAACAACCGAAGTGCATGGTTTGGCCATTATGGGGCCATTTTTGCCCAGTGAGAAACTGCATCCTTAAGTTAGAAACTATTATTTCTGAATTCTACCTCTATCCAGTTGATTCTTTGTGTAAAAATAGGAATAAATAATAATAAATAATGATATAATAAAAATATTGTATTTCTATGAATCATGTCCTTTGGGTCCTGTATCAAATTGAATGAGGCATCATGCCCTAACAGAGATTTGATAAAGCCAAAGACAGGAAAATAAGATAGATTCTTTTGTTAGCTCCAGAAACCATAAAGCATCAAAACAAAATCTCAGGGAAAGATGTAAACAAAATAGCCCCCAGTCCTGCCTTGAAGTATGCCAGAGGGATGTAAGAATTGGACAGTGGTGCCTTAAGCCCCCCAACATTATTCAGTGCTGCTTATTGGCATGTAACAGAGGGGCTTTCAGGAAAATGGTATGGATGGAAGCTAGAGGCCAAACATGCCTTGTGTTCTGAGGTTCTCATTGTTCTTTTCCACCTAACATATCCATGCAGAAGCAAGTCATGACCCCTACCTAGTGGTGGCTGGCTGCTACACGGCAGACCTATATGGTCTGGTTTCCTGGCTTGGGTATATGGCCAGACCTACCGGTAGCCATTTACAAGTTCAGCATTTACCCAGTGTTGGCACACAATGGTATCTGTACTGTAAAGTTCAGTACACTAGCTTTCCCTTATTTCAAGTATCAGGGAATGTGTGATAATGACTTAGATTGTGAACTTGGGGCACGGGTTGTCTTTTTGTTCTGGGGGTGTACAGGGCCTAGAACGATAGGGTTCTGGTCCATAATGGAGGCATCTGAGTGCTGCTGCAATGCAAATAATAAATCATCATCTCAGATCCATTATGAGGTAAGTGTAGGTAAATACTGATTTTTTTAAATGAGAAAAGGTGGGTGAGGTAATATCTTCTATTGGACCAACTTCTGTCGATGAGAGAGACAAGCTTTTGAGCTACACAGAGCTCTTTTTTGTAATGGCACACACTGCAGCATATAGTGCATTCACCCCATCATGCCTTCTCTCCCCTCTGACATGAGCACCAGCTGTGTAATTTAGGATATACACCACAGCTACCATCATTCTCCTCCAATTTCCCCTAAGCAGTTCCCACTCTGAAGAACAAGATTTCACACTATAAAAGGGACAATTTGGTTCAGAAAAACTAAGAGAAACTAAGAATCCCTCCTTGTCTCCATGAACATTTCCCTACATCTACAATCACTGAAAAATAATCAAAAAGTGCAATAAATATTTGCAGCCGATTAATCAACTAGCTCTGTTCTGAAGGAACAGAGAAGCTTCAGAGACGCATCCAAATGACTATCACATTCTACCAAGCACTTAAACACTGGCACGGGGCAGATCTGCTACGGCAGCAGAGATGCTAATGAGGAGGTCCATTACATTTTAAATAAAATTAAAGCCTTAAACAGTTAAGAATGTCATTGTTGGAGGAGGCAGGGTATCCAAACAGGGTTGTCAGTTTAGAACATACTTGGTCTTATCTAAAAATGGGAGTCTAATATGGCCCTGGGGGAGTCTGTGATATCCTGTGATTTTTGTCACAATCTCATCACTCTGGACAGTTTTACACTGTAAAATCCATGACTTTATCGCAGGTACCATGACAAGCCTTTAACAGCATCCACTCCATTTCTGGAACCCACAAAGGCTCAGTGCACTCCATGCAGATTCTTCTAGATCAGAGGTGGTCAAACTATGGCTCGCGGGCCACATCCGGCCCGCGGGACCCTCCTGCCCGGACCCCGAGCTCCTGGCCCAGGATGCTCGCCCCCTATCCCTCCCCTGCTGTCCCATCCCCCCACAGCTCACTCCACCGCCTGTGCAATGCTCTGGGCAGTGGGGCTGCGAGCTCCTGGGGCAGCGCAGCTGCAGAGCCGCGGCCTGACCCGGTGCTCTGTGCAGCACAGTGGCATGGCTGGCTCTGGGTGGGCAGCGCAGCTGTAGTGCCACCAGCCACCGGCGCTCCAGGCAGTGTGGTAAGGGAGCAGGGAGCAGCAGGGGTTGGATAGAGAGCAGGGGAGTTTGGGGTGGTGGTAAGGGGCGGGGGTGTGGATAGAGGGCAGGGCAAAAGTCCGGGGGGGGCAGTCAGGAAGGAGAGTGGGGTTTGGATGAGGTGGCAGGGGGCAGTTGGGCCAGGGGTTCTGGGGGCGGTCAGGGAGAAGGGGTGGTTGGATGGGGCAGAGGTCCCAGGGGGCAGTCAGGAATGAGAGGAGAGGTTGGATGGTGGCGGCGGGGGGCAGTCAGGGATGGAGAGTCCTGGGGGGGCGGTCAGGGACAGTGAGCGGTGTGTGTGTGGATGGGACAGGAGTCCTGGGGGGGGGGCCATCAGGAGGGAGAGAAGCGGGGGTCAGATAGGGGGCATTGGCCAGGCCGCACCTGTCTGTTCGGGGAGGCACAGCCTCTCTAATCGGCCCTCCATACAATTTTGGAAACCCGATGTGGCCCTCAGGCCAAAAAGTTTGCCCGCTCCTGTTCTAGATTCTCCTATTCCACCATTCCCCAGCAACCCCATCTACCCAGAGACTCTTCATTCCAGCTTCCTCCTTATGTAAATTGTGGGTCACATGTGCAATTCTTCAGCTACACTCCCTGTGTAAGGTTCCTTTCCTCCCCCTCTGCTGTAGCCAATAAGTAACTAGAGCTGCACTATCCACAGTTCTATGTCCAACTTCCCTGAGCCATTTCACAATGCAACCTGGTGTTAAGGATCAAGACTGTAGCAAGGGATACAGAGATGTTCTTCTCCTTCTCTCTAGCCAGTGGATCCCAATTTTGGTCCTTTAACAGGTAGCAGTGAGATGTGTTGTCTACTGCTGTTCTCTCTGGCTCACTGCCAGCAGAGAATACTGGACCCAGTTCCCAAGGGTGCAGGGACCCACTACTATTCTGCCCCCAGAGGTGCAGAGTGAGACAAAAAAACCCAAAAACATGGAGTATGAAACTCCACAGCAGGTTCAACTGTCCAGCCAGCAGGGAGACTCATACCAACAGCTAATCTAGCATGCTGAAGCAAGCCCATCAGCACAATGGTAGCAGTATTTCAGCAGCTTTTACCATATACAGAGCTGACGCTGGCTGATGTGGATAAAGTGGACCATTACAGTTGAATACAGCTCAATTCAGTGTCTGAGCAAAGCACTTATAGAAAGATGTTAGAATTTCATTTCATCCTATAGTGCATATACTGCAGATATTGCCAGTTAAAAAAACCCATGTTCTTGAATTTAGACATAATTTGTCTTTGGGGCTTGCACAGGGTAGAATGATTCTCAAGTGACTGGGGCACTTCTAATTTATAGAAGAAAGGCTTTAAAAAAATAAGCTTCTAAATGGAAGTGTCTGAGAATTCTTTTGAAGGAATTCCAATAATATTTCAATTGTTCTCCTCTGCAGCAAGAAGCAAAAAATAAGTCTAGCCAACTCCTGGACTTTGGTCCAAGCTATTGTATCTCAAATCATTTTCTTTTCTTCCGCCTCCCCCACCCCTGCATTGCTTTTATCCTTTTTTTGTCTCATCAGGAAAGGATGAAATACTATCTCTTGATGTCCCTAAATGTATACTCTCAGAAGGTCACATCAAGCATGCGTTTCCCATAAGCAATGAGATCAACACCTTAGACAGAAGGTAGTACATATAAAATAGTCCTGCTTCAGTCCATCACACTGCATAACCCTATGATATGGTTCCATCCCATTACTCCATTAACTGACTGGCTGTGGATAACTGCAGAAGGATACAGAGGGTTTGATTCCGTTTCCACTGAAATGAAGTTACTGGCAAAACTCCCGTTGATTTCAGAGGGAGCAGGACTGGGTTCAGAAAGCATAAGAAAGAGCCACATACTATCACTCAGCTGACCTAAATCAACAACGCTATCTTGACATCAATAAGCTACACTGATTTACACCTTCCGAGGACCTGCCCCCACGTACTTCACCCACCCTAAGTGACTATTAGACACACCTCTAATGAACAGAATTCCAGAAACTTGGGTATACAAATATTCTACAGTCCACAGGGCCCTTGAAAGTGTATTTCTCTTATAATATTTGTGGTTTGAGTTAAAAAAAAAATACTCAGACTAGAAATACTTTGGTCAATCCACTATACAGAGGGGTTGCTTTTTGTTAAAAAGAATGAAATACAAAAAATCTCAATGATCTATTGACTGCCGCATAATCTAGATATAGTAGCATCTTCTGTAGCCCACCCACCATCATGACACACATCTTATTGCATTGTGTGGTCTACATGCTGCATTACTGAGCGTATCATGCTGCTTACATGGAATGCATGGACCAGATTTACTGGGATGACACTCTGGCTGCCTTTTGTGCTACTCCAGTGACACAAAAGAGCCATAAACCCTGTTTAACTGTCTGGTTAAAATGGGTTTACAATCTGCTTTGCATTGCTGGAGGGATGCAAACAGCCAGAGCGTGCCAATTAATCTGGCATTCTATTTGTAGTCTACGCATATTTTATTTAGAATATTTTTTTCCTTGGTGAGTTACGTTCGTCTATGTAGGGTTTTTTGTTTTTAATTTCCAGTTAATTTCAGTTTGAGTAGTTTGTAATTCTGCTTTGTGTTCACTGGTTTATTTGACCAGTTGGAGAGAGCATTTTATTCATATTTTATCTTGTTCTGGTACATTGTTTCTCCACAGAGTTTACAGGTTGCCTTGGGGGTTTTCATTGAGCTTCATTCATTTTCATCAAACTAGGGCAGGATTTCTATCCATGACACTCCCCCCCCCTCTACTTCTACCCCTATTCTATAGATATTTAAATAAGTTGCTTTATTCTTTATTTTTGAAGATCTTTCCTTTCTAGTCATACCTTGATGATTGGACCCTCCCTCCAACCCAGAGATGAACTGCCAAAATCTTAACAACTGGTTCCCTATAAAAAGTTCTGATTTAAGAGGGGGGAGACATACCCATGGGGCCGGGGGAAAATTACCCCACTTGCTCCCCTGGCAGCCCTAGAGCTTGCAGTCCCCTCCTCCCTTATCTTGCCAGCAGCTTAAAGCAGCAGGACGACTCAGGAATTCAGCTGAGCTGCCCAGCTGCTGGCCATGCTGCGGCTCATCGGGGTGGGAGAAGCGGGGGAGGGCCCGGGGGAGACATCCTCATGGGGCCAGGGGCCCCTGCAGGGCACAAGCCAATTACCCCACTTGCCCTCTCCCCTCCCCTCTGGCCAGCCCTGGAGCTTGCAGCAGGATGCCCCCACACACCTTGCCAGGCCTCTCAAAAAGCGGCAGCAGGACGACTCTGGAGCTCAGCTGAGCTGCCCAGCTGGTGCCGGCGGCTGGCCACGCTGCAGCTGGGGGGAAGCGGGGGAAGGGCCGTGGGAGCTTCAGCCTCCCCAGCTGGGAATCCTGGGAGCAACAGGATGGTCCAGCCCGCAGACCAGAGTTCTTTGCCCACTCCCTGGCCCTTTAACAACCGGTTCTCCACGGAGGTCTAATTTTAGCAACCGGTTCTTGGAAACCTGTGGGAACCGGCTCCAGCTCACCACTGCACCATAGCACGCACCTCAGTGGCTATTTGATATGGAAATTCCATTGAAATCAGCTGACTTGCTGGATGCAGAGGTATGTCTGACAGCTCTGAAGTGATAAATGACATTTTGGGATGGTTGAATCTAGATATAGGCCTGTGTTTTACATGCTTTAATAATGTCAGATCATGGCGATCCTCAGAGGACAGCAGGTTTACTAGCTGTGTCTTTGTCAGCTCCTGAGAGTTTAGCTGCCTCTTTCTGCATATCTCTACCAGCTCACTCTTCCTGAGTTGCTCATCACTTATCTTTCCTGACTTTTCCTATTCTCTTCCCCAAAACACTAGGAGATGCCTTTTCTCTTTGCTTTTTCCTACTATGATACTTGCTTTTACCGCTGTTGGCACATATTGGAAATTCACCTCTGTCAGCATCCCACAATTGCAGTCACCATATGTGTGACTCTGGACTCTATAAAAACAAAAGAAGAGTCCTTGTGGCACCTTAGAGACTAACAAATTTATTTGGGCAAAAGCTTTTGTGGGCTAGAACCCACTTCATCAGATGCATGGAGTGGAAAATACAGAAGCAGGTATAAATACATGAAAGGATGGGAGTTGCCTTACCAAGCGTGAGGTCAGTCTAATGAGACAATTCACTTAAAGCTTATGCCCAAATTAATTTGTTAGTCTCTAAGATGCCACAAGGACTTCTCATTGTTTTTGCTGATACAGACTAACACGACTACCACTCTGAAAACTGATCTCTATAAGTGCACTCCCTCTAGGTCTCAGACCTCTATCACCACCTGAGCTCAGGGTGGAGTCATGTAATTCCACCACTCTCAGACTGGGCCCTCGGTTGCATTTCTCTGGTACTAATTGCGACTGTCTCCACAGGTCTAGGCTCCGATCTTGCCATCCTGTTCCCCCTGGGGCAATAACAGTGGTAATCAGTGACCCAACAGCCTCCTTAAAGCAAAGTAACATTTATTAGAACAAATGCATTGCACAGAAAACATCTCTTAAAAACAAAGAATAAGACCATACACATGCCTGCTTACCAGGTATTTAACCATCTTCCACAGGAGGACCCTGGAAGGACTAACTTACCACGGCCTGTCTCTGTGTCAGCTTTTCTCCCTGTCAGAGCTCATTGACAGCACCCTGAACAACCCCAGGCAACTCAATCCTCTTCCACAGCGATCAAGTCACATTAACTGCTTATAGCCCTTTGAAATAGTAACTCCCAGCTCTGGCAAAACAAGGTTTGCAACCAGCCAGAGGCAAGATCCTAGAAACCAACAGCCTACCCCTCTGTCTTTCAAGCGTGTTCTTGGGTCGTCTCATTTGGGAAGTCATTGGGTTGCCTTCCTGCACAGTCACAGACACCACTGAATTTGATCATTATAGAGTCATACTGGTAATTGTGATAATCCAATATATACCGACTTCCTCTCACTGACCAGGTCACACACAACGTTCATAAAATGGTTATTCAATATTCATAACATAATTACGTATCAGCTCCACATCTGTCACAAACAACTATATAGTGGGGAATGTACACTATACAGAGATATTTATGTAAAAAACTCAATCATTACCACACAGTAATACCTGAAATGCCAGTGATTTCCTTATCTAAGGATAGGAACTAAATATCTGATCAAAAGCCCATCAAAGTCAATGGAAAGACTCCTACTGACTTTAGTTGGCTTTGGATCAGACCGTAACTACATATCACAGATTGCACAGTACACATCAGAAAAAGATGACCTTTTAATGGCAACCACTATATACAGGTAAAATGCAACACACACACACACACACACACACACACACACACACACACACACACACGCACACACAATCCAAGACTGATTGGAGCTAACTGGAAACTACACTCGGAAAAAGCCAATTAAGAGGGTGCCAGGTGTAGCAAGCACGCCTCGCAATGCAATCAGTAAAAGACTTGTCTATGATTTACACAGGCAGAGGCGAGAGGGATAGCTTCCTCAAGCTTCCATCACCGGGCAAACATTAATTAAGAATCACTTCCCAAGTTAGTTTGCCACTCTCGAATTGTCGCTGGTTGCCATGGGTTACCATCTCCCCATTGCATTTGTATCTCTGGAGAAAGAGGATAAGATACAATGAAAAAGGACCACCATTGACTACAAAAGAATAATATATGCAAACAGATTCCAATAAAAATGTCATTTTTAACCCTAATGAGGCTCTTAACTTCAGTTCCATTTCACCTTGAGGACACAGTTATTTTTATTGTCATTATTCCTGCATGTTTCTACAAGATGAATTTTTCATTGGACTGTCAGAATTATTGTAGTTTTCAGTTAAGTCATTACTGGCTCCCTCAAAGGGATAAGGAGGAGAGAAGAGTCCTCTGAAATGTATCCACCACAGAGGTTACAGCAGCTCTCTACATGCCATGATGAATCAGATTTCCGAAACGTTAGCTGGTTGGGGAAGTGAAAAGAAAGCTGAGGAATAATGACAACAATAGTCTATTAATAATGGTAATAAAATACATTCTCAGAAATGGCTAGTGATTTATTCAAAGTGCCTCAGTTGTTGGGCACTCAAAAAATGAGACACCCTTAATCACTAGACTTTGTTTGAAAATTAAGACCAATGATTTAAAAACCTATACTATGAACGCATCAGTACAATGTAAGTGGAGGAGGAGGAGAATCAATCTATGGTTTGGAAACATGCCCCGATCCTGCAAACACATACACATCTATTGCTTTAGTCACATGTGCATTGAACTTAGTGGAACAACGCCTGGCCCTGATTTAGCAAAGCACTTAAGCATATACTTAAACTTTAAGCACATACGTAAGACGCATTGCTGTCAACAGGACTCAAAATGTAGAATCTCAGGCTTGGAAGGGACCTCAGGAAGTCATCTAGTCCAACCCCCTGCTCAAAGCAGGACCAATCCCCAGACAGATTTTTACCCCAGTTCCCTAAATGGTCCCCGCAAGGACTGAACTCACAACCCTGGGTTTAGCAGGCCAGTGCTCAAACCACTGAGCTATCCTGTTTTGCTGTACCAGGGCGCACATATGTATCAAAGATGGGAAATTTAAACTAAATAATCACTGGAAATGAATTAACCATGCTAAGCAAGTCCTCAGCCTCTGTTGAACCGTTTTTTTCTGGCTAACCCTTTATTCTATTACAAATTAATCCTAGAGTTTTGTGCCTCCACATTCCTTCAGAAAACCACATCTTCTAAGAAAGGACTTTTGACGTACAGTAAATGAAATCCTATGTTAATATTACATCAATATTTATGGTTCCTAAATACTCCTTATAGATTCTGTTTTACCTGCTTAACTTATAGTTCTAGGCCAGTTGACTCAAGTTCCACTAACCCTGGGCTTACATTGCAGCATAGACACACCCTTAGGGTTCCGGCTCCCCAGTTTTCACCTCTCTTGGGCAGAGACCTGTGTCTTTCTCCCTCCTGACCGGGGTATTTCCAGAATGCACAGCTTCCTGCCTACATCAGACTGCCTCAGCAGGCCTGCTCTGCCTGTCTTCCTTAGAGGCTATATAGTGTCATTGACCACGGTTAAGTTACCGCACAGCTCTTTCTAAGCAAGCGCATTTGTTCTAAAGGTGAACGCATTACAGAGAAAACACATTAAAAACAATAAAAGAACGTACACACATGCAAATAAGCTCACCAGAGATCACTCCAACTCCAACAAGGGCTCTGGCAAGGAGTCAGTTCTTCAGTTCAGCAAGGGGATTTCTGTGAAGACAAGCTCATAACTGCCTTGGCTCAGAACAAGCATCCCTGTGAATCTGTGATTTTTCTCCTTCACAGTCTGAATCTTTGATCCTTAGAGGCCATGACTAAGTAACCAGTCAAACAATGGGTTTCTCCTCAAGGCATAGCTTCAAAAGGTTGGGTCCAGAGGTGGGGAATTTGCACTCACTTCCCCCAGGTATTTCCTAGGAAGGTAACTGTTTATCTCAGATGTTCCTTCTTCTCTGGACCATGGTTTTAAGATAGTCCTCTGAAGATCATAACACTTCCCAGGGTCTTACATTAGTCATCTCTCCTTCCTAGGGGCATTAGTATAACCCCACAAGAACACATACATTTGCATTTTTAATACAATGAACTTCTATGATATTTAAACTTAATTCAGTAAGGTTTGTCCAGGATACTGCCGGACATTGCCAATCACATTTTAGCTGTCTCTCTAGCAGGCCTGGTATATTGCTGCTTCATTTTTGACATGGGATTCAAAAATAAATGCATAGAACTTCATGGTGGTGGTCCCTTAAAGGGGTTAATAGCTACTGAAGGTGGCCATTTATCCACCTTATGCTAGTTTGAAATTTTGCTGGTATAAAGCTATCAGTAGTGTAAAGAAAGCTTTTAAGTGTTTCTGTTGGCATGTCAACCGGGCGCTCTCCTATTCAGAGCCTTGTTTGCGCATCAGTATCATTGATTATGTCAGCAGAGGTCTAGGAACAGGGTTTGCCACTCAACTTGTGAGTTCTCTGCTAGCTGCTTGATTCTAGAGCATTAGAACACAAAACATTATAAGACCTACAAAAACAGTGAATGAGTTTATGGAACTATATTTAAAAACAAAGTAGGTCCAGAAGACACTATTCTTCAGGCTTTAACAATGTTAAGAAGGTTAAATCCGGTCAGAATGGATTTCACCTAATGTACCAGAGGTCTGGAAAAGAAAACTAAAAGATTAAAAATATACAAGGGGAAATGCTAATAATAATTAGATCAACTGCTGTAAATTTGTAAATCCTATTACTCCAATAATGCATTCTTTGGAAATTCTATTATCTGTTTCCTTTGCATAAAATACAATATTTAATGCTCATCTGATCTGTGAAAGGGGATTATCTGGTCGGTCATGAATATGAAAGGTTTGTAAAGCAGCTTTTAAAGTTGCTTTGACAAGCGAACAGAGGCAACTGAGCCATGTTGTATCTGCCTGCCAGTGCCTCACCATGAGTTACTCAAGCCCAGGAAGCAAAATAACATTTCTCCACTCCTCTAGGTTGGAGGTTTCTGTTCCCTGTGGCTGCTGCTCACACTAATTCGCTCTGATCCAGTATGGCACAAATAGACTGAAATTGAAAATACAATAAATGTCAATAGACAGGCATCTCTTGGCCACACATACTTATTTTCAGTGTACAGGAGGAAACAGTTGCTCGATGCATACAGTGAACGGTCATAAGGCCTTCGAGGTGTCTGTTTTGAAAGATGGAGGCTCCCTGTCCCTTTTAACTAAAGGATTATTGCCATTGGTATTGTCAGCTCTGATAACTTAGCTCATGCTATAGGCTTGTGCTGCAACTCTGTGCTGCTGTACCAGTTCCGCCTGTGATTTCTGAGCTATTCAGTGAGAGACAAATCCTTTTGCCCTGGTTGATGCAATTGGCTACTGTCAAATCCACTTTAAGCAATGACACTCAGGCCTTTGTTTTTTCAACAAGTACTGTAACTTGCATAAGTGGAGATGGCAGGGAGAAAGAGGTTGGAATCAGGTGCTATCTGAGGCTGTCTGGACTGTCAGGTGGAGAATGGAATCAAATTTGTCTTCAGAACTTTTATGAAATAGCTCAGTCTCAGAGCCTGGAGGAGATATCAGCATAAGCAACCCCGGGATCCTTCAGAAAAAGAACAAGCACTTTTTCCAAGCCAAGCCACGTAGATTAGTCAGGAACCTCCTCTCTGACACAGGAGAAAATCAGGGTCCGCCAAATCAATAGGCCTGATGAGTGGTGGGCAAGCTGCTATTTAGTGCAGGAGTCTTAGACCAGGAGTCTTTTTGTATTCACTTCTTGAAATGTTTGGCCCAAAATGTCAAAAGACATTACCACCAGGAGTTTGGGGATGGGGTATTTTTAACCTTGAATAATAATGGGAGAGACCAAGCTTTCAGAACAAGCTTTTTTCTTTCTAATCCAGCTGGCGTCTTCAGTTAAGCCACTGCAGTGGTGGTAATGATCAGTCAGTTTTGAACAGCTATGGAAGTTGGCTAATAAAGAGAAGTCATGGAAGAATGAGGGAGCGAAAATGGCAACCTTTTGAAAATCATTGTGGCCTTTCTGATCTGAAGACCGGTGGCACCAATGTAAAACAGAGAGTAACAGAATGGTGAATCAGGCCCACAGTTTAGGAACATTTAGTTACGATGACGTTGAAACGGGGACACTCCAAGTATTTCACTCAGGTTACTTGGGTCTGGTATCTTGGGATGTACCAATTAGGACATCCCAGCCAATTAGGACATCTCTGGTATCTTGAGATGTACCTGCACAGAGCAAAATATATCAGGCTCCTTCTTTACCTATAAGTCTCAGCTGGGGTAAAGTAGGGTAGCCCCAAACAAGTCAATGAATGGACCGAGGTGGATTTATACCAGCTTGAGCATCTACGAGCCCTAAATAAGAATCTTTGTGGCAAAACTAATATAGAAATGTAGTAAAATTCTATTACGTGAAGCTCCCTATCTGATCATATTCAAATGCTCAGCGTTCCACTGCTGTCAAACCTGTAAACTCAGATAGCCAAATGCAATGGGATTAGACACAAAACAATCACGGCCTGACATTTGATTTTCTTTCATTTCAGACTAGACAATTATTTGTGCTTAGAGCCATTTCCATCTCGTTAGGCTCCATTTTCTCGAAGAAAAGGATCGCCTGGGCTTTACTGCATCAGGGAGACAGGACAGGATATCAAACAATTAAGACAGAGGTAAGATGTCCTCTTTTCTTGTTGCCTAATTAATGAAAAAACATTGTCTGTATAGTTGAATGCGTCATCCCTCATTACGTACCCAAAGTAAAGTGATTAAATAAGTCATTTGGTGGCTGATAGGCAAGTGTTACTCCACAAATGCTGGCTCTGTTTTTACATTTTCTAATTAGCTAAGCAAAGAAACAAACCAGAGTCATGCTGGAACTGTGCAACAGGGAAGAAATTACTACTTACGTTAATTAAGTGCAACACTGAGCAGTACTGGAGACCCACATTGAAAAGCCAGGCTATGTTCCTTTAAAGAAAGGAAGCAAATTGATTATTGTATTAATACATTATGTGCATCTTCCATTGCTGTCCCAGCTCACATCTCAGGACACACTTGTGATCCCAGCTACACATCTGCACAGGGGAGTAAAGGGGCATACATCATCCCCTTACTCTCCTGCACAGGCTACTCCTATTGCTAGTAGTAGTATAAGTGGAGAGCAGCTTCCATGCGACCACTTATCACCATTCCATCAGAGTGAGCAAGGCAGACGCAGAGCCCTTCCTTCTACCAACAAAGCACCTTGAAGAGCAGAGCCTTGGCCTGGGGTGGGAGGAAGGAAAGCTGTGTCAGGGGGAGCCAGGGACTAGATGATGACTCTGAGCCACACTGCAGTCCCCATGCTGCTCCTGGGGTAGCACAACTACGCATTGCCCTTATGGCAAAGCCTCCGTTTGCAATCACTTTTAGTTACTATTTAGCAGCGCTTAGAATGCAAGCTCTTTGGGGCACGGCATTCGGTTTTTTATTCATCTGTAAAGCATGATGCATATCCAGGCACTAGAGAAGAAATAAATAATCATGATCCTATTTCAAGGGTCTGAATAAAACACCAGAGCAATGGGTGAAATCACTGACTCAGGGTGGGATAGTGGAAAGTCCAAGGGACAGCATCCCACACATTGCAGAAGGCTCTGTGCTCTTTTCAGGATCAACTTCTATTTGAATCCCATGTGTAATCAACATAAAACAAATCACTTTTCCCTCGCAAGAATATTATGTAAATAAGATGATTGTGGAGGCATCATGTTAAATCACAGGCTTCAATTAGCTCAGCTGCAATTTAAAACAAGAGCCCAATGTGCACAGAGTAAACAAATAGGATAATCTTGAATGAAGATGAATAGGGCATTCATAAATTCCCTCTCATCTGTCTGTCTACAGGTGTCAGAAGGCGCGGTTATAATATTTCCTTTTGCTTATCAGTTCCTACTAAAGTACTTTAAAAGTACTAAAACCATCGTGAGTGGGCTCTAACAGAGCAAAGTTGAGATAAATACGTGAATGGTATCTAGAACGTACATATCTTTATCACAAGTCTAAACAATGAAGAGAAATCAGGGAGGCCATAATATGAGGAAAAACTAGATGATGAAGACATCTCTCCGTAATGATCCACCACAAAGATGTTCCGTTAATGAAATGCATATACAGCACTTGTCACTCAGAAGGATCCCAATGCACTTCACAAACTATATCGTGGAATTACTCCACCTATTGCTAAAGTGAAGCCATTCCTGGTGAGGCACGCTGCAGCTGATTAGTTGTGTGGACTAACACTACTCAACTGTTCAGGACACTGAAAATGGTGGATCAATAACAGCACTAACAGATGGAGCCCTTAAATAAAATATCATTAGTTTTTAATATGCCATGGCTCAAAATTGGATGGTAATATGAAAGGCCCAATAGCATTGTTATAACCAAGGAGCTGCAGGTGGATCCACCTGGGCAGACTCTTACATCCATGTGAACCCTACTAGAGACTAAAAGGGTCCATCCACACAGACTAAACACTGGTGTAACTAATTTAATTTACAAGTGACTGGACTAAGCATAGTCAAGTCAGGAAGGCTTAAGCACCCATCCTAACTCTGTAGGATTCTCTCTGGGGACATCCTCCATTATTCTCAAATATCTAGGGAGCTTATTTTTCACAAATCACTCCGATAATACCTTTTGTGGCTCCATAAAACAGTCATCAAAATCATGGTCATGTCTTGGTATGTGTTTGTTCAGAGTTAGCACAGTGAGGTTTAAATCCAGATGATAAATATTACATACTAACAATTCAACATACACAGGGATAAAATGGCAATACAAGTTAAAACTCAAAGGAATTTTAAATAGTCTGGGGGAAATGATACTGACAAAGAACAGACATTAAGGAAATCAAACTATTAGAACAGGAAACAGTTGCCATTTGTGTGTTCTCAGACTATACAAATCGGAATTAAGCAATAATTAAGACAGGCTGAAGGCAGAAGAGAATGAATCTTTCCCATAGAGAAGAATGAATGTGTCTCTGCACCATATAAAAGAGCTTTAGAAGGAGAAAAGTTAACACAAGAGTTCACTATATACAGGGCTTCATATATTCTGCAACTGGATAGCCCTGGAATTTGCTGCAGAATCCAGCTACCTCTTCCCACACATTTGTGCTTCAGAATCTAACATTTCTTTTAAAATAAATATACTTCTTACCTTCATGGTTGTGAAAAAAGCCTTAAAAAACATGAATTATGCCCAATTCAGAATCATCTTCCTGAGTCTGCAAACACCCTGAACCAATAGCTCTAAGAGGCGATAACTTCGTCATTTATCTCAATAGACTGTTAATCAGAAGCCTAAAGATGGTAATTTCAGTGCAAAAATCATTAGTGGAAACACCTAGTTACTGAGTTCATAACACAATTTCAAACCATTTCCCACACCCGCCTAGGTGCCACAAGCCTCATCTATGCCTACCCTGCAACAAAACCTCCAGTTTCCTCTTCACAACTTTTAAATGGCAGTTATGTATTGTCAATACCAAAAGAGCTGTGCTGACAACTGAAATTATGGGGAAGTCAAATACATGACATTTAATAGGAAAATGGATATTAGCATCAGTACAGCAGTCCCCGAGTTATTTGTTTTACTATTTTATTCATTAAAAACACACACTGGTTTCCTAATTTAACTGAGGCTGCTGCCCAACTTTTCCAGTCAGCTGCACTGGAGTGCAGCAAAACCAGGTACACTGCTGTCGAATTTGGGTCTTGCCTGGAACAGAGTGTATGTGGCTCTGACTAGATCTCTTTCTGCAGTTCCAGAAGCAGCTAAGGAAACAGGGAATTAAGGATTGACCTCCTGCATGATGGGCAAGAAAGGCTCAGCCACACAGAATGGTGTTGGTTTCAGTCACGCTGGGCACAGAAAAGAAGACAGATCAAGTGAGCAGACCAGTTAAAATCTACAGACGCACATTTGGGGCTCGGCCTTACACGGCCTGAAGTCAATGGGAGCATTTCCATTGACTTCAGTGAGTGCAGGATCACTCCCTTAAGCAAACTTCAATCAAAAAGAGAATGGAGCAGGTTTTATTTCCTGCCTCCACTCCTGACAATAAGCACAAAGACCAAGAAAAAAGCAGTCCATCGGAAATACCAGAGTTTGCTAACCACTGAGCAGCAGCAGCAGCTAACATTACTGACATATTTAAACTGAAGATCAAAGGGTATACACACTCTATATTCTTTCACCTTGCAGAGAAACCACAACAGTGGCCGAAAAAAAAAAAAAAAAAAAGAGAGAGCAACGGAAGGAAGGTGAAAAGTGAGCAGCAGCTTTTCCAAAAGGAAGAAATTGGGATATAATGCTAACATTCTGCCCCCCCTTACAAATATGCCAGCGCCAGTGATTTCCAGGGAAGTTCCCAGATGATTCTGTTCTTCCTCTTTTTTCTCCCTCTATTTTATAATATTAATATTATGCAGATGTGATACTCTGATTGGTTTTGTGCCAATTATCAAAAGGGTTTTTGTGCCAATCATCAAAAGGGTGAGAGGGTGCCAGAATTAGCACCTCTGTGTGTGTCTACACTAAAAAAAAGTGTGTTCTTAACTCAGTTAGCTAACTCTGGTTAAAAATGACAGTGAAGATGCAGCAACTCATCTTTTAATTTATGTCTTCACTGTGATTTTAACCTGAGTTAGCAGGTTATGAACACCTTTTTTTTTGCAGTTTGGATATACTCACACTGAGCACTGACTGTTCAAACAAGGCCCTCTCCCCAAAATCAAATAAATATACACTCTTCTTCCTTTAGTTATGACCACACAACTCCATAGGATTTGGGCCAGTGACTTAAAATAACACCAGTCAATTGATGCCTTTCCATTTTCTCAGTGATCTTTGTCTAGAAGCCCTTCTGTGCAATAATCTCAGTGTGCAAGAGGCATAAGTTACTCTATCTAGGGATGAAAATTCCATCCTGTTTGTGGCTTGTCTTCACGGCAAAGTTAAGTCGAGCTAGAACCTGAATATTGCCCTGACATGAGTAGCTCAAGCCTGGTGGTCCTTTTAATATCCCAAGCTGACTGGCCTGTCATGGGTTACAGGCTACAGATCGAGTTAACGCAACTCATCAGATGTAATAGAATTACTCTGTACAGTGTCATTTTGCAGCATGATTGCTCTCAATTGAGCTAGGCTAATTCAAGAGGAGCCAATAGGCAATAGATAAGTCAAGTTAACTCTGCAGTGAAGACACAGCTTTAGTTGTGAAAGGTGCTCAGCATTGGCCTAACACAGCTCTCCCTGAAGTCAATTAGTTAGATCAATGCTGAATGCTTTTGAAAATCACACCCTAAAAGCAGTGGCGTGGCTGGAGTAGAATAGCTCACCAACTATTAAAGCATTTACACTTGAGAGAGGAAATGTGTAGATTATAACCGCTACTTTCCTGAACTACCTAGCATTTTACAGGCATAAACCAAGAATATTGTAGGTTTGCAGCCATCCTAGTGTTTTACACTGCAACAAATCCTTGGCTACTGAGGTCTTCATGAGATCTGGGCAAACACTGGAGAAAAAAACAACACCACAAAAACCCATTCCTCTTCCCAATATCGGTTTAATTTCTTAAATAAATTTCCTTCAGCTAACCTCTTCTCCCCCAAGTGCCATATGCATTAGTATTAATTCACATATACAAATATTTCAGCCACAAACATCTGCACACCCATCCAGTCAAGAAACTGTAACAACACTAAGCAACAAAGCAGATTTGTGACAAATAAGAAACACGGCTTGTACGTCACATATTATAGTGAGATGATAGAGACCCCCTATATTTAGATTACCTAACTCTTTCATTACAAAAGATTCTTGGGATCTTTTCTTTGAGAAGCTCTCAGGCCTCCAACATTTCCAGCAGGCCTTTGATATTTGTCTGGGGAAGGCCCTCAGGCCACAGATGTGCTTTTTCGTTGTCCTGTGAAATTTCATTCTGATTTTCCTGAGCTATAACTGCCAAAAATTGACATTTCCCTAGCTCTGACCTTCTTCTCTCAGAAAATTCTGAAGGAATGAAAAAACAACAACTGAACATGAAAATTCTAAGGCCAAACTGAAACCATCATCAAAACCATGGCAGCAGGAGTTGCACTCCATGGGCACTTGGAACTTCACAGCAAAATTAGGGGTAGAACTCAGATCCTTCTGTTCCAAAAGCACCCATCTTTACCACTTGAGCTAAAGGAGAATTGCCATTGATCCCTGTATTTGTCCTATGACATGCAGTTAAGCACTTCTGCATGCATCTAGTAGAAGTCAGGAGTGAGCGCACGTGCACATACACACAGAGCCAACTCATTACAGCATCTTCCAGTACAGGTACACATTAGAAAACTGGTGCTACTTTACACATAGATTACATTACAGAATACAATACATTGGTGAACATTTCCCATTTGTTATTGTTTCTCAAAGGGTTGGTTTTCACAGGACTGCATGCTTATTTTGCCATAAGATACCCCCAGTGCTTTTTCTTAAATAGAAAATATAGGGAGTAAATGAAGAGGGACTGTTAAGAGGAGAGGAGTGCCATGTCTCAGCACCTGCTGACTCTGAGAATTCATGTCAATGAGAGTTGAGTGAGGATTGGCACCATTCAGGCTCTGTGATGTGTATCCTCTGAACAGAAGGCTTAACTGTTGGATATGATGGCACTAATTATAATAGCACTATTTATCACAGACAGCATCATGCACAGTCCTTTGTTTCTGTTTAACAAACTCCATGACACTAGGAGGAACTCCTTAGTGGTAGAATTATCAACACTGAAGCTCTCATGGTATCAAATTATTTAACTTAACCAGGGCTCCAAGGAAATCAAACCTCTTTAAAAGGAAGTGCTACAAACTGAGTTTAACTATGTAAATTAACTCAATTTTAGTGAGACAAGGTGGGTGAGATAATATCTTTTATTGGACTAACGTCTGTTGGTGAGAGAAACAACTCTGAAGCTCTTGTACTACCAGAAGTTGGTCCAGTAAAATATATTATCTCACCCATCTTGTCTCTCTAATATCCTGGGACCAACACGGCTACCACTACACTGCATACAAAATTCTAACAAGTCTAATATGCTGCTGTTACAGTTGGTGCTGTGCTACTTTGGAAATATTCTAGGTCAAGAAAACAGGAAGAAAGTTAGATCATTGTTTTCTTTACACATTTTGTCTAAAACTGAAACATTTTGACCTGCTATACTTGCAAATCTAGAATAGAACAAACTTTCAAATGACACTCACAACCTTCAAATCCTAGGAGGAGTTCCCATACAACGCTTCACGTAGAAAGGCCAATTTACATACACATGTACAGAACTGCTCCTTTGGCTGTGTTGAACATCCTCGCACCTCTGTTACATCCATCCCCCCAAAAAATTCGTTTTCTTTCAGCTAGCTTCACTCCTATAATCTCCACACTTGTGCTGCCAGTTGGGCTGGCACCAAACACAAAATAACTAATCATTTGATGCAAGCATTGCATGGAAAGGTGTAGAAAACAAAACATCACTCCTGTGTGGAAGGAGGATTCCCCTCCACTTTGTTTGTAGCTGTCTCTAGCCCATTCCTAACTCTGTATGTACCACGGTCGGATAAAACAAAAATGACGATTATTTATTTTAGGCCCTTATCTTAAATGGGTCTCCACAAGGACACACAGACCAATCTATGTGGAGCAGCTTGCAAGATCATGGGCTTAGAATGGAAGTTTTGTATGCTAGGGCCAGCATCTTTATATTTGCTCATAAACTAATATCCCCCATTAGTCCTATATGCACTGTGTTTGTTCTCAGGCTGATTTCTCTCTCTCTCTCTCTCTCTCTCTCTCTTTCACACACACACACACACACACACACACACACACACGATGCAGTGTAAGCCCATGTGATATTCATTCCCAAGCATGCTTATCCTTTGGGGAGAAAACTATAGCTCTCTCTCCCCATTCCACCTCTTATTTCGTGTCGTGTAGCTATAGCTGAGATCAGCAAAAGCACTAGAGCAGGAGTCCTGCTGCTGGCACTACATTCTCTACAAGGGCCCCACGACTTTACAATTCACTCCCCACTTAGACTGAAATAGTCTGAATCCAATGACTTTCCAGACCCATCTTTTCCCCCAGGCGTTTGAAGATGAGGGCAGGGATGTAGGAGTAGGGAACTTGGGAGGGAAAGGGGCATGTGCGTGGTGGGTTCTCAAATTGCTGCACTTAGAATGTATTTTTAAAGAGTCTCTCTCTCAAAAGTGACTAGAGCACATGGCTGGCTGCCCTTTTCCCCCCTCTGCTCTATGCATCACAATAAATCAAACATTTATTTACAGTTTGCTCACTCCTGGATCACTACTTTGCACTCGGGGGAGATACTAATGTCTGGGCTTGGGCTTGGGCCTGGGCCTGGAAGCATTAGCAGGGAACGAAGCCTGAACTAGTGGTAGACCGGAGATGCTTAGGAACTGCTATCTGAGACGGACGAAGGTAAAGCCTATATAGACTTGTTACTCTCCACCAGTTAAACGCTTTGTTACTTTTGGCACATGCTGCACTTGGATTTTCCTTCTACCACATATTGTTCCTTTGCCCTTCAAAGCCGCTGGGGTTATTTGCAATAGACTATTTTTCCTTTTTGGTCTAGTCATCTTTGTTCCTTTCTCTGGGGGAGAACTGCATTATTTGATAGCTGGAGAGCCTAGTTTCGGTGTCCATTTGACCCACTGCCATGGCATCTTATTTTCTCATAACACATTCTTCCCCTTTGGCCCCATGGATATGGCTTTGATTAAGCATTTCTATGGAATCATTTCACTTTGAGAGCTAAAAAGTCAGACATTGCAATTTTGGGTCACTCTTAGTTTCCTTTTCATTATATTTTCTTTGACCTCCTCCTCCTCATATTATTACATTGGGACCAGACAGGCAACTACAGTACCAGTCACTTGTTTCTCGCTTGATTGTTCCACCTTGGGGAAGTGTCAGTCAGGCTTTGAGGCTGTATAATAAAAAGAAATCAGGACTGCTAGCTCCTTAATTACTTTTAACTTAGAGTTGTTTTCACACTCAGGCAAAAGTCTTTCAAGGAATACAGTCTCTCTCAGTGTCCTTAGCAGGTCAGCAGTATTGCCAAATCCAAGCATCCAAAAATCACGAGTCAGGTCTCAATCAATAGACTGGTTTAAGAAAAATCACAAGATTAAAAAAATAATATATATTGGGTTTGTTTTATTCACCTTGTTTCTGAGCCTTTAGAGTGAATTTGGGTCACTTTTTAAGCTTTTTTCTGCAGCCATAAGGGCTAAAATCTGGCATTTAAAAAAAATTAAAGCTGTGATTCTCACCTAATCACATGACTCCAGGAGTTGTGGCTTCAAGAAAAACATAAAATATCACGAGACTCACACTAAAATTGTGAGAGTTGCCCATACTGGGTCAGCTCTTGATGTCTTTGGAACATTTTGCCACCAAGCCTCTCCCAAAGACAAGGAATGACTCCTGCCCCACTTACCCAAAACAAAACAACTAATGGGTGTGCCATGGTGCCATGTCATTCAGCATTAATGTGAATGACTACCACAATCTCAGCGGTTTATACATAAGTAGGGTATCCACATGTCCCAGACAGGGAAGCATATCCCTGATTTGGGGCCTATCCCTATCAGTTTTACAGAACACAGTGTTTACTCCTGGTTCTTGAAAAGCTCAGCAGATTGGTCAACTCAAGGAGCCACTGGACAGCTATGCTGGGTGACACCAACAGCGAGCGAGGTGAGTGTATATGTAGAGATCATCTTCAGGCCTATCACATATAAAATTGGCACCTTTCCTTCCACGAGTAGCCCTCTTTCCCTGAGCCAGCCATCACACACAAAGCACCAGATCCATGTGAAGATGGAGATTCAGGTCCCCATTGCTTAGTCCATTAGACCGTGAGGCCTCTCCTGATGGCCAGAAGGCACGTTAGTTGCTCAGCCAAGAAGTTGGCTCTGCTGCAGGAAGCCAGTAGGGAGGGAGCTTGCAGCAGCAGTCCCACTGCCACCGAAGGTGGCTTGGATGGCACTGTCCCTTACAGCTGTGAACAGACTTTGGGTCTTCCCCCAAAATTAAGGGATCTTTGGTCATGGTTCTTACAAAACCCAGCTCTGGATGGTCGTCAGGTCTGATTTTTTTTGGAAGAAAATTCATTGACAAGCTTTTAACCTTAGTGATCAGCATGTACTCTCAGTGTTGCCGACTCCTATGACTTTTTCAACAGTCGTCTAATATTTGATGACTTGATTTAAGATGCTAAAGACAAGAGATTATGTGAGACTCTCTGCTTTTATTTAAGACTAGAGAAATTTCTAGGCCTCTCGACTGTAGAGAAAAGCTCAAAAATCTGTATGGAACACATGGTAAGGGCTCAAAAACCAGAAGACAAATAAAATGACCCTAGAATCTTTTGTTTTTAAAAATCTGATTACTTTTAAAAAGTCACTCATCATTCTAGGGGAGCAGACTGAACATTTGGGGTTGCAGTACTGCATCAGTTACATTTTCAACGGTTATCAGATCATTTGTGCAGGGGATGTTGCACGCATGTCTTGAAAAGTGGCACCCACATGGGCAGACCTCTGATAGCTTAGAGGCGGGGTTCAGAGAGGCACCCAAAAGTTCTAATGCTCTTTAGACTGCAAAATTGAGTTGAAACTTATTCAGGCTTCAATAATTTCAAATACCTTTGTGGATCTGGGCCTTAGTTTGTCCTCAGTTCCCCATCTGTAAAATGGGGATAGTAACATTTCCCTATCTCACGGAAGTGTTGTAAAGATAAATACATTAAAGACTGTGAGGCACTCAGATGCCATGATAATGTGGGCCTGGGCCATATAGGCAGAGCTGTGTGAATAAGCGATTTTTCACTGGCCAAACTGGGGGGGAGGGGTCATTTCAGTGGCCAAACTGGGGGGAGGGGTCATTTCAGCATGAATTCATGATATGTCTCCATTGCATGATTTTTCAGTGGAAAAAAAATTGTCCAAAAAGTGTCAGCCAACTCTACATATAATCACTTGAGATAGATATAGATAGATTTACAGTACTTCTCTCAATTATCAGGTCTGTAAATCTGCCATCAGCCCTGAAATACTATCTGAACTAGACACCACTTCACCTATTTCTTTGTTAACTTAATTGAAAAGGTTTCATTTTCATTTTTTTGGTTGAAAAACTGAAATTTTTCTGTGAACTTTTTTCAAGTTATCATATTTAATTTCTTTAGAAATTTTTCAAGAAAAGATTTACTATTTTGCAGCCAGATCTACTCTCTGCAGTACAACCAACTGGTAAGACCAGTGCTGTAAAAGTGCATGGGACATCTGTTGTGTGTGGACATAAGACAGTATTTCAGGGGCTCTCTTTTGGTTCCGTGATTGTACAGTACCTAGCACAAGAGGGTTCTCACCCATGAGCAGGGCTCATAGGCACTACTGCAGTACAAATAGAAATACCATAATAATTATATAGACATTGCAAGCTTGAAGTGTTCCTACACCTTGTTGCCTAGAATCAACAGTGCAGAGAGTCCAAGTTGGGATGAAGTAACAGGGAACTTGGTTGCAAGAAATAAGAGTGGAAGGGGAAAATGAAGCCAGTTAGGTCTTACTCTTCACCATCACCAATGACCACAACTCACTACTGGCTGAGGAAGTGGAGAAGGGAACTGAGGGAGTGGGGTGGGGAGGGAGGAACATAGAGGCACTCCACTTCAGAACTCATCCTTTTCAGGAGATTTACCACTTCCCAGAAACACCTGCCCCATGATCGGTCACTAAACAACTTAGTGGAGTTGTTTCACAAGACCGTCTGTATTACACTAAGTGAAAATAGCCTCCCTGACTTACTTTGCATGACTGAAATTTAAACCTACATATATATATTCATTCATTCACTTAGTGGAATACAGGCAGTCTTGTGAAACAACTCCACTAAGTCGTTTAGTGACCGATCATGGGGCAGGTGTTTCTGGGAAGTGGTAAATCTCCTGGGAAATGGTATATATCTCCTCTTGGAATTCAGAAAAACATATCCTCTTGCAATTCAGAATTAACATTTGTACGATACTTCCTGTCAAATATCAAACCCTCCTGTAGAATGTTAGTAAATACCCAGCCATTAACTTCATTGTTTGGGGATGTTTAATCAGAGAAGCAGTACTCCTCAGGAAATGATGAAACAGCTGATGCTTCCATTGTCCCATTATACTGTGCATTTCCAATCATCTCTTTTCCTGAATAAAGGTAACCCCATCTCTGTGAGTGAAACATCCTCCATGTAAATCTAAAATGAACAATACATTCAACAGGCTAACAGGGGATGCGGCATGCTCTTGTGCAAACACGTATGTCCTTGACATACCTGCTAGACAGGGGAGAGCCAGAGCCAAGGTTTAGATCAAATACATACAATAGCCATGAATATTTTATGGAAATTCTAGGAAAACGTTTCATAAGCAGCATTGTGCAGATCACCTGACTTCATCACACTGCTGGGTAGCCTAGACCAGAATACATTATTTCTCTTTACTCTATCATCACTCTACAGTACTATTAGCACCACACTCTGTCACACACAATATCAAGTGACAAATACTGTACAGATGTTGTCCGGCACTGGGAAGATATTGTCGGAGGTCTGGATTTTCTCTCATATAGTCTGCGTGGAGGGCTAACTGAGTGTACTGTTTTACTATATTTAAATAAAATCTATACATTTTGGCACAGTGAACAAATTTCCAGTTACTAAATAATAATTCTGGTTAACGGGGATGGGATTTGACCCTGATTCAGCAGCGTGATAAAGCAAGCGTTAAACTTGAAGCACCTGCTTACATTCATCATTACTGAGGCGAAGACTGAAGCAAACGCTTAACTTCCAGCACGTCCTTAAGCTCCATTGACCTCAGTGGACCTTAAGCACATTCAGTGTTTTGCTGAATCAGGGCCTTACGTAGGTTGCTTCCAGCCCATGCAATTTGTCTTTCCCAACAACAGGGAATGGCAGGAACTGAGACAGTAAGACGGATGAGTGTGGAACAAATCATAATAGGAATTTATAAATAGCACTTCTGCTGTGTCCTTATGTTTTATAATAAAGTAGAAAAATGCAAATGTTCCTTGAAACAACAAAAATACCCATCAACTAAGTTAATATGGCCTCCTCACTTATTGATTCCGCTGGCTATCATTACTGTACGTTGTCTTTGAAATTCACTTAATAGGGTGCTCTGTCACCAGGAAATGCAACAGAAGCCAGATAGGGAGATCTGATTATTTGAGGAATTCCGTAGCACACTGAAAGTGTGGGGATAATTTAGAATATAATTACTCATACTAGCATTTGCCCAGGACACCATAGCAGACAGTCATAATAGAGAGAAGAGCAACAATTGAATATAGAGGTCCCAGATCCTCAGCTGGTGAAAACTGGTATAGATCCACTGATGTCAATGGGGCTACACGGATTTACACCAGCCGGGGATATGGCCTAGATCCTGAACCATCCACTCGTAATTACAACTGGTCTCTCTAGGTCAATACTGGGGCATGCTGGCAGGGCAGTATGGAGAAGCCTGTGCTACTCCTGCAGCCTGTGCTGAACCTGAAGGTTGGATAAACGGAGGAATTCAACATTTCACTAAAATCCCCCTTTTTCCTTAAGATGACAGATCTTTTTCTATGGCTGAAGATTATAAACTAGAGTCTTTCAAACAGATAGCACACATACATATTGGACAGTCAAGTGAAGAGACAGGTATCCAGAAAGGCCTTGAGGAACAACTTATGTCTATTATCAACACTTCATTTGTATCTACATAAGTCGAATGAAAATGTCAGTAATGGTATTAGCAAGATTTGCTACTGTGAGAAGCATTCCCTGCTGCCAATTTTTCCCGGAATATCAGGAGTGATGGCACATCAGCAAGGCAGAGTTTTTACTAAGCTTTAAGAAGAAGCAGGCAGCTTTTACAAATAGGTGAGCTGCTTCCACAGCTGCTTTTCCTTATCAGTAGGTATTTAAAATATGTTCAAGTTGTTGAGAGTGGCTAGTTAATAGCTAGTCAAGCTTTAGATCAAATGGCAGAATAAAGAGATCATAGGACTCTGCAGCCCAAGAAGCTGTTAGAGCGCATGGATGTTCAGAAACTATGGGGTATGTCTACATTGCATCTGGGAATAAGCCTCCCAGCCTGGTCCTACAGATTTGTGTTAGAGGGGCTCAAGCTAGCATGCTAACCATAGTTATGCAGACGTTGCAGCTCTGGCTGGAGCTTGGGCTCTCAGGCCTGGAACATCAAAGCAACAGCTACACCATTACTTGTAGCATGTTAACACAAACCCTGCTAGCATGAGTCTGTAGACCTGGGCTGGGAGGCTCATTCCCAGATGCAGTGTAGACATATCTTATTGTTACTGGATCTTCTTCCAACAAATGCTAATTAATATACCAGGAACTCTTTAGCTAAGCAGGTGGAGTGCTTAAAAAATGATCATGATGAATCGCAAGCAGATATTGATGCAAAAAGATTGATTTGTGTCCCCTACTCCACCTCCAAAATCAACATTTTGCCATTGTGCTTTTAAAATAATAATTTCCAGATCAACATACCAAAAACCTAAATGAGAGCAAATATCTAACTCCAAATTTTTTCTTAATGACATTTTTTCTAATCCTCTAAAACAGAAGCTGTGACACAATGAGAAATTTGGAAAGTGCCTTTCCACACACACTAAAGACAAAATGCAAGGGAGTTTACCTTTGTTTGAACCATAGCCTGTCACATTCCCACTGCTGTGTTATGTATTATTTAATTATAGCAGCTGCCTGCTCTCAGGAAGACGGCAGCATCTCTTGCTAGACGCTCTGGAGCTTGGAAGCCCTGTAGCATTCTAAGGAGGAGCTGTAAAGCTGAAAGGTTAACTTACCCATTTGCGGTCAGATAAGGATTTCTCATTGGCCAAAGTGCTGAACGTTGTGGTCTGAAAAACAAAGTGTGAAAAATCCTTTAACCCAGACTAAATAGTTAAGTGTCATATTCACTGCACAGCAAACACAGAGCTCCCCCCTCTACTGTGCTGACTGCTAATGCTTAGAGTCTAGTCCAGTGACTCTCAACCTTTCCAGATTGCTTTACCCCTTGCAAGAGGCAGATTTGTCTTGAGTACCCCCAAGCTTGACCTCACTTAAAAACTACTTGCTTACAAAATCAGACACAAAATACAAAAGTATCACAGCAGGCTATTACTGAAAATTGCTTTATTTTCTCATTTTTACCACAAAACTATAAAATAAATCAAGTGGAATATAAATATTATACTCACATTTCAACGTATCATATAGAGAGCAGTATAAACAAGCCATTGTCTGTATGAAATTTTAGTTTGTACTGACTTTGCTAGTGCTTTTTATGTAGCCTGTTTTAAAACCAGGCAAATATCTAAATAAGTTGATGTACCCCCCAGAAAACTGCTGCATGCCCCTGGGGGTACACATACCCCTGGTTGAGAACCACTGGTCTAGTCTTCCCATTGATGTACCTCCCAATGCTCATTAAGGGCCAGATTCTGCCCCCTTTACTCATATACAATAGTAAAGTTCAACGCAGATAGTCTCATTGATTTCAATAGGGCTAGTCTCGGGGTCACGTATTGCTCATGTTGAATAAGGATGGCAGAATCAGGACCTAAAATTACTGTGCACATTGAAACGTAAGCGTAAAATACCAACCGTCAATGAATAGTCACAGGCACCCTGGCTCAGGAATAATCTGTGGCTCAGAGTTCAGAACCGGTGGGTTTGGTGCCAGTCTTGTAGTTAGTGTGGTTCTCCTAAATTTGTTACTTTCATGTTTTGCCCCCATATACAGTTGGCTTACTGTTAGGAGACTTAGCTGACTTTCTCTGAGCAGTACATTTAATCATGCACATATTCATTCATAACTCCAACATTCATAACTTTCATTCAGGGGAAGAATCACAGCGTCAGCTTGCCCCTTTCATGGGGGGTTCTGGATTCAATCCCGTCTGGGACTAATTTAACCCGCAGAGCTTGAGGGCCACATCGTGACAAGGGATCATGGGACTGAAACCAGGTTGACCTTCTCTCTCATAGCAGCCCCGTCTGTCAGTCAGATGTACGCTTGTCGTATGATTCTCATGCTCTGGGATGTAAAGTAGTCACAAGCCAGAGGCTGAATCCAGACTCCCTGAAAGGGGACAGTGACCTTCTGAGAGGGAAGCTTGTTAAAAATCCCCCAAGTTCTTTTTAGTAGAAGTCTAAAAAGTGTAGAAAGCATGGAGGCCATCGCCTAAAAATGGAATTCTCATTGTACTCAAAAAAATCACTTCCTCTTCCCATCCAAAGAAATCAGAGCGTCAGACTCCCAGATTTCCCTACCAGCACACGTGACATCACCAGTATCAAACAAAGATAACCGCATGTTTCCGTTCCCTTTGTGTATTCACTGTAATGTCATTCATGCTGGCAGAGAACACAGGAATACTCAATTTTATGGAGGTAATTTTATTAAAGCGCAGTGCTGATTATATTTTTGAACAGCCATCTATTCCCTTTTTCTTCTCAGAATGTGTAAATTTAACTTCTAGCCGAATCTCTAAAGATTTAGGATGACTTAATCTTGTGTGGCAGCACAATTTGCCTTGACGTACTGAGATCTAGATGAAGAATTTACCCTAGGATTCTTACTCCCCTGTCTAGTGCGTGCAGATCCAAAATGCTTTTCAAGGGAGAAGTGTAGTGGGAAATATACCCTGTAGCTCACTTTTGCTGACCTATATACGAAACAGTTTTTGATGGACACAATAAAGAAGAGAGCTGATGAGAAGCCCAAGCTCATTATTGCTTGTACTGGTGTCCTGAGGCACTTAAAAACCCTAATTGCATATTTCACTAATCACTTATTTGTTTAATATTAACATCTAAAGGACTCAGTCAAAAATTGTCCCCTATTGTGCGATACACTGAACAAATATACACACAATAAGAAACAATCCCTTCCCTGAAGAGCAACATTTTCTAGAGAAGACAGACAAAGGGTAGGAGAAATTGATAAAACATACCAAGAGAAGGTGGGGGATTGAGGCACAAAACAATTAAGTGACTTGCTCAAGGTCACACAGGCAGTCTATGACTGAGCTGGGAACTGAACGCAGATCTATTGATTCCCAGTCCACAGCCTTAACCACCTAGCAATCCTTCCCCAACCCTCATATAATAAATTAAAGAGCATTTCTAGGGAACCAAAACACTTTCAAACTCCAAGAGAATTCACAATTTTTGATGGCAAACACCATTCTGTAATTCCCAGCTAAAAAATGTTAAAAAGCAGTTAGATGTAAACTACAAATCAGTGACTGTCTGTGGATGCAGACTACAATACTTGTGCATACAAATCATTTTATATGCAGAACTGTAGAAATTTTAAAGTCACATTTAAGCCTGGTTATGAGTCTGCAGGTGCCTAGACCATGTGATGGCTCTCTGCACAGGGTTATTTTTACCCTTTGGGGTTAGTCTGCAACCAAGTTATAAAGTTTAAGGAATTCTGAATTTAAAAACGAAGCCCCACAATGGGTGTTATTGATGTTAGGAGTAGCTGCAGCTCATATCCAAGTCTTCAGACAGATACCATCAGACTGAGGAAGGGCAAGAAGTTTTCATGAATGATACACCTCCCTGAAAGTCAAAGGAGGGTTGAAAGTCTTGTCATCATTTCCCATGCCTTTGCTCTATGCCCGCTGTGCTTCTTAACATTATACCGACGCCAACAACTTCTTGTGCATTGGAGCATGATGGGACATGCACCAGGAGCCTATTACAGAGCACAAAATTCTCTTGTGAAATAATTTGTAGTGGCAGGATACAGCAACTCCACAAAGCAAGGGAGGTTTAATGCGTCTCAGAGACTGTGTTTTGTCTTGATTCTGACCACCAGGGCCTTCCACAAAATGTACTAGATTCTTTTTGCAAGTGTTTAAATCATCATCTTTATTCCTACTCATACCAGGTCAAGTTTCTTTACAGGCCAAATGGGAACAATTATCACTGTAGAATAATATACTCAAAAAAATCATCTAAAATCATACTCCATGTATGAATGATAAAATTCTAATGCTTTCCAGGGATTTGCGAATACTGGAAATTTCAATTAGTCAAGTGAAAAGCATTTAAATGTGCCAGCAGGATTTATATTCCAAACTAATGACCACCTTCTGCATCCTATTTCGTTAATGAAGATTTGGAGCACTCAGGTAATTAAAGGGAAAGCTTGTGATAAAATGAAAACCATGGAAAGAAATCATATCTATGTATATCTTCATTGAATGCTAAACATATCTAATAGCTCACCTAATCAAGACCTAATATTTGCTCAGTTGAGATGAACTAGAAATTTATGAGTTTCAAGAAACAGATTGGACCAGGAATAGTCAACAGGCAGACCATGGGCCAAATCCAGACCACCAGATGCTATTGAATCTTTTTATTTACTTGTTATCAGTGTTGTTTTTTATTGTTATTTTCTCTGGAGTCTTGACTATACCTTGACCAAGAAATTTGGGACCTTGACAAATAATGACTACCCTGGTTTAGCCTATGGAACAGAAATCAACTGACATTTAAATTTTTTTTAAAAAAAATCTCTGTAATATTTGAATTATTTCAACAAATATTTTGCTTAGAGGGGTTGGAAAATAACCACCTCCAATTCCTGAGCTGTCTTACATGTTTCTCCCACTTTTAATGCTTCCTTCCTAGTGACTGACCAAAGAATTGGTAAAGGCACACCAAGAGCTCTTAATTTCTAATGATTTGTCTATACCAGGGGTAGGCAACCTATGGCACATGTACCGAAGGCGGCACACGAGCTGATTTTCAGTGGCACTCACACTGCCCGAGTCCTGGCCACTGGTCCAGGGGGGCTTTGCATTTTAATTTAATTTTAAATGAAGCTTCTTAAACATTTTAAAAACCTTATTTACTTTACATACAACAATAGTTTAGTTAAATATTATAGACTTATAGAAAGAGACCGTCTAATAACGTTAAAATGTATTACTGGCACGCAAAACCTTAAATTAGAGTGAACAAATGAAGACTCGGCACAGCACTTCTGAAAGGTTGCTGACCCCTGGTCTATACCATAACTTTAACTTTAGTTAATAAATGGCTAACCAGTTAACTGGCAAACATTTTCTACATGTCAGTGGAAACATACCACAAACATTTGTTCCCAAATACAAGAAACATAAACGTCTATGTCCTATAACAAATATCTTTGACTTTTGGGGTAGCAGTACAAATGCATTAGTTAACTTGAGATAGTTGATAGAACTATTTTTAAAAATTGAGATTTCCCCCCCTGCGGAAAATTTTTCATTTTCAGTGGAAATTTGAATATCAAAAAATTCTGGTTGAAAACTGAAATATTTCAGATTTTGGAGGTGAGGATGGGAGGGGGGAAGGAAAGGGCACCAGAAAGTATACATTTTTCCACAGAAGCAACCAGCCTGGCAATTAGTTTCTAACAGGCTAATCCAAAGAGCAGTGACATCAGTGAAAAGATTCCCAATGTGCTTTGGAATAGGTCCCAGGTCACTAATTCAACACTGGCTAAGGTTGGGAACTGAATTTAAATCAGAAGTGTTTAAACATCTGACTGCTATTCAGAGGTCTATGCGGAGAAGTAACCATCTCTGAAGTCCCACTATCTCAACCTGATATTTAAAATACAATATCATCCCTATCTTAAACCTGAATTTATTTTTAATTAATTTCTCTCCCACCTATCACCCTTTTCCACCTCTCCTATCCTTAGCTTTCATCCCCAGAATAACTGCAATCTGTTTGCACCGTATCACCATTGAATTCATTGGTGTAATCAAGCCATGTAGTCAAACTGTGAGTTCATCTGAGATGATCCATACTGGTTTTCCCTTCTGGTAAGAGGGATGGGCAGCGAAATGGGAGGAAGGAGAGAAATTGGTCTTTTATATTTATTTTCTACAGTTGGACACTGCTTGTCTGTGCTTTTGGTGTTTTCTCATTTCTTTTTTGTCTCCATTTTGGAGTTTTCTGCTTCAGCTGATGCTGAGGCAGCATCTTTTTACTCTCAAACAGTTTGATAACTCTCTGGAGTTAAGGAGCTAAACAAAACAGAAGTGTTATAGAAACCAGAGTACAGAGATCTGCATATTCACAGAACAGTATTTCTCATTAACTATACAATAATTATGCAAATCCCTGTGATCTCATTGGCTAATGATTGTCAAATATTAAGGTACAGGAATATGCACACTGTTTGGCTGAGTTCGTATAGTCATGAAAATCAGAGAGCCAGAACCCAGAGTGCAGGGAAGTGTGTAACTGCATAAGCACATAGCATTCTGGCAGCAGAATTATAAATTATGTACAGTAACTGGGAGGGAACTGCAGTTGTGTATCAGTAACTAAACTGATTACCTGAAACAATCACATTTCAGAATAATGTAATACCTGTAGCCTCTGTCGGTAGCACCACTGTGAACACTACAATCAATGCCTTATAGTCCAAGATGGGTAATAGATACTGCTGGCCAATCTATTTTCTGGCAAACTCACTCTTTTCACTGTATGATGGTCCCAACCGTGGAGACAACATAATGCTTGCTGGAAGGGAAGGTCGAGCCAGATTCCAAGATGCTTAAACTAGCTCATCAGCCACTTGCTTAATCACTGATGAGGCAGGTCCACTTTTGTCATCTGAGAGGTGGTTTGGGTTCTGAATTAATTTAAAATCAGTTCACTGGAGAAGACGCATCTTCCGGTATAATCTAACTGAATACTGCTGATAACTTGCAACAAGGAAAGCGCACTGTAATACAAAACTGGATCATCAGCATACATCTATACAGAAGTGAGAACAATATGCTGGCTTATTACAAACAAAAACAGAAACTAACGGATGCCCCAGATCAAATCCCTGGGGTTCCCCCATTTGTAATATCCTTGGATCAGAGCTCACTTTGCTTTTGGAAAGCAGGTTATGATTTCTTAGGTTACTACAAAACCATTAGGGATGCACTATCCTTGAGTTTTGGAGGAGAAATTTATGGCTGACTGAATTAAAGGCCTTCAGCAGATCAATAAAAGTTACCTGTATTATGGCCCTCATCCATTGCCTTAGAGTTCCATTGGTGACTGAGCTTTATTGGTAGAATGAATAGTTCCAAAATTTGACTAGACTAAAAACTGTTGCTGCAGCAGAGAGACTGAAACACTGAATATTCAGTGAAAACACTAGGCAGTCACCAGCAAACTGCTGTTACCTCTAGCCAGTAAAATCTCAGGCCAAAAATTTCAAACTCAGTTGTCTAAAATTAGTCTCAGAATCCAAAATTAGACACCTTAAAAAATTTACCTGATTTTGAGTGGTGCTGAGTCCTCACAAATTCTGCTGAGGTCCATAAGAAGTGGAAATACTCATTACCTTTGAAAATCAGCCCACTTTTATTTAGTTGCCTAACTTCAGGCAACCCAGCTTGAAAATGTTGGCCTCTGTCTCAGAAAAGTTCCTCCATATTAATCACACTGCACTATGCAGCTTACTCTTTTAGTGGCCAGGAAAAAACAGCAGTTCATTAACATATTTGTTTGTACACATTTTTCAAGCCATTTAGCCAATGAGGGTCAAATCTAGCGAGTTAAGTCAAACCACTTAGGGGAGTAAGAACTACCTCGCATCAATAGCGGCCTTTCAGAGTGGAGACATAGGCACAACCAAAATAAATCCACACGACTCCGTTCTGGTTTACATTCTCCTTTATGCATGAGGACAGATGGTCCTCTGCTTAAACACTGAGATCAGCAGAGATGAGTTTATTCCTAGCTCTGCTGTAGACTTCCCGTGTGATCTTGGGAAATCACTGGATCTCTCTCTCTCAGTGCCCCCCTCTGTAAAATAGGGATTTCCTTTCTTTACCTCCCCCTTTGTCTGTCTTGTCTATTTAGACTCTCAGCTCTTTGGGACAGGGACAGTCTCAAACTATGTGTTTGTACAGCACCTCGCGCAATGGGGTTAATTGGGCATGGATGTGATACTATAACTACCCAGAGACACTGTCAAAAAGACTAAGATGTCAGGAAGAAAAGTGATAGCAAACATTATTGGTGTAGCTAGTGATAGAAAGTAGCCAGTTCAAGGAGACTAACCACACAGATCATAACAGCATGCACAGGAGATAGGGACTTTTAAAATGTTTTCCTAGCAAGTGTTTAATCTGCAGCTATAGCTAGAAAGGTAACTGTATAAATATGGCATTTTCTTAGCCAATATAGGTCATTCCTGTGGGTTTGATACCTGCTCATTTTACTGGCACAAACCATCTTTCCTTCCAATCCCTTTAGATCCTATACAGCTGTGGGCATATGAGCTGGATTCCACTCCACATCATGCATCAACAGCACAATTGTCAGCCTCCATAATCTATTACCGGTGATCATGCAAGGTACGCAGAAAGAACACAGACCGATTTTCTAATCTCAGCTTGAGTTTTAGGTCTTCGGTTAGAAAAGTATCCTGATTGTAAACTGAAGGGGGTAGGGGGGAATGACCTAGAATCCTTGAGAGGATAAAAATGGAGGCCCATAATATCATTTTAGAGAACTAATTTTTAGCAAAAACAATGGGTAAAATCCTGTCCCCACTAAAGTCAATGTGAGTTTTGCTGCTGACTTCAGTAGAGCCAGGATTTCACCCACAGTGTTGCGTGAAAATCTAAAGAGTGAGGGCATTAGATTCTCAGCTGGTATAAACTGACATCACTGTAGTTATGGCAATTTATATCAGCTGAGGATCCGTTCCTCTTTCACGATAAGAAAAATAATGACAAGGAGAGAGGGGATTAGAATGTCTTTGCCATTGACAGCTTTGTGTGAATTGCAATTGTAATGGATGTCTCTTTCAATTCACACTACTCACTGTTGCCAAAATGCTTTCAACATGTCATCCCCCCTCATCTTTTCCTTTCATTAGTTAATTCGCTGTGACCAGTATGTACCTGTATATATTCATTGCAAACAAAGACTACATTAATACATAATACAGGCTGATGGGATGAACACAAGGGGCAAATTCAGAGATGATCAGAAGTCATTATCATAATCACTGGCTACTACAAATCATTTAAACTGAAGCATCACTGTAATGATTGCCTCGAGTCCCTATCCTATGTGTTCTAGTTTAACAGCCCAGCACTGATGTTGGTGAATGAATGTTAATCTGCCATTATCTCAGCTGCTCTAACTGACAGTTTGACAGGAAATCAATAGCTACACAATTTGACTGCTGGCTGGAAAGAAAAAAAAAAAACTGGTTTGCCATAAGTGTGCCGAACACATTCCACAATTAGACTACTGATGGACAGGGACCACCTATTGCTTATCTCCACCTCCATGAGCACATGGTTACTGCATGTTCCATCTCACTAGGGCCCTATTCTATCTCAGCTGTAAAGGTCTAACAAAGGAAAACACTTAAGGAGTGTGATTGAAAAAGGCATTCTTTTTGATGCACATCCCCCCACCCCCCAAATTCAGCATATGACTTGGGTTCTGTTCTTACACATCACAAACACATCTGAGCTGCACCTTGAATGCTTTTAGAGGTCCATGCAGAGATAACCTCTACTTGTTTCATGTTAGAATATGTAGAAGTCTGGTAATCGGAGACTTACAACTGCTGCCTTGACGAATTCTCCTTCAGCAAACTGACCAGCCATTGTAGCTTTGCATACAAAGTAGATCAAAAACCTTCTGCAGAACTAGATAGTTCATATACACAGTAACTAAACAGCATTGCTTGAGAATATCATTGCATGTTTTAGAAGGTTAAATCTACAGGACCAAATTCAGAAGCCCCTGATACACATGTTCAAGTCTTGGGAGTTTCATAAGTATATTTCCTTTGTTAAGTCCCTTCTTAAAAGTCATCTGCCAGAATACATACAGGAACGATACCAAAAGTTAAGCAAATGCTAAGTTGTGATCACTGCTGATTGGATAAGAATTGTGCATCCAACTAGTCTGTGCTAAAACATACTGGCATTTTTGTTACCCTAGTCATCATTTCTAGTTGTTTCTTTCCTTCACCTGTCTTGCCTTTAAGGCTGTAAGTTCTTTTGGACAAGAATTGACCATGGAGTCCAACTTGGTTGGTCAGTAGGTGTTGCTGCAATCTAAATTATTATTAATAATAGTTGATGACAGAACTTGTCTCAGACTCAAACTATATATTTTTTTAAACTGCTCCATTACATTTTTGTTACCAAGGATGACTAGTCCTCTGCACACTTCAGCATCTAAAAATATTCTATATACTCTGAGATATTAAGGGTGTTGTGGACAATGACAAAAAACTTGTAGCCCTGAAAGCTTGAGTCACATTTCTAAATCCATCTAAGTTTATAAAACTTCCAGTTCAATAGTTTATCCACCAGATGAGACTGTACATCAGGAATACATGACAATGTATTCTTAATTACAAAGCAATTATCATTAAATACCCAAGTTCAAGGATATCACACAGAGAGGATATGGTTCTCCATTCTGCTAGTGGATCACACTTCAGCAAATTGTTTAAAACCCTTACGGGTGTGACTGTCCAGGAAAGCAGCTAGCAAGTATTGGTGCTAAATAACCTGAGTTTTGAGGAAAACGTGCATTTCACAGGTATATATAAAGCATCTACTGCTAAAACAGTCAACACATTCCAATAAAGGGGGAAAAATTAAATAAGTAAATGACAATCCAAAAGAATATCTCCACCTATAGTGCATCATTACATAATAAGACATCCCCAGGCTCTATGTGTGTGCAATTAAAAAAAAAAGTTTTGTAATACTTGGTAGTGCTACCTCTAGCATTTCACTTTCATCATTTCTGCTTCTAGACTGTCACTTCTATGCCATCTAGGCCTTTTCTTCAATAGGAAAGGAAGTGTGTTCTTGAGTTAGCTAAGAGAAGGTAAAATCCTACTGAAGACAGGCTGTTTGTACACGAGTTAGCAGGTCCAAGTGAACCCCCGGCTCTCCCATAGTCTTACTCCACCTAACTCATGTGAAAACTATAAACAGGCTTGTCTTCACTATGATTTTACATAGTCTTAGATAGCTTGGGTTAAGAACGTATCTTTTTTCCTAGTAAAAGCACACTCTGATCGTCTGATTCCTTAGACTGACCTTTGGGTCACAAAGGATCTCTCTATAGTCAAAAATTAAGAGCTGGTTGAAAAAAATTTCACAAAAAAAAATCACTGTAAAATGGGTTTTGAACCAAAGTAAATTTCTTGTGGAAAAATATTGCTATTAAGATTTTTAAAAAATGAATAGGAAATTTTGAAATTTTTTTTTGTTTCATATAAACTTGCATTTTGGGTGAAAAACTGAGAAGAAAGGAAAACCAAAAAGCAACAAACATTTTCATTTCATTTAGTTTCAAAATTTCCCAAGAAATATCCCCCCAAAATGTTCATTTGTCATGAAAAGTAGTTTTGGTCAATGTTTATTCTTCATAGATACTGTCTCTGACACCGTCTCTCTTCTAGCAATGATTCCTATAATCCAAAATAGCTGGTTTAGGGAAAGGTCACCACCAGCCTGGACATGCTAATATTGTTCCATAATAAAAGCAAGTCATGCAGCCATTTTAGTAATAATATCCTGCATCTAAGTTGTACAGCAATATTGTGGTTGGAACTTGTTTCACAAACATATTTACATCTCACTATTCTCTTTGAAGTAAAAATAATTACAGCTGCAAACGTATGTTGGAATAATAAATGAACTTAGTGACAGCTACATGGAAGTGCACAGGGTGGCAGGAAAAAACCTTTGTGTGTCCACAGACCTCCCTTAAACTCTCTAGCAGGATATCCAGTGACCATACGCTAAACCAACAGAATACTAGAGCTTGTCAGAAAGAGAGTTGTCTCCCCCCGCCCCTCCAAGCCCCCATGGAAAATATTGACTTTTTGGCAAAATATCATAAAAAGAAACATTTTGATTCAAAATGGACCCACATGGGAGTGGTAGTTTGGATGTTCCCATGTAGACCAATCTGTAGACCTCTGTAGACCCATTCTCCTCTGTAGACCAATCTCTCTGGCCAGACTACAACTTCCATTTCCTTGATGTAACACTTTCTGCCCCCTTGGGGAGGGGATACATCACAGAAGTCCTTGGCTATGGTGCATTATGGGAGATATAATCTGGCTATACAGCCTGTCCTACAGAGGAGAATGGGAGCATAAGGCAACTCCCAAGAGGCACTGTGGTGCTATCTTAATTTAAATATTTCGAATTTTTGTTGAAATGTGTCTGTTTTTGGCCAAAAATGGAATAATTTTCAGTTCTGGGTGTTCAGTATTTCAAAAATCTTTTTGAAATTTTTGGTGGAAATCAGACACTTTGTGACAAATTTTGTTTAGTTGAAAACCCAAGTTTTTCAGCAAGAACAGTTTTTGTGGAAATTTTTCAACCAGACTTACAAGTGACTGTGTTTTAAGCATGACAATAGAACAGAGGTATTGGCTGATTATACTCTCAGGGCATTTCTAGAACCTTCTGAAAGCTGCATTAGTTCCTACTCGACCATCTTTTTATGGGTGTCATGCACACAACATATCTTTCAGGTTGCCACCTCTGAGCACAGAAAAACTGGCTGGTCTCTGGGCAGGGCCAGGTCCTAGATCTGGGGGAACCATGGGGAGTGGATCAGCTCTCGGAAAGTTATGCAAGACTTGGAGAGACACAGGGGAGGGACAGGGCACCAGTTCCCATTGGCTGGTGCCTGCTCCAGTATGCCACATGCACACAGAGCAGGACCCTGGTGCCAGCTGGAAGGCCATGGTGAACTCTTAGTAGAGACATGTGTGGCCAGTAGTAAAGATTGCTATGTGCACAGACACATGCATACAACAACAACAAATAATTAATAGCTCTGGAAGTTATTTCTTCTGACTGGGAACCAGCAAAGCAGTAGAAAAATCAGCCAGGTCAGTCAAAAATTGGCAAGGTAGCAACCCGACACACACGGTAAATGATTTTTCAGTTTTGAGCAAATGGGACAATAAACTTGCTTATTAACTACGCAGCATCTGAATACTTCAGTCAGAAACAAACACTAGTTACTGCCAAGCTATCCCCACCTGTTACACACAGACTTACAGGAATGAACCAGCCCCTGAATGCGTATGAGAAGGGAAGGATGCAGCTAGCACCCCTTGAAGACACTGGTGGGGAGCAGTGGGTAACAAGGTCAGGCAGCTCTCAGAACTCAACTCCAGACAAGATATACCCCAAACACAATCCCAATAGTCCCACCCCACATGTCAGCTTAGCCTATTCACCCAACCCTAGTGTTTACACTATCACATTCTCCTGTTATACTCTTCATGTTACAGTTAGATTTCCAAATATTAATGAGGTAACAGAAGAAAATCAGTAGAGAGAAAGAAAGAAAAAGACTTTACTATCTCTAACCTGGCAAAAAGACACACTCCCCCCAGTAGTGATTCTCAGATCCAAAATCCTTTCAAGTTTCCCAAGGTTCGGTACATTTTAGTTCAACTTGAACTCTTTTCGGGGGTTTTACAGGTTACTTGGGCACCAGAATTAGAGATCACTGCAGGATTCTTTGCTCTTGACAAATGACTGACATTTGGTCCTATCAGGTGAACCTATGTCTTTCAATGTACACAGGCACAGCTTATAGTAAAGTATTAATTGAACTGAATCGTTGACGTTTGATAAAGCCTGAGAGGAAATTTCTTTAAATTAGCAACAGAAAAATGGGAAAGACCATTTCCAAGGCAGTAGCTATAGTAAATTGCACAAGGTGCGCTGATTCAGGCAGGCCTTTTAACAGGTCACTTTGTCAGGAGAGACTCACCTTTACTACCACTTTTGTTAACTGAAAATATTTCCAAAATCGACTGCCCATACACTCAATTGACTCAGCTAATGCTTTAATCAAAACACAACAAAAATTAACCTGTTAGACTTAGGCAGCGAAAGGTATGGCTCCTGCAGCCATGATCTTGACTAACACTAATTCACCCATTTCGTTGCCTGTACCACCATTTTTAAAAACATGGTCTGTACAAGATTGCATCTACAAAGATCTAGCACTCTTTGAAGTCAGTTTGATTTCGTGGGGTAGAGTTTTTTTCCTGAGAGGTGCTAATACTCCATTTAAATAATAATGACCAGCAAAGTGATCAATACATGGCAGTTAATGTTCAGCTGGAGTAAGAGTGTGTTCTGTAGACCTCAACCAGTACCACTTTACCAGCTGCCAGGAATTGGCCCATGTGGTGGTCACTACTCTATATTTCACCTCAAATCAATAAATTAAGAAAATATAAACTTGAAGAAATCAACCAAGTTTGGTTTAATTTATTTTAAAGCCAATTAGTTAACATTTGATGCGGATCTTGCCACTGAATATTTTATTTATTTGCAGTACCAGGCTTATCCTAGCAGTTATATAAATACTGGAATGATGACCAGTGGGGAAACAGGATTTCATACACACTGCTCTCTGTATCTTCAGTTGAATTTGATGTCTTAGAATTCCTGCTATCCGTTGCCAGCTGTACACTTATCATACATGAGAGTCTACACTCACAGTGGTGAATGCAGGGTTTCTATGCAATTGTATCTTGATCAAGGCCAAAGGTTTGGAGTTTGGAGACAAAGGACAATTGGGGGCTCTCATTTTTCCTTTCACATCTTTGACCTGCAGCAGTTTGGGCCTCCCCAATTCATTTACTATATCAATCTTCCCAATTCAATGACAAGCAGGTGTTTTGGGCATCATCTAACTGCCAACTATCATCTCTAGAAAACTAAGCTAGCTAAGACTTGAATGAATTAGAGTTGCCATGCTTTTGTTCTGAGCCAGGGAAAGGCACCCCCTCCCACCCACCAACCCATCCTTCAGATACAGGAAGAAACTACAGGATTGTCTCCTTACACTACCCAAGTGCAGATCTGAAAGTAAACCATAAACTGCAGTTGTTAAACAAAAAAAAAGATGCTCCTGGACTGTGGACCACTTGGTGCTATGCTCTCTTGAAGAAAAGTTCTTATAGTGCAGCAGAGCAGCTCTCTTCTCTAGAAACATTTGGATCACAGGGAGTAGGCAGACAACGGGCAACCTGTACACTCTTCCAAAGATAGCGAGATTGCAGGGGGATGCTGCTAACAGACCAGTACTCTTTCCCTTACAGATTGCCTTATCCTTCCTGATCAGCCTTGCTTTGTTCCATTACAGACCTTTTTATCACAGTGACCCTCATTTTCAACTGACATACAGTAGACTCAGAAGAGTGCTAGCTACAATTCATAAAAGGAAAGCTTGGATTCTATTTTCTGCTTCAATGTTCGTGATTGAATAATGTTCAAAGACGGCGCTGCTTTTTTGAAGGTGGGTTCCTTCCTCCTCCCGCCACAACTGAAGAACCTCCACACAGGACAGATTCTTCAGAAGAGTCACTACTCTATAATAAATAGCAGTGCAGAGAATATATAGCAAAGGCTGTGTCATGCCATCACAAAGCAGAGCCAGGAATCTCAGCAAAGCGCTACAAATATGAATGGTATTTTACTGTGTTGTATTAGGAATGAACGATGCTAATCTTACACTAAAATTGACCCTCATGTAAATATACAGAAGATGATGAAGCAAAAAGGCCTTGTCAATTGTGGCATCAGTTGGCCACCTGTTATTTCCCACCGACTCTAATTTAAGAGGTGGTCACATAATGCTTTTGCCATCGATTAACCCAGAGGCTTTTTCCTAAATAGATTTCTGCCTGAAGAGTTAATGCATAGCTTAGCATGCAAAGATAGTGGTACCCACTCCAAGTGCAAACAGAACTTACCCTCCATTTCCAGATCAATAGGAGTTCGGATATTAGTGGCTTACAAACTACACCCCCAGCATGTCATTTTAAATCAAGTCACCCTTGGACACACATGAAATAATTCTATGTAGATAACAGGCTATTCAGCCATTGAAAATACTTACATGTTATTCACAGTGTCTCATTTCTACTGAAATCACAATGACAAATCCTAGTACATCACCATTTAACCAGATGCCTTAAGAGTCTCAGAGACTGGAACGAACGGATTACATAAGGATTTTTTTAAAAAGATTCACAGTAGAGGAAAATGCCTGGGAGATCATTTAGGTTTTCTTCCAGATAGCATGCATGGAATCAAAAAGGTTGGTTTGTTTCATTATTACGGAAGTCAGCCTATTCTGACATCTGAACTGGCTGGCACAAATGGGAATTAATGTTTTCTGCATGCTCCCAGTCAAAATACACTATGAACTTTCACAGTGTGCTCTGACCTCAGCTTTAACCTAGAGAAACCACTCTGAGTGGCTGTAAGATGCAATTCAGTATCTGTGCTGCTTCAGTGCAGAGACTCCTGGGGCAATTCCGCCATTAAAGGTTACACATTTTTGCTTGCAAAATAAGATCAAACTATCATGCTCATCTAGTGAGTGATGGCCACAGCATGCAGCCTAAATGGAGAAAGGTCATGGCTTTACCTGCTAAGCTGCAGAAGTTTCAGCATGCTAGATAGCAGCTTTGTACTTGTTAGCAGAGTTTGCTAGCTTATATAGATCGATAGTGTGAGTTAAAAGTTTCACAGAGTGTCAAGATTGCTGCCTGTGAATTATGGCAGGTGGAGTGAAATGAAATAATAGATCTAAAGCCTTTTATTCGGAACTGGAATGGAATCCAAATCCCTTTTTCAGGTTCAAATTAAATATGGTTAACTTTAGTTTCTTTTATTCTCTTTGTGACTCTGCATATCTCGGTTTTACAAACGATCCAGGACAGATGCCAAAATATTGAGTAAGATTAATTACTTGAGGCCTGATTTTGCCACCCTTTCTCACGTTCAATGCACCTCATGTTACAAGCAGCCTATTGAAATCCAGGCCCAGCTCAATCACAATGATCAATTTCTGGAAATGTCATCAGATTTCTTACAAGGTTCACAGATTCAAGTGGTAGTGTAACCGTACTTAATGGAGACGATCTGCTGAATCAGTGACACTCACTCTGAGCGTCTATAGTCACATGCTACCCATTAGGCTGTACTGCATGCCATTTGTATAGTTTGTAGGTCTCATCAGAGTTCCTCATATTATGTAAGGCCTGAAGCAGAAAACAGCACAGTTATCACAGGTGTACTGCCTACAATGCAAAGAATCCTGTGGCACCTTATAGACTAACAGACGTTTTGTAGCATGAGCTTTCGTGGGTGAATACCCACTTCTTCAGATGCTACAAAACGTCTGTTAGTCTATAAGGTGCCACAGGATTCTTTGCTGCTTTTACAGATCCCGACTAACATGGCTACCCCTCTGATACTTGCCTACAATGCCTGACACATGTCAATCAGGATGGGTGGAGTGCTGAGAGTCTGTCCTTTGTTCCCAGAGCAGCTGAAGGCCAGAGGAAATGGAACAGAAAGAGGAATGTACTGTGTCAGATGAGGTCACAGAGCTCCACAGATTAATCACAACATTTATGTCATGCTGTTGCTGGATCAGTATGAAGTGACATTCAGTCACAATAAAAACATAACACGCCCATATTGAAAAGTTCTACAAAATTTAATAGGGATGAGAGGGTTCTGTAGCAATGCTGCAGATCCCAAGCATTCAAATATCAGGATTTTTCAGGGTCTGACTCGTAAGATTTGCTTTTTTAAAATCTTATGGTTTTTAAGCCAGACATTCTACATTCTGTCTTATTTGCCTTCTAGTTTTTAAGCCTTTAGGGTATGCTCTCACTTTCCAGCTTTTCTCCACAACCAGGAGGATTAGAAACTTACTTTTTTTTTTTTTAATAATGAAAGCAGAGCTTCTCATCCTAACAAGTGACTCCAGGAGCTGGGGCTTTAAGAAGCAAATATCTTACAACCCATAATATAATTACTGTATTTTTATAAAATTTTATTTGTATAGAAAAGAAAAACACTGCCATAGAAATTACTTTTAAGACTTCTAGCTGTAAATAGACAATGAGATCCTTCTTTCAAGGTTTTTTTTTCCAAACCATTCCATAGAAGGGATACAATTTTCTCTTAAAATCTGTTGGAATTTTCCCTATGCCAGGACATCATGCTATAATTAGCTCATGGCACTCTGTCATGAAGTTGTTCTAGGTTTTGTAACATTGTTTATAACCTTTTAGGGTACACATATAGCTATCCCCGCTGTATCCAGGATGTATGTAGCATGCTGAAATAAGACACGAAGAACAGAAGACTCGAGCAAGCTCCTCTTTTCTGTCTACAAAACTATGGAGTTCTCTAGATTTCACACATTAAGAACTACAGGTGCCTGTAATTAAATATCTTCCACATATATACACTTGTGATTTAGACTGAATTTTCAAGCATATCTGCACAGGTGTGTGAAGCTTAAAGTGCTGCTACTCCCATATGTCACAGATTCAGATAATCACCTGCAGACATTTGAAGTGAAGGTTCACATTCATTTCAAATTGCTTTTAGGGCACATATTTGTATCATCATTCTAAACCTACGTGTTTACTTCTTGGTTTGGAACTTGACTTCTACAAGCACCTATGTTGATTTTGCTTTGTTCTCTGTGGAACTAACTGGGAGGCACTACTACTATTTTTACAGCAAACCTGTTTTGAACATATCCATGCACTAACCTACTTTTCATCACAATCATGGGCAAAATCAACCCCCGTCAGGAGGTGAAATTGTATAATATGGACACAAAGCACATGGTTTTAAAGAGGCAGTACAGACATGGATGTTAAAATGACTCTGCACAGATTTTTGGTTGCTTTGCTGAAAAAATTAATCTGTGGGGTTTTTTTTTAATAAATAATGTATTTTATTCTAAAAATATTGATACAAATGGGCCAGATGTCAGAGCCTAAAACAAGTTATTAGAAACAAAGGAGGGAGAAAAAGTAGGGCAGAACAATTTAGCCTCATATAGAACAACTGCATGGAGAAAAACACAATCATGGAAACAAATGAGCTGCACAGACAGGGAATGGAACAAGACAAATCTCAGCCCAGGTTTCAGGAACCCTCTTTCTAACTAGATTTATGAAGATCGCTCCTTAAAATATCTCCTCTCTGCATTGCACCTGATTATCCTGAAACAAAGCAAAATAAAAGTGAAATCAAAAGTGCAGCAAATAATATCTTTTGCTTTCTGACTTTCTTTCCCTCCTCACTAAATGATGGCCAGATCAAGCTGCATTCTTTGATGCAAGATACTTGTTTGTTTACAGAACATGCAAGCATTGGAGGCCTATTGATTTCTAACCTTAACTGGAAGTACTATCCTAGGAGCTGTTCATGGGAAAAAGGGATGCAAACAAACACAGGCACTTGTGGGTACACTTTGTATGTGGTGAGAGCCTGAGGGCCAGGTTCTGCACTCTCACTGAGAAACCCAGAATAGCTTCATTCAGTTCTATGAAGTCACTCTGCATTGCCCTACTGTGTTTCTGTTTGCACATGCTGTTTAAACTGCAGTGTTGTATTTTTTGTTTGTTTTCACCAAAAGGAGTAGCACTGTTTAAAAATACACATGGCATTAGTCTGTGCGGAAGAAAGCCTGCTACAGAATCCTCAAAGAGCTCCACTTCCCAGAGGTCAATATTCTTTGTTCCACTGGCATCCTCATCAAGCTGAGGATAAGTAGATTTTGTGCATGGGATAGGCAATTTCAAGACTAACCCTCTTGCTACATGTCTCAGACTGCAGCAACTTCATCAAGGACAAGAAGTCTAAACACCAGGTATCACAGGGTTCTGCATGATTGAAATGCCAGTGAAGATAATTCAGAGGTAGGCAAACTTTTTGGCCCAAGGGCCAAATCGGTGTTCCAAAACTGTATGGTGGGATGGGTAGAGAAGGCTGTGCTTCCCCAAACAGCCTGGCCCCTGCCCCCTATCTGCCCCCTCCCACTTCCTGTCCCCCTCCAAACTCCCCCACCCATCCAACCCCCCCTGCTCCTTGTCCCCTGACTACCCCCTCCCAGGACCCCCCACCCCTAACTACCCCCTATTCAACTCCCCTGCTCCCTGTCCCCTGAGTGCCCCAACCCCTATTCACCCCTCCCCCGACAGGCCCCCTGGGACTCCCACACCTATCCAACCCACCCCGTTCCCCTGACCGCCACCCAGAACCTCCGTCCCATCCAGCCACCCCCTGCTCCCTGTCCTCTGACTGCTCCCCGGGACCCCATGCCCCTTATCCAACCCCCCTGCTCCCCACCCCCTTACCATGCCACTCAGAGCAGCATGTCTAGCAGCCATGCCGCCCGGCAGGAGTTCACAGCCCTGCCACCCAGAGCACTGGCGGCATGGCAAGCTGAAGCTGGGAGGGAGGGGGGACAGTAGGGGAGGGGCCGGGGGCTCAAGGGAGCTCAAGGGCTAGGCAAGATTGTCCCCAGTTTGCCCACCTCTGAGATAATGGTAGATAGGAAAGCCAAGTACTGTTGATAGGCACTCATTTACAAGAGTGCTTGCACTAACCAGGATAGATAAGATAGGATAAGCAGATCGTAGTCGGCTGATATTTTCATTTGGAGTGTCATAAACAGAGTTAACAGAACAGAAGTACTTCATGTCTCTTTTGCCTGTAAAGGGTTAACAAGTTCAGTGAGCCTAGCTGTCACCTGACCAGAGGACCAATCAGAGGACAGGATACTTTCAAATCCTGAGGGAGGGAAGTTTTTGTATGTGCTGTTAGAGTTTGGTGGTTGTTCTCTCTGAGTTCTGAGAGTGACCAGACGTGCAACCAGGTTTCTCTCCAATCTCTTTGATACAGTCTCTTATATGTCCAGAATAGTGAGTACTAGGTAGATAAGGCGAGTTAGGCTTGTGTTTGTTTTCTTTATGTGCAAATGTGTATTTGGCTGGAAGGAGTTCAAATTTGTATTTTGCTGAAAGGATTTTAATTTGTACTTGTATACTTAGGCTGGGAGGGTATTCCCAGTGTCTATAGCTGAAAGACCCTGTAACATATTTCATCTTAAATTTACAAAGATAATTTTTACTGTTTTTCCTTCTTAATTAAAAGCTTTTCTTGTTTAAGAATCTGATTTTTTTTTATTCTGGTGAGACCCCAGGGGACTGGGTCTGGATCCACCAGGGAATTGGTGGGGAGAAAGGAGGGAAGGGGGAGAGACAGGTTAATTTCTCTCTGTGTCAGGATTACTTTCTCTCTCAGGGAGAGTCTGGGAGGGGGGGAGAGAAAGAAGGAGGGAGGAAGGTGGATTTTCCTCTCTGTATTAAGATTCAAGGAGTTTGAATCACAGTGATCTTCCAGGGTAACCCAGAGAGGGGAAGCCTGGGAGAGGCAACGGTGAGGGAAAGGGTTTACTTTCCTTGTGTTAAGATCCAGAGGGTCTGGGTCTTGGGGTTCCCCAGGCAAGATTTTCTGGGGACCAGAGTGTACCAGGCACTGGAATTCCTGGTTGGTGGCAGCGCTACAGGTTCTAAGCTGGTAATTAAGCTTAGAGGAATTCATGCTGGTACCCCATCTTTTGGACGCTAAGGTTCAGAGTGGGGGTTTATACCATGACATGGAGGTCTTATTTTTGGGGAATATCTGGAGTCAGAAAAACCTTAAAAAATAGAAAGGGTAAAATATGAATTATGATAGGGGAAATGAGCACTTGGACAGCAACATCACAAAAAACACGTGAAGAGAAGAGTAGAGCTCTCTCTCTCAAAACATCTTCAGCGTCCGTACTCTTCGTGAGACAATGGTAACAGAGGCAGAACTGGGTGGCAGAACTATGTTGGCAGTGCACAAAATATCTGCCATCTTTTCAAAATAAGACACAGGGGCATGTATAATGCCCAAAGGAAGAGGAGGCCCAGAGAGATGGCCATTAAAATCGTGCACTTAAAACATTAACCAAAGCACAGTTTTCCTTTTCTTGCTCTCCAGACCTTAAGCTGGTGTAGGAGTGACACTGATTTACCCCAGCTGAGGATGTGACCCTTCTCTGAGTGATTTCCCCCTTCCTAGAGTATACTGTACTCCACACTTTCTAAGAGATCAGGCTGCATCTTCTCCCATGCCCATGTTTCCCTCAGATATTTTATGCATTTCTCATCCTATTAAAATACTGCAGTTAATGTTTTTTCTCCTTAACAACTTGGTACAGATCCAGCCCTTCCCCTTGTCCCCCTCTCCCTCGCCGCACTAAGGACCCTTCGCATTGGCTCCCTGCGGGAGACAGTGTTTATAAAAGCATTTAAAGCCTACATTTGAAGCCTGAACTGCCTGACAACAGTATCGGTTTAACAAGAGAAAAATGACTGCTCAAGGTCAACCAGCCAAGGCTCTCACATCCAAGGTTTCAGCTCTGAAGCCAGTTGACCCTTGCCATTCAGTACACAGCAGGAATTGATCCATTGAGAATGTCAAGATCAGAGTTGCTTTAGTATTGGGAGAATGCCAAACATGTAAAATGCTGCACACTGAAAGCTTCCTGAGCTGATGTTACAGTCTGATGCATTTAGCGACATGACATGGCAGACAAGGCTTAGGCATGATGTTCTCTTACTGTTCTCCACTGTTGTGGCGATCGATGCACCAGTGGTTAATTTAGCGGTCTAGTGAAGACCTGTTAAATTGACTGCTGATCATTCTCCCGTCGACTCCTGTACATCTGATCGAGAAGAGTAGTGGGAGTTGATGAGAGAGTGTCTCCCATTGATATTGCATAGTGTGAACCCCGTGGTAAGTAGATCTAAGCTACATTGATTTGAGTTACGCTATTCGCGTAACTCACTAGTCATGTAACTCAAATTGCATAGCTTAGATCGACTTTTAGTGCACGCAAGGCCTCAGCAATGTCTTCATTGCTCCTTCCTTCCTCTCCTGCTGTTCTTCTCAAAACTAATTTTGGGAAACCAATTACAATAGAATGATGATTAGAACTTTAGCAAAGGAATCATAACCAAAGAAAAGCACAGTTATTGGCCTGAGCATAGGAGTAAACACCAGGAGCTGCCGAACTCCAATCCCAGTCACAACCCATCTGTAAAGTTAGGGCAAGAATACCTCACCAGCTGATGCCATAATTGCTATAATTTGCAAGAAAGAAAGAGATACTGAAAATAATTTGCTTTGTAAAGTGCTCTGAAGATGAAAAGTTCTATGCAATATCGTTACCACCATGGCTGCCTAACACTTAAGCTTTTAGAAGCAGGTTCTATTACTGCTGGAAACACCACCAAACACATCACACATATGCTGCACTGCTAATATCAGGACAATGAATTACCGTAAATGACAAGAAACATAATAATGCATTGTGTTGATGCTCCCAAAAGTTTAATCTAATCCAGTGCATTAAGTAATACATGCTTTAGTGAAATGTCAGGGAAGGTAGCCATTCATCAAGGAGTCAAAATATATGTTCATTCAGATAGTGCAAACTCTGAAGCTTATTGCTACAATTGTATAATGCAACTTCCTTCCTCCTCTTTCCTAGAGGCTTTCATAAATTTTAGGAAGGAGGATAGCCTCTACATCAAAAAAACCCAAATACTTTAGTGCAGAAAAAAAATATTTGGGTAGGCTTTTATGAGTGAAACAAACCAGCGTTATATAAATCACTCCCTTTCTCGGTATACAGTGCTGCTCTTAAAGGTAAAGTATTACCACTGTAACATTCAGGGAAAGATAAATATCAAACCCTCAGTGGTGCTGGAACTAGGGGTGCTACCGCATCCCTGGGTTTGAAGTAGTAATAACAAACACCAAATACATGATTTCCATCATCAGCACCCCAACTATAAAAGTTGTTCCAGCACCCCATTAAACCCTTCTCCTTTAGCAGGACACTTCTGTGACTGAATAAACTGCACTGTTTGGCCCAAATCCTGGTACCTTTGTGGCTATAGGAGTTTTGCTATTGACTTAAATAGCATATAGGATTTGGCCCTGTATGAATTAATTCACCTCCACCAACAGCTTCTTCAAAATTAATCAATCAGTCATTCTCTGTAAGAATTTACTCTTTTCTGCTGAATTCTGATGTAGCTCTCCTATCAGATTATCCGTTTGCAATCAATTCAGAACACTGTTAATGCCGTTTGATGGGCAAAAGATCAATTTTCAGAGTGCTTCTGAATAATGAGTCCCCAATGCATTACTAAAATCAACAGCAAAACGTGAATAATGGGCAAATTCTGCTCTTGACTCAGGCTGAAATCAGGGGCATTGCTCTATTTACATTGGTGTAGATGAGAGCAGAACTGGGCCCTTGTAATTCACTCAGACTGTGTCACCTCTTTTGTTTTGAATAATCTCTATTTCCATACACTTTTTCTCTCAGTTGCTGCTACATTGTGGCTTCATCCCAGGTTTAGCTTTCCTCTCCTATTCTGCCATCAGAGCTAAGCAGGAGCAATTACTTTCGAACAAAAGAACAGATGAAGGTGTCCTTTGAAGTAGGGAATGGAGTCTACAAGGTAGGTTAGACCGCATGACTCTTACTTTTCACATCCAGCCCCTTCCATGTTTGCTAACAATGGTGGCTAATATCAATGGAGATCTGTGTTTCACAACAGTTTCTTAGCACAATCCCCTCCTTCTCCGCCAGTCTACATCCACCACTTGCTAGTGTAGCTGGATGTGAGGCATAGTCCCAGCCCTGCCATCCACCCCCACCAGCCATTACTATTGCACAATCAAAGCATTGGTCTGTATGCAAACTGACCATTAAGCTGCAAGGTATACAGTTCAGTTCCCTGGAGAAGGTAATTAGGAATGTTAAACCAGAAACCTGCTAAAACCTCTCTCTGCAGAAAATCTAGACTGTTAGCAGGTTTATGTGTTGGATAGGTCACATTAATCAAGTGCCCAAGTTATTGTGCAGAGATACATTTCTGTAGGGTTTAGCAGGATGATCTAGGAGGTACATTCCTACATATTCCCCCCTCCATGTGCAGAGGCACATATCACATGCATATAGTAACCCTTAGCATAAGTTTCAACCCCGTGCGAGTTGGAGGCCAGTACAATTGAAGACAGGTAGATATTCCGGAACTCCCAAAAATGGGGTTTATAATCATTTTTGCAGAGCTGGCTGGCATCAAAGGGAAGCTGCCCATCTCTTCATCTTACCAAACTAATTCAGGTCAGCTAGACTGAGCAAACTGGGAAATATGTGTATTTATTTCAGCCTATGATTCAGCTAACATTTCAATGCACCCGTCTAGTTACACTCAAAGTCTAAAATCACAATTCTAGTCTATAGCAGAAGGGAAAGAAAAGACACAAAAGGGTCAGAACACATAGGAAAGATGCTGCTCCTTCAAATGTGAATAATATAAATCATTTGTGTTTGCATTGGAAGGGCTAATGACGCTATTTGAAACAATACATGATGAGTTGCTCACAGAAATTTGCTCAGTCATAGTATTATACCGTCAAGGAAATTAGAGTTTACAGAAAACCGCTGTAGGGCATGTTTACCTCTCTTCCAGCCAACATTCCCTATGCTACAGGTCTGCAGCGCTTTACCTGTCCCTTTGTCTTTTGGCAACAGCACCAAAACAACAGAAAGGATGCAAAGCTGTGATGATATATTTTGGTTTAAGTGATTTTACAGTGGCTTTTAAAATATTTAAACTTTCCGAGGAAATAAGAATCTGTGGTAGGATCATCAGCCACAGGCACTGACTTTAAGGAGGAGATTTTTTTTTTTTAGAACATCACACAAATATGTATATGAATTTGACCATGCATATACACACAGAGTTGTGGTAATTGCATGCCCACCTGGCTAGTTAGATGCACAAATGCCCAATTAAGATGCTACCATGAATGTCAGTGCAACTGCAGTAACTGCAGTTCGGTATGTGAATGCATATACATCTCTGAAAACCTTGTCCTATGTGCAGGTGGCTGGATTCTCATAGCTGGATGATCTAGTTGGTGCCTTCTTTAGAGTACTGTATGGTATAGTTAAGGGAGGGTCAGTTATGACAGGTAGGACCGCAGGGGGCCCACAGTTGGGCGGAAGAGAATTAGAGTTCTGCATATGAAGAGCTACTCTCCTCCCACACAGCACGTAAGGAACAAACATGAGAAAGTTGTGCTGAGCCAGTGCCATGCCACACACGCAGGCCCCACAAGACATCAGAATTGCCCAGCAATGAGAGAACCTCCCCACTTTTGGGAAGGCATGACAGAAAGCAGAGGGGAGGGGGAGGATTTTATGTTTCAGGTGGGGGAAATCAATGTCCTCCCATCTCAAACTACCAGATGTCCTTCATGCCCTTCCTCTGCAGGTCCTCTGCCTGCACCTGCTATTTCTTGGGGGCTTCCTTTGCCCTTCCCCACAACCCTTCCTAGCTGCTTTCTCCACCCCTGCAGGCTTCCTCCACACACCCCTTCCTGGCTACTTCATGCTGACTATAACTGAGGTACTTCTTCAGTGGCCCCTGCCATTGCCACTTCATGCTTCCAGCTGCTTCCTTTCCCTACCCTTGCATCCTCCTCGCCTCTCCCAGCCAGTGCAACTTTGTCCTGTTCCCTTTCCTGGATTCTCTCTCCCCTGCTCCAATCCACCACTCCTGTCATTTACAGAAGCTGTACAGATATTTATAAAATAAAAACAGTAGATACAAGTTATACTGTGCATGGGTAAAAGGCTGTCTACAAAGGGGAGTGGGGACAGCCATCAAGTCAATTCCTGGGGGGTGGCGGCAGATGGCCCAGATCCAGAACTTGCAAAATGACCAGCCTGCCTTATAAGTGAGCAGTAAATATAGCCTTGATACAAAGGCTACCACTAGAATAAAGCGAAGTACGAATGATAAAATGTCACCATCTCTCACTCCTTGTCAAACTGGCTGACTTCTCCCCATAGCCCTTTCATTCTACCCCTGCAGGCATGCTGGGCTTATGAGCAAATGACAGCACTTGGGCCTGGTCTACACTAGGTGTTTAAACCGAATTTAACAGCGTTAAACCGATTTAACCCTGCACCCGTCCACACAACGAGGCCCTTTTATATCGATATAAAGGGCTCTTTAAACCAATTTCTGTACTCCTCCCCGACAAGAGGAGTAGTGCTGAAATCAGTATTGCCATGTCGGAACAGGGTTAGTGTGGCTGCAAATCGACAGTATTGGCCTCCGGGTGGTATCCCACAGTGCACCATTGTGACCGCTCTGGAAAGCAATCTGAACTCAGATGCAGTGGCCAGGTAGACAGGAAAAGCCCCGCGAACTTTTGAATTGCATTTCCTGTTTGCCCAGCGTGGAGCTCTGATCAGCACGGGTGGTGATGCAGTCCCAAATCCAAAAAGAGCTCCAGCATGGACCATACGGGAGATACAACGATCAGATCGCTGTATGGGGAGACAAATCTGTTCTATCAGAGCTCTGTTACAGAAGACAAAATGACAAAGCATTTGAAAAAATCTCCAGGCTATGATAGACAGAGGCCACAGCACAGTGCTGTGTGACAAGCATAATGGAAAGCCAAAGAATCAAATGGACGCTCATGGAGGGAGGGAGGGGCTACTGAGGACTCCGGCTATCCCACAGTCCCCGAAAAACATTTGCATTCTTGGCTTAGCTCCCAATGCCTGAAGGGTCAAAAACATTTTCCTGGGTGTTTCAGGGTATACAAAAGGCAAAACGAGCTCCATGGTTGCCATGCTATGGCATCTGCCAGGGCAATACAGGAAAAAAGGGCGCAAAATGATTGTCTGCCATTGCTTTCACAGAGGAAGGATTGAGTGACGACATTTACCCAGAATCACCCGCGACACTGTTTTTGCATTGGGATCTCAACCCAAAATTCCAATGGGCGGGGGAGACTGCGGGAACTATGGAATAGCTACGAGATAGCTACCCACAGTGCAACGCTCTGGAAATCGACACTAGCCTCGGTACATGGATGCACACCACCGAATTAATGTGCTTAGTGTGGCCGCGTGCACTCGACTTTATACAATCTGTTTTACAAAACTGGTTCATGTAAAATAGGAGTAATCCCATAGTGTAGACATACCCTTGGAGAGCTAGCAGTGGGAGTGCTCCAACACCAGTGCTTGTTACATTTTCCTGAACCATCACAGAAGCTGAGTAGGGACCAGCAATTGCCTGCTTCTTGGGAGCACTGAAGATGGAAATATTGACAGTGGGGAAAGGGAAAGCAGCAAAATCCGAAATGAGACTGTAAGAAAAAAACAGCCCAGTGACAGAGAAAACCCATCCACAACTCCAAGCTGCCCAGTCCACCTGCTCTTTAGGAGAAGAGGGAGGATATGACAAGTCTCAGTAATAAGTGGAGGTCCAGCATCACTCCACCATAATCCTGATACACTGTTCGCAGCTTTGCACAACTCACTTAATCCACTGATCTGTTTCCCTCAGCAAAGGGAGACACCAGCACATTCTTCTTTTCAGCTGTGAATCCTTAATATGCCTGCAGGAAAAGGCTCAGGGGCAGCTGCAGGTTTTCAGCCTTGTGGATTAAGGCTTGGCAGCGAAAGCAATTGGTTTTGTACACTTGCTGGCATTCTTTGCAGCAGGGAGGAGCATTCACGGTGTGTCTGTTGGATCTGGGGTATTTTAGGCCAAGACTTTGCAGTACCATGAGAACAGGGGACATATTGCCAGCCCTACCAGTTTCGGGCCTCCCTGATTATTTCTGAAATTCCCATGACTAGTATCCACTCTTCCTGAAGACAGAAAGAGAGATAGATCAGTGAGGTGGATTCTCTTAGCTGAAGTAAAAATGAGGTGTATGGAACGGGACAGGTTTACTATTCAATTATAGCGATGTCATTTAGATGTAAGCATCTGCCAGATATAGACCATGACGTGTAAATTCGATATTTCCATCTGTGCATAGTGCAGCTTGCACTGGCAGGTATAGATAGACATCAGTGAGAAGGCACGGTACCCTAGATACAAATGTACTTCCATTATTGCTGGCCTCACCTTGCTCAATTTACATCAGAGACACAGACAAACAACATGCCTTTGTCTAGAATAAATTTGTTTATCAGCTCCACTTGGATTGCTTAGTCTGAACGTATTTTAGTAACATATTTACAGCACACTTATTCTTTACACACCACCCATACATACACCACGGAATAATATTAATTACCAGTATGTCACCAGCTTCCATAAAAGACTTTACTCTATACACTTTTATAGTATAATAATATTGTAAACAATCAGTTGATTCAATTGCTTACTCTTTGGGGTTCAGAACCCTTGTTTTCCCCCAGCAGTGTCTGGACCATGATTGTCCCAATAGGGTCATATTATTCTTTATTCATAATTAGTCAATCGATTACCAGATCTTCATGAATCCTACAGGTTTCTCATATCTTAATCACAAATATTTATTCTTCCTATTATTCACATTGTAAATTCATTATTATTCTCCTGTTGGAAGTTTCAGTCACCAATCAGGAAGCAGAAAAAAAATACCGTAAGATTCAGGCAACCACTCTCACAAGCTGAGCAATGATTACTGAATGGTTAGAAGCAGCAAGAACATAAAATGCATCTAGCAATTACTTATGAATATCAAATACATTCTTGAAATCAGCATCAGTTCCTGAAAGGTTGGCTAAAAGAGGGGCTAAATCTGGAGTGAGTTGTATTCTAAACAAATAGCTTACTATCTTTACTGGCAGAAATACTGAGTAATGCATTTTCTGGGTAATGTGAGTAATATGTGGAGGTGGCTTCTGAAGGATCATACCTGTTTCTAGAGACCACAATAATAAATGCAGAACATACAAAGCAGCATTATTAGGGATGGAAGTGGGTGTTTTAGTCCACGGAGCTGGGTTGAAATGTACTTCAGGAATCAAAGCTTTTGGAGACTTCCCTTTAAAGAAAACATGGTCACAAAACGTGGAACATTGTAAAACCATGCTCAGAAGTCTCATAAATCAGATAGATGCTAATGCCAGAGAATTACTTCCTTTCTAGGAATCAGAATGTACTGTGAGCAAACAATTATTGGGAAGACATACAGCATTTGATGTCTTCAGAAAGAAGAGGTTGCAAATGAAAAAGACATGCAAGACGAAAGAAGCAGACACACCAAAGACTTTGGGGGTACAAGCAGCAAGAGATGATGGACAGAGATTTGGAGACACAAGACATCTGTGAAATGTGTACAGAGCTGAGCAAATCATTCACAGTGAATAACAGATTTGAGGACTTTAGCTTGTTTTTGTTCACAAATTATCTGTAAGCAGCTTATGTAGCTGAATGTATTCATCATTCAAAATTATTCACTGAATAATTTCTATGGTTTGTTCCCGCTCTGCAAATTGTTCATAAGCAGTTTGTTGTGGTTATGCAATGTTTTAAATTGAAGACTTGTTGGCTGATTTTGATTGAGCATGAGTCACATATGTAGTATTGGTGTGAGCAGTGATGCCATGTAGTGACTAAAGCAGAGGAGTAAGTATGACAGGACTGGAAGTGGGAGCAAAGCGGGGGGCGGGGGGGAAGGAAGAGAAGACTAGAATAGCGGTTCTGAACCTTTTTCTTTCTGAGGCCCCCGACCCAACATGCTAAAAAACTCCATGGCCCACCTATGCCACACAACTGTTTTTCTCCATATAAAAGCCAGGGCTGGCGTTAAGGGGTAGCAAGCTGGGCAGTTATGTTGGGCCACATGCCACAGGGGGCACCACAAAGCTAAGCTGCTCAGGCTTCAGCTTCAGCCCCAGATGTTGGGGCTTGTGGCCCAGGGCTGCACTCCTGTGCGGCAGGGCTTCAGCTTTCTGCCCTTGGCTTAGCAAGTCTAACACCGGCCATGCTCATAGCTCCCCAAGGGGGCCTCAGATCCCTGGCTGAGAAACTATGGACTAGAGGACTTGTGACAACAAGGGACTGAAGATACGAAGCAGAAAACTGACCTGTTAAGGGTTTAAATTAAATATCTTTCTTTGTGTGAGTCTGGAGCGATTATTAGGCAGCATTAATACGATCCATGCTGTTGTCTCTGCTCCTTGACTGAATAAGTGTACCAGAAAATTAGGTGTCTGGTGCAAATATTTATGTTTGCAAATTCAGAATGTTCAAACTGCAAATTCAAATTTCCCAGTGAACAATGCTACCTCGTAACTCATTCACTGAGATATTCATGGGAAAGGAACACAAAAGGGGAATGCACACACAGAACTTTCCTTTCCTATCCAAGCAAGTTTTAGTGAAGAAGTCTTAAGTTGTTCTGAGCTGGGTACAACCTTTTTATGGGTGAATTAAAACCCTGTTAATAATAATTATGTGAGACCATGTCTTTCACTTCAGATAGCTGTAAGCAACACTGAAGGGGACACATCTAAAATAAGGCCAAAGAGAGTCTGCCCAGAAATTACCAACGCAGGCAGTGGGTTCCACTCAGTTTCATGCCCACATGGGTAGTTGAGTGTGTGCATCTAAAAAGACAAACTGAGACAAACAGAAGATAAAGAGATGCAGGGGGCACTCTGCTGGTCGTCAGGAGGGCGGCAGGCGGCTCCGGTGGACTGGGTCCGCGGCTTTGGTGGACCACTGGAGCCGTGGGACCAGCGGACCCTCCGCAGGCGTGCCTGCGGGAGGTCCAACGGAGCCACCTGCCACCCTTCCAGCGACCGGCAGAGCGCCCCCCTGCAGCATACTGCCCCAAGCACGCCTGCGGAGTGTCCGCTGGTCCCGCAGCTCCGGTGCTCCACCAAAGCCGCGGGACCAGCGGACCCTCCGCAGGCGTGCCTGCGGGAGGTCCACCAGAGCCGTCTGCCACCCTCCCGGTGACCGGCAGAGCACCCCCGCAGCATGTCGCCCTGCTTGGGGCGGCAAAATGTCTAGAGCAGCCCCTGGATGCAGGCAAAAAGCAAGCAAGCCAAGCAGCAACCTGTGGGGACAGTATATGACCCTGGAAAAAAGCTACAAAGAGGTTTTTTTGGTCTGGTATTAGCTAAAGAGGCTTGGGGCTGGAAGCTAAGAAACTATTCCTTTGTTTCCGATTCCCCCGGCATTTGGAGAAGGAGACCCTGATATATTTCTTGTAAACTAACAACATTAAATCAAGGAAAACACCAGACTATCAATTTCTATCCCCTTCTGGAACATTCGCAGGACCAGAGGTATGCGTGGGGAGGGGGAAACCAGGAGCACAGCCTTCCTCCCTGCCGCCGCCCCCGCAGTCAGCACAGAACTCCTCTGGGGCTGGAATGGGAAGAGCAAACTCCTCCGACCCCAGGGCTGCAGAGGCAGGGAGGGAGAGCCGCAATAGCAAAAAATAGCTCCTCTGGCCGCCTCCATTGCCACCGCCGGGGAAGAACCAGCTCTACCAGCCCCGGGGCGGCAGGGGTGGAGAGAGAGGAGAGCCAGCTCCACCTACCATAGCAGGAAGTGCCAGTTCCTCAGCCCTGAGATGGGGTGGGAGATGACAGCTCTTCCAGCCTGGGGCCATGGGAGAGGGAGTGGGAGCCAGCTCTATGCGGGCCAGGGCCAAAGCCAGGAGAGGCAGCTCCTCCAGAAAATGCCCCTCCAAAAGCAGACAGATTTTTATTTCTCTGCACGCCGCTGCACAGGACTCAACTTTGACTAGCCACTTGGATCAAAAAGGGGCAACAGTATTCTCCTAGCTCTTAATGAGAGACAGAATGGGGATTGGTCCTGCTTTGAGCAGGGGTAGAACTAGATGATCTCCTGAGGTCCCTTCCAACCCTGATAGTCTATGATAATATGACCTTAAGGAACTGAGGGCTTAATCTTGTAAGGTGCTGAGCTCGCTTAGCTCCCCATGAAGCCACCGCACAAGCCCAGGCCCTGAAAAAGCAGAAGGGATCTTTGAACAAACAGTTAGGAGGAAGGGAAGAACCCTATAAGCACAATGTACAAGTTTAGAATAATCAGTTTAGAGTAATCCGCTTCTTGCCTTGGGTCTCACAAGAGTTACAAGAGCACAACTCCCCTTTGTTAATGTTGTAGGGGGTATAATCTACCTAAAACAGGCTGTTGCCATAATTACTGAGCAGAACTGTGGAAGGAGGGGCAAGGAACACATCAGGAACTTAGTGTGGGACCTAGCCTGATTACATATTCTTCTAGCGCCACTGAATTGCTTTTAGCATTAGAGAGCTCAGGATGGCAAAGAACCCTCTACTGGCCCAATGGGCTAATAGCAGAATGGATTCACTTTGACATGGAAACATGCGGTAGAACTGGGACTGGGTAATGCAATTTGGATATCCATTGAGTGCTGGGACGAGACTGATCTAGAGATCTCAACACAGCAATAGCAACCAAGGCCACAGTTCTAATTCAATTTCAGACAGACTCTCTATTGTAGCAAGTCCCTTAGGTTCAAAGTGGCCAGTGATCTGGGCTGCATTAATATTTGGGCAACGAACCTGAGATATTTAAGACCTAATTTTCTGAGGTGCTGAGGACTTCTTCGGGGGTTCATCGATTTCAGCTGCAGTTGAAAGCATTTGGCGATTCTGATTGAAAGTGTCTGAAGTTGGGCGCCTAAAATCAGTAGCCATTGTGTGGAAAATGTGCCTTAATTTTTTTACTTCATTTTCATCTTTAAATGAGTGTTGGTCATGCTTCCTCACCAGGATGTGTAAGGATTAATTAACTAGAAGCTTTACATTGCTTTGAAAAGAAGTGTTAAGAATTACTACCACTGAGAGGCAATCTGAATTTTAGCTCATGTTTTTCTGGATAACTATTTTTAACCACACAAAAGTAGTACATTGTGTGAGTCTCAAGAGTGTCACTTCTCATAACACAGAACTATGAAGAGATATCTTTATTTCTTCCAAAGCCCAATTTTTAACCATCATTAGACTTTGATTTGCAAAAGTGGTTTGACTTAAAAATTGTCAGGGTTACTCAAAAGTCAAAGAAGAAGAGTTCTACTAAGTGTGAAGAAAATTAATCAGCCCAACAACTGTCTTTGAGTTACAGGTCTAGGGCACCAGCTAATTTAAACATAAACTAAAAATATTTGCTAACTGGGTTGTTTAGGGCACCTGATTGAATTTCTGTTTCCTTCTTCAGGTACAAGCCCTACTCTTCCCAGGTAGGTTTTATTCCAATCAATTCTCCCTTTCATAGTTCAAGGTGGTGTTTTTTCACTCCAGTTTTCGATATAGATTAGGATTAGGTTCTGTGGTTGGAAGCCAAATATGATCTTGAGTTTGGGTTCAGGTTGGCAAGGCTAAAATCTTGCAAGAAGAACTTCCAAGTTTGTGTGCTAAATTTTTAGAAATCTTATTAGATCAGTTATTCTTTTGAGACTATCCACACTCAGAAGAATTTGGTGAGGATATTTGGACAGAGCCTTAGCTCATGTAAATTGAACTTCAGAGGTATTATGCCATTTTACACTAAAAAAGGATCCAGCCCAGAGTTGCTAGATTATGGTTATATCTGAAAAAGACCAAAGACAGGTTCCTACTCAGTCAGAACCAATGCCACACTAGTGAGTTATAAGAATTCAAATCCAGACCACAAATTCACAGGGCTTCAGAGTGGAGGTTCTGCTTTTTAACCATATGTATCCGTTGTACACCTCTATCCCCAACCCCCACCCTCCCAAGACATCTGGTTTGGAAATAATAGAGCATCTAATAAAATTTGTTCAGAACAGATCCTTTCAAGCTTCCCAATATACAGCGGGAATATACTTGATAAGATTAAAGTAAAGCTGGAGGGAAGATCAGAGATCAAAACTTCTTAAAAGCTTGGTCATCTTGTTCCTCTGCTTAGATTAACAGCGTTTGAAAAGCCTTGAACCACAAATCAGTAAGCTTGTGCTTGAACCAAAATGAGTACAATTCCCCCTATCTAAAATCTGATTTAAAAACAGAGCTCTGTTCACTGTGTGGGAATCAAGAATGAGACAAGGTCAGAATGGGTCTGATTTTACAGACGAAAAATGGAACGCAGAATCAATATCACAACAAATCAGTCAAGTTCCAGAGTCAAAATGTCTTAGCTAGTGACTTTCCAGTACATGCATCTCTGAATATATTAAATCAATAAAACAAAACGATTCCTATCCTGATGGTAACAATAAAACTTGGAAAAATAAATACGGTTCCACCCATATTGCACACCAGTTTACTAGAGCAAAATGGCATTTGCAAACAGATGTTTCTTTCCATTGTCTTGATAGGTTACAGTGCCCATTTTATTGGCATGTTACAGATTAAAAATGACTTTTTATAAAAAAATGAAAATTAGTGAGTAGTGTGCAGTACATGCAGAAATGTTTCTGGGCCTCAGTTCTCCATGTGTAAAATGGGGATGATAATACTTCTTTACTCCTCCCTTTGTCTTGCCTGTTTAAACAATCCCTGGTCCAAAGAGTTACAAGCTCTTACTGTGTATGCACAGTGGTGCTCTGATCTCATTTGGGGTCCTCAGGCACTACTGGAATACAAATAAATAATGGCAGAAGATACTGTTACGAGAGTCAGACACCCCTCCCAAAAAAACCTCACCTTATATTGAAAATACTATTTTTAATGTATAAATTTAAAATGTATTTGGGACAAAATGAGGCTGGGCTTAATGGAGGAACAAGCCATAAACAGGAATGAATGGCAGTGCTGTACTGCTCCTTGTGCGTGCAAAGATGCATCAGGGTGAGAAAAAGAAGATATAAAACACTGAACATCTGAGGCCAGGCACAAGTTTTCCAACCCCATTCTACGCGCCCACCAGGGAGTTGAACCACTCTGGGTCATGCACTCTTCCACCACATCTTCCAGGGAGCCTCAGAAGGTGGGAGTTGTATAGAGCCCAGTTTTCAAAGAGAGCTGTTCCTGTGTCATGTAACCCTAGGGACTGGGTCTTTGTTGCCTGGCTTCTTCCAGGGATACATGTTTCTCCCAGGGCAGGTGCCACTAAAGGTGTAGGAGAGTGCTTTTTGTGTGTGTGCGCGCAGACACACACACACACACACACACACACACACACACACACACACAGAATCTGACTCCTGACCTCAGAAAACCTATCAGCTCCCCAAAACACTGATCACCTAGGAAGGGCAGCCTCCTCACCTCCTGCACACCACACTTTCTACCTGTCTCATCCACTTTGTGGAACAAGTAAAAGCCCTTTTCATTTAGCCCTCTCAAGTACAGTCCTTCCTCTTTTTCCAACTATTCAGCATCCTACCTCCCACAACTCATTTTGTCCATTCTGTGGGGATCAAGATATGATCAATAGAACACTCCTGTTAACTCTTAGTTATTGGTAACTGGTCAGGATTGACAGGGACACAAACTGCGTCTGAACATCACAGCTGAGCACTTGGTATATCAAAGGCTCCAAGAGAATTCTTCCAGGCTGTTTTTCAGTGTGACTCCATGTGACCTATTGAGCTGCTGCACTAGGCAGCGTGAGGTAATCATTCTTCATTAATTTTCTCAGAAATGCTCTAGAGATTAAATGGTATAGCCACTAATCATGGGAAAACAGCAGGTGGTGGGGGGATCCTAAACCCTAGCATCTTCTCCACGTAAAATCTACTTGGCTGAAAGAATTCTCCATTATTTCCCCACGTATCTTTGTAGAGTGTAACCATGAAAACCAGAAATTCTTCTCTCTTGAAATCTATGCATCCATTATAAACTAAGGAACAAGACGGACATAGTATTGAGCAAAAGAATTAACATACCTTCTGCTTGGTGCTTTGCTTCAGGCCAATACGGGACTGACTTCTGGACTACAAAACAAAAAGAAAGAGAGGGGCATCAAGACTAAATTAGTTGAGGGTGGGGGGAAGGAGGCTAACACACTAGAGTAATACCTTGTTCAGACATCATGGGCCTGATGATGAGAAATGTTCAGAACCCAGCAGCTCCCATTGTTCTTAATAAAAGTGGCTAGATGCTGAGCGCTTTGGAAAATCTGTCCCAAGACCTCAATTCAGCCATCATTCATCCGAGAGCCAAAACCAGAGGTGCCTCAATGTGCGTGTATAAAACCCAAAGGCAGCTTAAAAGTGGTGTACTAGCTGTATGACTATGCACAACTAGCACAGTCCCCATCCAGAGGAATTCTCTGTCCACTGCTTCCATATCTCCATGGCAGGTAATCAAAAGTGCCTTACACAGGAGGAAGACGTGGGCAACCTAGGAAGAGGAAGGGGTGTAGCCAGTGGAGTCGTGCACAGCACAGAACTACTGGGCAAAACCCTTGTATTGGGGTAGGAGTGAGTCACTTCCTAAGTTCCTCCATCTCCCCGCTTCAATGCCCTGTCAGAGTTGCCATGTCTCTGTTGCCTGGACAGCCTGCCCACTGCACAGATAAAAGCCCTTGCACATAATCTTTGTTACATTCCCCAGGATTTATCCCAGTGACATCAGGCAAGGTCTTCCCTGCATAAGGGCTGCAGGATCAGCCCTTCTCCTGGTTTAAAGTCTCTTGCCTAAATCTTCACTCCTACTGCCTGTACCACATTTAAACACAGAGGAAGTGTGGAGATATCAGGGTCATCATCAATCCTCACGCTGTTGCAACGGGATCAGATACTCAATATGCCCATCATGCCAGGCCCCACTCTGAAGCCCCAAATGATTTTTCAGGTGACTGACACTGTTCTCAGATTTTCCTTTAAGGAAACAATAAGTAACAGAAAATCAAGATCTCGCCAGGCAGTGGAAACAATTATCGGCACCCCCTTTAACTGGTGCAAGGAAAAGCAACATCAGGAGAGTGGAATCTCAGATGCACTGCATACAACATCACTGCACATCTCAAAAAAACCAAACAAACCCACCCTGAAGATCAGGATCTGAAATGTAAGGACAATATTGATATTCCAATTGATTTATTTTAGAAATTATATGGAAAAATGAGAATGTCAGCAATTTTTCAGTAATAGTGTGCTGTGACACTTCTGTATTTGTGTGTCTGATTTTGTAAGCAAGTCATTTTTAAGTGAGGTAAAACTTGGAGGTACGCAAGACAAATTTGACTCCTAAAAGGAGTACAGGAGTCTGGAAAGGTTGAGAGCCACTGCTCTAATCTATAGTAATAATTTTAGACTATTACTATCATAGGATCAAGCTCTGCCCAAGTACATCTCTACAACGTCCCCCAACTTCAATGGAGGTTACGTGCATACGTCCCAAGACTGAATTTCACCTTTGCTGAGATTTTCTGCATTTGGATAGATGTGACACTGTCTCCACGGAATTAGGCAAACACTTAAAGTATGTTTGATGTGTGTGTGGTTGAGAGATGGTATTATAATAATTATTTTTTTTCCCCCAAACCAGTTGTTCTTTCCTTCAGTACTATGTAACTGCATACAAGAACACCGCCTTCCTTTCTCATTTTGGATTATGTAATAAGCTCACGGGCCATTTGTGCAAGAACCTGTAACAATTTCACAGCTGCTAAGTATTTTTGGCCATCACTTATGCTCCAGATGCAAAGTCTTGTGTAATTGTCAGTGACAGCATCCAGGACCTGGCACTCCAAAAAATCCCAGACCTCTACCACCTGTGTTACTTATATAGGCCCCAATCCTGCAAAAACGTCTACATGTGCTTAACTTTGCACGCTGCAAGTAGCTCTATTTCAGTCCTCGTTTAACCAGAAACAAGGCAGTAATTAGAGAAGAAGGAAGCAGCAACAACTGCCCTAACAAGAGCTGGGTGACATATTAAACGCACGCTCCCCCCCACCCCACCCCAGTGAAATGCCCCTGGTTTTTGAGTTGGTAAAAATTCCATAAAACCAGAGCAGTTTTGTAAACTGAAGGAAAATGAAAATTGATTTAATTTACCTACTAAATAGTCATTCTACATTGCTACAGTGCGTACGTGTATAGTGTTGTCTATTTTCTGTCAAACAGTAGCAGATGTCAGGCCTCACAGGTTGGCTTCTCATGGAAAGAGAAATCAATGGCTTGGAGTCTGGATATATTCTTAATGCAGCTTTGTTTGATTACACTATATACACCAGTCTTGGAACAGAGGTGGTCACAATGGCACATAGGCAATCCTTTTTTCCAGGACTATCATGCCACTGCTCAGTTCCCAGGAATTGACTCTGCCCCAGGAATTGATTCTGGTTAAGGCAGACAGCAAAGATCCTGCATCATAAAACTAACACCACAACATTTCTTCAGAATGAACTGAGCTTGTCAATTAAGAAATATAACTGGTAAGACTATATAACAGCTCCAGTGATTCCTGCCATAATAGTATTAAGACCAGTCAGTGGTGGGATCCCTTTGCTCCTGCACTTAATTCATTGCATATAGGAGCAAGTTTTCCATCAAGTGATTTGCTAGGCCTGGGAGCACTGTGGTCTGGTGGACTAGACATAGGATAATAAGTCAGGGGATTTTAATCATGGTTAGGATGCCTGACTCATTACAGGACCTTGGTGATATAACCTCTTCGCGTTCATTTCCTCATAGTGAAATAAGACTGATTATATTTACTTACTTCACAACAAATGCTTCTAAAGTGCTATACACCATAGGCTTGTTAATATTAACTCCAGCGAGGGACAGAGGTGGGAAGAGAACTCAAAATCTCCTGATTCCTAGCCCTACATTATATCCTAGACCAAGCAGCTTTCAGCCATCTCTAGCTCGAAGAGCTTTTCCAAAATTCTCAAGTGCAAAAATAGCCGTACAGGTTTCCACATGCTTCACGGCAAATACATTTTTCAATCCCCTGAAATTTTACATGAAAATTGAAATTTTTGGAGGATGAGGGCAATTACTTCTTGCATAATTTTTTGTAAAAAGATTCACAAATTTTAAGCAAAAGTAAGTAATGTCTGGTACTGCTGCCACATTATTCCTGAAGACTGGAAGTAAGGAGTGCCATCACTGCTTTACTCTTTGTGAAAGAGCTGCCCTTTAAGACATTTTGACAGCTATCCACAGAGTTACTGTTTATGGCTGTCCAACCCGCAAAATCTAAGTAGAAAATTAACTGAAAGGAATGTTCAGTAAGCACAGTTATCATGAGTAAATAATGTACTGATAATAGTCTAGCTGTAGGTGTGTCACTTATTATGCGGTATCCATTATACCAAATATGATTATTCTGATAAAAAATCTGAATATCCACCAGGACTGTACAATTGCATACGTATAATTTTTAATAAAGATAACCTCAGTAACCTGTATTCGTTCACAGAGTAGCTCATCCCTAGAGATAGGGCACCAAGGGCTGCAGGCATTTGAATAGTTTAGTTTCACTGGCATATAAATTACTAGTGATCTGAACTGCCTATATCTCTGCTAAACATCCCTCTCTTTAACATGCCATTTGCTGAAGCATGCAACCTCTTGTATCTATGAATAACTTTGTAGTAAAGGGATGGGAGGCGCTGTTTGTACAGTATTATTTAATGATGAATTCAGTGCATGTAAAAGTCCAGGATAGGAGACTAATGTATTCTGGATTCACACACATTTATGGATAATTAATGTCCTGGAGACTAATGCTTAGTATTATCCAAAATCACAAAGTCTGCATGAAATATTACCTAGGAAGCCTCAAGCACAGTAACTCCAAGGCAATGTGAGGAAAGTTTGGAACTGGATGGAGAAGACACAAAGTGAGATAGAAGGAAACTACAAGAGGAGAAATCTAAGAGGGTTATGGGAAGTTGAATCAAATCAGATTCAGTGTATTCCTGTACAGAAATATTGGGAAGGAGGGAGCCACAGACTCAGTCACAGACCCCCAGCAGCTTTCTGAGAGCATCAGCTGAAAACGCCTGGGCTTTATTACCCAGCTCTACTGTAATGGTACTGACATGAAGCCAAGAGTGAAAAGCAGCACTATCTAAATCAGACCCTCCAGGCTGTGCACCTGCATTAGAAATGGCGGACACGTGCATCCTCCTCTGTAAGACAGGCAGAGGTCATTGTCACCCATCACCTGCCACATCAGTCTTGATTATCAGCCTTCTAGCCCTTGCCCTGCCCCCCAATCTCTACCATACATGGCATAAAGAATTCAGCAGCATCAGCTGGGCCAGTAGGAAGAAATTGGGGTATGCTGAATATCGGAAAAAACATGTTGCTCGGGCAACAAAAAAGGGCCTTTAAGTAGGTGGAAATGACTCTCTGAAAACCCCTGCCCAGCATACACCCTCAGCTGCTGTGGAGCTGATGTGAGGACCCTACACCATCCCTCCTTCCAGTCTCCAGCACACCAGAGTACCTCGCGCTACAAGAGTCTCTGCTCGTCAGGGCCTACAGAGCACCATGGGAACAAAGTGTAAATTATAGTGCGTTCTAATTTATGCCAGGGGCTGGGCAGGCCTCTTCATGGCACCAAAAAGCCACCTTTGCTTCCACCCCATCCCTGCCTCCAGCACCTGTAGAATGATTCCTCGCATCTGAAGAAGTCCTTTCCACAAAGTGAACAGTTTTTCCAAATGTGGGTGGGCAGGCAGAAAAGTTGCCCTGTTCACTTACTACATGGCCTATGCAAACCCACGTGTTTCTAACAAGAGGCATGAATGCCACTGGGGAAGCCTAGTGAGCAATCAAAATGTCTTTCCTAAGCAATTAAGAGCTTCCAAAGCCGAGAGAGAGTTTAATTAAAGTTAAAAAAAAAAAAAAGGTTGCATGAAAGAACCCAGAAGCTAGTGAAGGATAACTGAACAAGAAGGGTGAGGACCAAAACCATTCCTCCTCATTGTGCTGTGGGCTCTCTCTAATGGAACCTTTTAATTCCCTACCCACCCCCAGCCACTTCGGGCCATGATACGTGCATGAAATTCCTACGAACTGTAATGGAAATTATGCATGCATAGCAGAAGTCAGAATTTGGGCTCAAAGCAAAGCAAATGGCATGCTCTTGGAGATGAGTAACCTGCAGTTGGATCCACAGTACCCCATACACTATTGTCCTTCTCTAGTAAGCAGGTGTTTTATTATGTACTTGCTAGTGAACCTAAAAGCAAATAGTGTTGGAGAACAGGGGCAGCATCCAATAGTATTGCCCATTGTGTTGTACAGCGGGGGAGAGAGAAAAACATTCTGGCATTAATGTTCCTTGCTACAGTCTCAGTCGTGCACCCAGAGCAAGGCACAGCTCAGAGAATGTCCCACCAGCATCAGACGTATAGAAAGGAGTAGGCTAGCAGTGTGAGCACAGACCAGGAGCCAGGAGCTTCCAGCTTCAAATCCCAACTCTGCTGTTAGCTTCCTCTGTGCCATTCCACAAGCTGTTTAACCCCTTGGCCTCAACTGTTCATCAGTAAATTGTGAAAACCAATACTTCTGCCTTCACCGACCTCACGGGAGCATCATTTAGTCATTAATGTCTGTGAAGTACTTGGAAGATGAAATTAGTGCATAAATGCTAGACATGAAGTGGAAGACTATATTAAATTCAAGTGTGCTCTGGAGTTGCAGCACCTCTGCATTTGTGAGACAGGTGCCCAACAAGAAGGAAACTGTGAGCTCTTTGGGGCAGAAGCCATCTTTTCGTTCTGTGTTTGTATAGTGCCTTGCTCAATGGTCCGTGATGGGATGTTAGATGGGGTGGGATCTGAGTTACTACAGAGAATTCTTTCCTGGGTGCTGGCTGGTGAGTCTTGCCCACATGCTCAGGGTTTAACTGATCGCCATATTTGGGGTCGGGAAGGAATTTTCCTCCAGGGCAGATTGGCAGAGATGCTGGAGGTTTTCGCCTTCCTCTGCAGCATGGGGCATGGGTCACTTGCTGGAGGATTCTCTGCACCTTGAGGTCTTTAAAGCATGATTTGAGGACTTCAATAACTCAGACATAGGCCAGGGGTTTGATACAGGAGTGGGTGGGTGAGATTCTGTGACCTGTGTTGTGCAGGTGGTCAGACTAGAAGATCATAATGGTCCCTTCTGACCTTAAAGTCTAGAGTCCATAAGAATAGCCATACTGAGTCAGACCAAAGGTCCATCTATCCCAGCATCCAACACCAGCCAAGTACTTCAGAGAGAATGAACAGAACAGGTTATCATCAAGTGATCCATCCCCCTTTACCCATTCCCAGCTTCTGGCAAACAGAAGCTAGGGACACTTCAGAGCATGGCTTTGCATTCCACCCCATCCTGGCTAATAGCCATTGATGGATCTATCCTCCATGAACTTATCTAATTCTAGTTCTTATCTAGCACAATTTGCTTCCGATCTAGGACTGGGGCTCCAAGACACTGCCACAATACACATCAGAATTCCTTTAAAAAAAACAAAAAAACCCACCAGGCAGAGCTGCAGAGGTACTCTCATTGCAGCAGGAATCCTCACCGCTGTTCTTTCTGCATTGCTGTGACCTCACCCTTCCCCCCCAGGCCGACTTGCACAGTGGGGAGGCAGGCTAATGAGCATGACTGAGCTTTTTCACGCTCTTTGGAGGAAGTATTGCCTCTTCCTGAGGTATAACCATAAATAGCAATCCTGCTCCCTTTCTCGTACTGTCAAACGTTTAATGTATTTTAAATTATTGAAATGTCACCTGCAGAGTGTTCATTCCTCAGCCTCAAGACAGCAGAGACATCTCCTTGAACAGGAAACATTCAACACTTCAGATGACTGCAATTCATTCAGATAAATCCCAATCCAATCAAATGCAGAGTATTTTTGCTTGATAAGAACAATTAAGTGGTGAGAATATAGTGATCTATTTGACTGCTGGCAGAATAAAAATCAGGAAGAATTTGTAATGAAAATATAATTCCCCCCCTCCATCACTGAATTTCAAGTCACAATTTTTGTGATATAAGGCCCAGGTTTTATCCATTAGGCACTGCAGTCTGTGCATGCCATCCACAGGAATGAATAGGTTTTTAATTGATTGCAAGGAGGGCCCAAAATTGTTCCCTGAGTGGAGACAGACAAGTTATTGCTGTACGACAAAGCATTTTAAAAATGGCGCAAGAACTGCAGAGGTCAAACAAACAATCTCATTATTTGTATTACACAGTACCACCTAGAGCAGAGTTTCTCAGATGTGGCCACCAGAGGCTTTTTTTGTGGCCATGACAGCTGTGTGGGCACGGGGATCGGCGGCAAAGCACTGGAGCCTCCACCAAAGCCACCAGCAGGGGTTGGGCCCTGCCCCCCTCTGGAGCCACAAACACCAGAGGGACTGACAGCCAGTGAGTGCCCCACCTTCCTTGGGGCAGTGAGGCTCAGCCTTCGGGCTTCAGCCTGGGCGGCAGGGGGCAGTATCCAGTCATGGGTCTTTGGGTTCTGGCCCTGGACCCCAGCCACTCTGCGGCCGGTGCTGGCCCTTGGCTCACCGTCTCCCCTCATCACCCCTGGCCCCTGCTGCCTCCATGGCCACACATCCATCCCTCCTTCACTCCTGGCCCCTGCTGTCTCCCTACCCACCTCCCCATCCAGGGCTTAATTTGTCCCCTCGTTTGCCAGAACTGAGTAAGTTTGCTGTGAAAATTGACATTTGTATGTTTGTTAATATCACTTTTCACAGCAGACTTACTAGCTAACTGGGAGGCTGTGAAAAGCAATATTAACAAACATACAAATATTACTTTTCGCAGCAGCAAACTTACTGGCTATCAGGCTTTTTTTAAAAAACAACCAAAAAGCCAAAGAAACAACAAAAAGAGACAAGAATGTGCAAAGCATCTTATTTGTGTTTCTAGTCTGTTTAGGTCAAATAAAAAAGAAACGACTGTACTTTATTGAGTCTGGAAAAAAAAACACCCTACATGAATAAATTACAATGATTTGGACATATACGTGCATATTTATTTGTTTTTCCTAAAGTTAATTAAATATTATAGAAAAAATTGTCAGAGTGGCCACCAGCAAGAGTTGGTGGCCATTCTCCGAGGCCACCAAAAATTTTGTTGCGAGAACCCCTGACTACAGACCCCAAATTAGACCAGGACTCATTTTACTAGGGAATGTACATATGCAAAATATGAGACAGCATCTGCCCAGAGATATTATAATCAGAACAGTTAAGATAGCCAAAGGGTAAGATTCATAGATTCACACATTCCGAGGCCAGAAGGGACCACTGTGATCTTCTATTCAGACCTTCAGTACATCATAGGCCAAAGAACTTCCTCAACATAATTCCTGTTTGAACTAGAGCATATCTCTGAGAAAAAACATCCAATCTTGATTTTAAAAATTGCCAATGAGGAAGAATCCACCATTATCCTTGGTAAATTGTTCCAATGGTTAATTACTCTCACTCTTAAAAATGTATATCTTATTTCCAATCTGAATAGATCTAGCTTCAACTTTCAGACACTAAATCACATTACACCTCATCTGCTAGACTGAAGAGCCCATTATCCATTAACTTTCTCTTTGTTAAACTACATAGATAGACTCAAAGAATTCAATCGTTTTAAGTCATGCTTTCCAATCCTTTAATCACGCCTGTGGCTCCTCTGTGAATCCTCTCCAATTTATCAACATCCTTCTTGAATCATGAGCACCAAAAACTGAACACAGTATTCCAACAGTGGTCACCCCTCTGCCAAACACAGAGGTAAACCAACTCTCCATTCCAATTCAAGATTCCTGTTCATGCATCCAAGTTAGCCCTTTTGGCCACAGTGTTAGAGCCCATATTCAACTGATCACACTGCTCTACAGCCAAAATGCTTCTGAAATAAATGTAGTCCAACTTTACTAATTCTGGGTCACTGAGAACGAAAATGATGCTTAAAATTGTTGATTGGCTCTAGTTTTCAAGATATGCTATTGGGTCAGTATATACGACCCTTGACTTGGGAATGGTGGAGGATAAGTGAGTTATAAAGGGAAGGGATCTCAATTTAAACCAGAAATGACTAAAATACATCTTTGACTGGATCTATGAATAAATCTATGACTGGGTTTGGACAGTACTTGCTTTTAGGCAAAACAATGAATGATGCAATCTGAAGCTGGTATTGCGTCACACATGATATGAATTGCATCATGTTATTCCCAGAAGTCATGGATGATGCAATCATAACGAAGCTTACATCACTCTGCTGAACAAATTGCCCTATATCAGCTCTAGAAACCATACAGTGTCGTGCTCTCTTATTTGTCAGTGTTGGATTTTGCAAAGGGACACATTTCTGTTTAGCCAAAGTGAGCAGAGATGCCTCGTACTTGTGTGAACAGTGCAGATAACTTCTGCTATGTTTGTGGTGAAGTGACTTTTGCATCACAAAAGCGCAGTATAACCACTATGGTTAAGAAAGCCTATCACTTTTATTTTGGCTGCAAAATTGGAGATCAGGACAAGAGGTGGGCCCCACACATATGCTGCAAGACTTGTGCAACAAATCTTGGCCAGTGGTTGAACAGGAAAAGGAAATCTATGCCTTTTGCAGTGCCAATGATTTGGAGAGAGCCAACAGACCATACCAGCAATTGTTACTTCTGCATGGTGCCTCCAGTTGGGAAAGGTGTGTCAAAGAAGGAAAAGTGGACTGTGCATTATCCAAACATTCCATCAGCTATACGCCCAGTACCCCACGGAGAAGGACTGCCGGTTCCTGATGCACCAGAATCATTCTCACTTGAGTCAGACGAGGAAGAGGAAGAGGAGGAAACTTCTGGTCCTGAACCATCAATGTCACAGGACCCACATTTTCTCCCATCCTCCTCCTCTGAACCACACCTCATAACACAAGGTGAACTGAATGACCTTGTCAGGGCTTTGGAACTACCCAAGAGTAAGGCAGAGCTGTTGGGCTCCAGACTACAGCAGTGGAATCTCCTGGCAGGCTATCAGGGCAAATGGAGCCCATCAGTGCTTGCAGACTATTGCTGGACAGTGACAAGAGATGCTCCATTTAATGAATACAAGAGACAAGCCAAGAAGCGCCAAGTAGACACTGAATAGGACTAAACTATGCACATAATAGTTTTTTGCCTTTTGTTTCATAATAAATTTTATTTATATAACCCTTTTGCTGATTTTTAAAGTGTTCCATAAACAGGACAGATGAAATATCATCATGTAAAGCAACCATAAACACATGAAAAGACCTAGGTTTACAATTTATGATTAAAACTCTACTATCTACACAATATACATAGACATAAAATGTAAAAACTTAAATATCTTAGAAACAGTAGCCAGTTGTTTTAATTGTCATATTTGAATTCAGCACATCAAAATACATAATAAATAGCACATTTTATCTCTGGAGCAGACGACTTCTCAAAAATTGTAAACCAGTGTCATCCCTCATGACTGCAAGTCTTTTTCAGAGTTACTGCTACCCAAGATGGAGTAACTATGGGCTACATTTTTTGTTCCTAGATAGATTCATTTACACTTATCCATATTAGAATACATTGCTTGTTTGTCTCCCATTTACCAATCGATCCACATTGCTCTGTATCAATGACCTCTCCATATTTACCACCTCTCCAATTTTTGTGTCATTTGCAAACTTTATCAATGATGATTTTATGTTTTCCTCCAGGTCATTTATAAAGAAGTTAAAAATAACCTAGGGGAAGAACCAATCTCCACGGAATCCCACAAAAAAAAACACCTGCTCAGTTATGATTCCCCACTTACAGTTACATTTTGAGACCTGCTATCCAGTTTAATACAGTTGATTTTGTATTGCTCTCATTTTTTTAATCCAAGTATTGTCGTACCAAGTCAAATGCCTTGCAGAAGTTCAAGAATATTACTTCAGCATTATTAACTTTATCAAGCAAATTATTAACCTCCTCAAAAACAATATCAAGTTTTTATGTGTCTCTCTCTCAAACTCACACTTTGCTGGAGTGTTTCACAGATATCTACTGACAGCAGATGATTGGCGAGACTAAGAAATTTTGAACTTCATTCCAGGACCTTGAGGAGAGTGTGTTCTAGTGGGCACAGTCTTCTGACATTTCCCCCCATGCTTAACCCCTTCTGCCTTGTCCGCTCCAACTTGTTCATGTCCTACTCCTGTCTCTTTCCCACCACTGGCTCCTTGACCCAGTCCTATTCTTTTCACCTATCTGGTCCCAGTCTCCACCCATCAGGCTTCTCATCCCAGTTCCAGTTTCTTTGCCCAGCCAGACTTAATCTCCCTCTCTGGGCTCTCTCGCTAAGTCTCAATCTTCCCCCCATCCCAGTCTCTCCCTCTCCCTACATCCAGTCCCAGTCCCCCCATTTCTGTCCCAACTCATTGTCCCTGGTCTCCTTGCCCAGGCAATGCCAGTTCTCCACATCGGCTCCTCACTCAATTTGTTTCTCTCCTCCCCGTGCTCCCTTGGCTCCTAGTTCCAGTCTCCCTCCAAGGGCTGCTCACTCAGTCTCAGACTCTGCACCATCACCTCTCCAGCTCCTTGTCTTACTCTTTGTCCAGCCAGTCCCAGTACTCCCCCTGCACCCCAACTCCTTGTCAGATGTCTTTCCCCTATCCTATTTCTCCCACATGAACGCCTAGTCCCAGTCTCCTTGTCTAGTCAGTCCCAGTCCTTCCCCTCCCCACAGCACCTCCACTGATCTCAGCGTCCACCATCCTGCAGCCCAGCTATGCCTCCCCCATTTCCCTCTATGGCTTCTGGTCTCCTTGCCCATCAGGCCCAGGCTCTCCACCTCAGTTCACAGTCTCCCCTCTGTAGCCTATTGGATGATTTAACTGAAGGAATAAGTAGAAGTTAGACTTGGGGAGGAGTATGGGAAATTCAAGTTGCCAGTGTGAGAAAAATCCAAGATAAGGTGGAGACGCAGTGTTATGGTTGACTTGCACTTTCTCGTGACATGAGCCAAGGTTACGTTGCCATTATGTTTTGGTTATAAGCGGTTTGAACAAGGATTTTAATGAGTGTTTTTGAGAATTGTGAATGTTGTATTAAAATGCTGTCTATACTGATAGCATAGTAAGGACATTAGTGCAGATATTAATTGAAATAATGCATAATGTAAAGAGCCAAATAAAGTCACGAAAATATAATTATGGCAAAGGACAGTTTAATGTTAATTAGTATATTTAGGGCCCTACCAAATTCACGGTCCATTTGGAGTCCAATTTCACAGTCATAAGACTTTAAAAATCGTAAGTTACATGATTTCAGCTATTGAAATCTGAAATTTCACATTGTTGTAACTGTAGGGTCCTGACCTATAAAGGAGTTGTGTGTGTATGGGGGGGGTGGATCAGAAGGTTATTGTAGGGTGGGGTTGAGATACTGTTACCTTTACTTCTGTGCTGCTGCTGCTGCTGGCAGTGGCGCTGCCTTCTGAGCTGGGCAGCTGGAGAGCAGTGACTGCTGGCTGGGAGCCCAGCTCTGAAGCCAGCAGCAGCACAGAAGTAAGGATGGCATGGTGTGGTATTGCCACCCTTATTTCTGTGCTGCTGCTGGCAGTATGCAACCTTCAGAGCTGGGTGCCCGGCTAACAGCCGCCGCTCTGCAGCTGCCCAGATCTGAAGGCTGCGCAGAAGTAGGGGGGTTGCAGTATTGCCACCCTTAAAAGAAATTTGTAATACTCCCAGCTCCCGCAACTCCCTTTTGCGTCAGGCCCCCAATTTGAGAAATGCTGGTCTCCCCCTGGTGAAATCTGTATAGTATAGGGGTAAAAGCACACAAAAGAGCAGATTTCACGGGCCGTGACATGTTTTTCGTGGCCGTGAATTTGGTAGGACCCTAAATATATTATACTTGAGTATTAAAAAGGAATAGTTTTGCTAACTTGGAGGAGCACTGCAATTAATACTGAAAGGGTACCATAAGGATCCACAATTGTAAGGCTCTGTTGTCAGCAAAGTGATCACCCATCAAAATACTATTGCATCTTTAAGTGAAAGTATAATTACAGTATTGTGTGAGTGGAAATTGCATTCCTCTTTGCTTAACTAATCATCTTTTCTTTTAATGAAGTCTGATTGTATCATTTAAAGTGTTGCCTAATGCTCCTCTGCTAAAGTTTTCTGTAAACAACTTAGAGGCTTGAACTTGAAAACTATGTTGAGTTTTATTGCCCCTTTAACAACTTAATATTAATCGGTTACAAAAGGTTACACTTCCCCCATACCGTGCTTGATCAGAATGGAATCTTCTGAGATTTTAGGGCTATAATCAAAGTCTCTAATGAGCAAGCACAAACTTCAGTTTATCAAAGGCTTATAATTTTCTCAGGGAAAGCAAAAGGCATATCCATGGCACAAAGGCCACTCCCTGCCAAATTTTAAGTCCCTGCTCCAGAGCATGAGGGCACTAGAGCTGTTCAAATAAAAGAAGTTTGCCATAAGTTTTAACATAGGCCAAACAATGTATTTTTCTCTAGCCTTATTTATGAGAACAGACAAACAATTTAGGCTGAAATTTTGCAAAAAACTTTAGCCCGACACAGCCACCCCATAGTCAGCCCGAATGATTAAAGCTTTGTAAAGTTATAAGCAATGGAAACTAGAGTTTTATAACGAGGAATATCTGGCAACAATATTTATAAGTGGTGCTACCAACCTAGGCTCTAATCTTTCTAAGATATATCTAAATACACACACACACACACACACACACACACACACACACACACACTGAAGTCAATGGACCACTCCTGTGCAAAGTTACTACCAAAAATATTTGCTCGCTGGAGGCCATGGTAATAGAGTGATTTCTAGTATTGTGATATTTTTTTCTAGTAGGTCCCCAGGATCACCAGTTATGTTCTCCCTTCCCAGTCACAACCACCCTCAAATGACCCTCCCGCTTGGAGAATCTAGTTAATTAGCTTTCCTTGAAGCGGAGAAGACTTTTCTATTGTGTCACGATTAAAACAGCTATTGGATCATCCAGGGGTAAGGTCACAGGGATACCATTATTAGCCTGTCAGTCTCTCCTTTGACAATATACGTTCACATCTTCTCTACAGATTATTTTGCCTTATCAGCTTCAAAACCACTGAGTTCTTTTACAGCCAAGTCTGTGCACTTACAGAGAAAAGCTTAGTCCTCTGTTCTCCGTTCTCTAGTAACAAATGATGGCTATTAGCAGGGAACTAAACTTTCTGTCAAGGAAACACTTAAGATATTGCCAAGTAAAGCACATGAAACAAGACATCTCAGAAGTCTTGGAAATAAAATTGGCCTCAGCCTTCAGCAAAATCAATACTCTAAAGTGATTTTCTGACAAAAATAAACCCGAACAATGGCTAAATGTTCCCTGGGGCTGCCATTTCCAAAAGTTCTTAGGGTTTCACTGGTCACATACCAGTTTTATCAATGAAAAATAATGATTGCTGGTCATCCCATAGCTACCAGAACATTTATCACGTTACTGAAGCTTGCAGAGCCTTCAAAATTCACATCCCAGGGTATGAGATCTTAACGTGTATCGATAGCACTTTAACTAGTTCCCCAATAAAGTCCATACTCTCCCGTCATTTAAAATATATAGAGTAGCTCTTGAACATTGTGGCAAAACAGTGAAAAATTCTGAATAGAAAGTGGGTGGAAAGTAGCACAGAAAACAAAGCTTCAAAATTCCTATTCCTGGGTCTAGGTTTTTATTCTAATCTCTACCGAATGTGCCTTTGGATCCCAAATGTGCCAGAACATTTGATAAAGTTCTGCGTGATAGGAAATGGCTGATTAAGAGACACCAGAGCATGGCAGAGCAGGGGTGCTGCACATTTAACGCGGCATAAAGCATGGCTCTGCCAGTTCACCTTTAATCCTGTCAGGGCCAGATCTTCAGATGGCAGAAACGGTCACAGCTCCACTGGCCCTCTGTAAAGAGTGGCCCCTTCACACCGCTGGCAGCATGTAAATACCAGAGTGGTGCAGAAGAGCCTGAGAATTGAGGCCAATGACTGTCTGAGATGCAAAGAGAAAGGTAAAATGAGCAGTTCTATCAGAAAGATGCATAAGAAATAGGGATTGGCAAAGAGGATTAATGAGATGTTGAACAAACTTGAGTTCCATGGCTAGAAAATCCATGGAAAAGACTAAATTAATCTCTGTGCACATGATTTCAATATCATGGATTTTAAAGAGTACAAGACCCATGTCTTAATGCAATGTAAAATTATTTATTAAAGTGTATTCATGCATTGAAAATAAGGCATTTGTAATTGGAGTAATGTATCTATAATGTTTCAGTAGAACCTAATCCAATTGGTTCCATGGATCACTATTTTCCAGTTTAGCAGTAATGCTGCACATTGGAAACATTTCCTACCGGAAGCATGTCTTGATTGCTGGCGTTTAGCTGATGTGTTTGGAAATATTCCAATTCAATTGGATTTTCACAGTTAAATAGCTTTACAAACATTGGGGATATATTCAGGGCTGGCCCCACTAAATTCTAATCCAAGAAATTTGAATTTGACTTATATCTGCCTATACATACAGCATAGGCAATGCCAGATCTAAAACATTTTTCCTTAGAGCTCTAGTAACACTGATGCTTTCTTGTGCCCAAGGAAAGCTATACAAGATTTCACTGCTTCCTAATATGTTTGTTGCATATACTTGCCTTAATTTGGCACTCATGAAAAGAAGAGCATATAATCAACCTGGTGCTAGAGGCTTTCACACACACCTTTACATGGCTCTTCCACTACACAATCAATCCTATAAAGCCAGATCTTCAGCTGGTGAAAAGTGGTGTAGTTCCATTGACCAGTGGAGCTGTAACATTGGTAGCACCGCTGGGCAGCTCTGGCTAAACAGCTTTGCATAGAAAAGCCAGCAGGAGCAGAGAACTAACTATCAGGTTTGCGTAGAACCTTCCATGTACACTTTCCTTACCCCCAGCCTCCTGCTCCTGAGGCAAGGCAGAGCCAGTTGGGAGATGCCCAATATGGCCCTCTTCCCCACAGAGGCAAAGTTTCTCTCTCCTTCTGCCACAGCTACAGGCAATGCACAATCAGCCCTTCAGACCTGGCCAACCTTTAATCATTAAAGCACAAACCACAAAGTTCAGACTTAGTTTCCCAAAGTTCAAGGATCTGCAGATCTGGGGTGTCTGTTTGGGCCATCATAAAACTAAGGCTCAGTTCCACTGCATAGCCCAACTTTCACAAACTCCATGAATATTCAGAGCCACAGTTTTGGCTCAGGCCCACTAACAATATAGAACTGGCAAATGTCCTAAGATATATCAGATGTCATACTGTGTCCTAAAACAGCTATCTTTAGCTGTATGTAGCATTCTTAGGGTTATTTAACTTGTAAGAGTCAACTCAACTCTGAACAACTCTATAAACCACTAGAGAAAGGAAGTTTAGACCAATGGTAATGACTACCAAGCACATGCCAGGGCTGAGAAGACATGTATCAAAACTGACCAATATAAAGCCTTGGAGAATCTCTGAGAAACTCAGCACCTGGGAAGTGTTTGTTTGCTATTTATAACAGGGGGTGCAAATTTGCACAAGCAGCTGCAAAGATCTTCAAACATCTTTCATAACTGTTACATACTTTCTCTGGCAAGATAATGGTTTTTGAACTTGCAGCTAGCAACACTTTGCGCCTTTCATGTGAGGAGTGCGCAACACTTCACAGGCATTCATTATCCATCTCATAAAACTACTGTGAGGTAGGCAAGTATCATCTCCAATATAGTATCCATATTACTTCCTAGGAGGAAACGGAGGCATTGAGATTAAAAAATTTACACATGGTCATTTAGGACTTGCTTTGGCAGAGCACTTCAGCCCATGCTTAATTTAAGCATGAGCATGAGACTTTTGTCAAACTGAAGTTCTAGTTAGCTAACGGCAGAGCTAGGAATAAAACCCAGAAACACCAACCAAGCCTCATGCTGTGACCACTCTAACATTCTTCCTCTCTGGTATAAGCCAGCCAGAAGCATTTGTTGAAGATTTTTTTTAGTTTGCTACACATGACCTTCAGCACAATGCCTCTGTGTTTCTACCAGTAACAGGATGTGTTTCTTTCTATTACAGTTTTAGTCTTAAATTAAATTTGCATCTGCCCCTCTAGGGGTTTCTCCAAGATGAAAGACAGCGACTGAGAAAACGAACATTTAGCTTTCTGTCTATGCACATACCCATAACACATCAGTGCAATGCAACAGGGCTCAAGCCTTGCCACGCATTGCTTAACATGACAAGGATGAGCCTCACATCTGTGACACAACTGTTATCACCCGCTAGGATGAAAGCTGGTGCCTCCTGGATGTGCCTCCTTATCACTAGAGCATTTCTAAATAAAACCCCCAGAGGGTGTGTTTCTCTGCTGGGTGAGGGGAAAGGGAAATTTGGTCATTTGACCATGTGCATGTGTTTCTATTTTTGTCACTAGGTCACTTGTAGCAGGAAAGAACAGAGGAGCAGCTGATTGATTTAGCAGTTCTGGGTCAGCAGATACGGCTGCTGAGTAATAACAGATGAAGAGGAGGCAGAAGAGTAATTGATTTGCAGAGAAACTGCATCCACAGTAAATGCAACATATCCCTCAAGCCAGAGATATTTGCTTTCCTATTGAATACTAAGTACAAAATGGTGCAGACCACGACAGATTGATGTTGCTACAACAAAGACTCTAGGAGCCAACACACAGAATATGTATATGCAACTAGGATACCCTCACGTCCTATACAAACCCCAAAGTTCTCTGCAGGGAAGGCTGTGGGTACAGATGCAGCCCCTCCCACAATACACAGCTGGGGTATTGACTGCAGCTCCACTGGCATCTTCTATACATGCGTTTTGGCTCAACTGAGCCATGTAAGTGAACATCTAGTAGCCCCTCCCCCAATATGCCCCTATCATGCCCCAATGGCCTTCTCTACTCTGGTTTGTTCAGGGTCAATGCATAGCCCCCTCTCCACTTTCACAATACACAAGTGATGCAAAGGCACCTTTGAGTACCCACTCCATCTCTGATACCCCACACACATATTTAGATAGAGAGAGCATGAACACCCAGTCAAACCTACTCCCATAGCCATTGGCAGGAGAAGTTCACAGGACTATTATCTGAAAGGGGTTGGTTGCTAGGATCAGGGCTGGCTCCAGGCACCAGGCTCTTTGGTCCCTCTCGGAGAGAAGGACTAGCTGCCGAATTGCCGCTGAAGACTGGAGTGGTGGCGGTAGAACTGCCACCGAAGTGCCGTTGATCGCAACTGTCGCTTTTTTTGTGTTTTCTTTCCTCCTGCTTGGGGTGGCAGAAACCCTGCAGCTGGCCCTGGCTAGGATGCAGTTTGTACAATACTGAGGAATTGGATGGTTGTTATTGTCAGATTTTGCAAATTTTCTGTACAACTTTAGATTCTACAGCAAGAACTCCAGCAAGGTATATAATTTCAGCTCACTACTGTCCAACTGTCTGCATGAGGGATGAAAGTTGCCCATTTTCAGTGCAAGGCTCTATACATCTCTTGAACCCTGCAGTGCCCCCTCCAATGGGTGGGAGGGTGCACACACACTCATAACTACACATGCAGGAAGACACCATATACTGCAAATATACACATTAGTTACAGCATGCTGCTAATGCTCCTTGCCTTCCTGTGGAGGGTTTTTGAGATCAACACTGTGTGATGAAAAACACTGTACACGCCTGATCCAAAGCCCTTGTACTCTGTAGAAAGACTCCCCTTGACTTCAGCAAGCTTTGGATCAGGCCCTATAATAGTAAGCATTATTGTTGTTGTTATTACTCCAGTATATGGCAATATGCAGATACAGAAGCTCTGCTATTCCAAATCAACTAAATAGAGACCACTACACATATTCCTCAGAACCTCCAACTATTACTATATCTCATGGCTGCACACAAGCAATTAAAAACAACAATGGCTAAAACAGATAGGTAAGGGACATTCTTTGTACACACTCGTAGGTAAGGGACATTCTTTGTACAATTCATTCTCCCTCAAATTGTGACATCTATAGAAGGGGTGTAATATGCATCAGGAAATCATCTTTACAATGATTTCTTTACTTTTTAAATTATTTTTTTACTGATGTGGTGGGTTTTACAAAATTAAACATTTGTACTGACTGTTTAATACATTGGATCTCAAAGTTTATAGATACTATGGAGAAAACAGCATTAGCAATCAATAGCCAGCAGCAGCTATTAGAGAAACTTCAGGGCTGTCAAGTGACAACTGCAAGCTCTGTTAGCAAAGTGTGCCCACAGACAATATAAATTCCTGGAGTCTCTACTGAACAGACTTTGAAAAATACAGTTTTTAATACTTTTTTTTAAAATCTGTTATTTTTGCTGAAGAATCATATTTTGACTTCTGCTTCCCCATAGCCGTACTTGTGTCCAGCCCAAAGTCAACAGAAGAGAGCACATAAAAATTGGCTCTCCCCATGTCTAATTGTCATGGCAGCACCTACCGATGTCCCTCCAGATACCTGTAGTCCCCCAACAGCCTGATGTTAACAGTCCAGTGGCTAGGGAGTTAGCCATGAGCTTAGGAGACTTGAGTTTGAGTCCCTCCTTTGTTACAGATGTCTTGTGTAATATTGGGCAAGTCTTAGTCTTCCTACACATCAGTTACTCATCTGTAAAATGGGAGTAATAGTTCTTTCCTATCTCACAAGGATGTTGAGAGGATAAACACCTTACAGATTTTGACATGCTCAGGTATTACGATAAAGGTGCCATAGAAGTACCTGAGAGAGAGGGAAAGGCAGGGCAGGCACAACCTATTAGGTGCTAACATTTGGGGGGTGGTGACTGCGGCGGCCAGATGTTTGGTCATCAGCGGTATTTCAGGGGTGGGACCCTCCGCCTCCTCTGTCAGGGGCACCATTTGGGGGGCAGGACCTTCCACTGCCTAGGGCGCCAAAAAGGGTGCTGGCACTCCTAGAGAAAGGATGAGCATACCAAACTCCGGCTCTCAGACAGTTAACAAGGGGATGGGGCAAGAGGACCAGTAGTGGAATATTTCTGTTCAGACTGTATTTGAACTCTCAGGAAAGTTCTGTGGCCTGAGTTTTCAACAGTGAGTAGTGATTTCAGGTGCCTCCATTTGGAGGTGCCCAACTTGAGACACACTGAAGCGGCTGATTTTCAGAGGGTGGGTACTCAGCACCAAAAATCAGGCCTCTTTAATATGTGCCAACTTGGGCATGCAAAATTTGAGGCACTCAAAATCACCAGTCAGTCACTTTGGAAACTTGAAGCCAGTTAAGGTACGTCTACACTGAAAATAAAAGACCTATGGCAGCAAGTCTGAGAGCCCTGATCAACGGGGCTAAAAATAGCTGTGTAGACGTTTCCACTCAGGCTGCTGCTCAGGCTCTGAGACCCACCTCACTCACCAGTTTCAGAACCCAGGCTCCAGCCCAAGTGGAAATGTCTACACTGCGACTTTTAGCCCCATAGCATGAATCCCAGTCAGTTAATCCGGGATCTGAGACTTGCCGCCACAGGGAGCTTTTTTGCAGTGTAGACATTCCCAGTGTGTGCCCCTATTTTGCTGATGCTAATAAAATGTTGTTCAGAACAGGAATCTTCTTGGACTGCAGCTCTTACTACTTTTGCAGGGCTGTTCTGAGACAGTGGCTGCTCAGCATGAGTAAAGGCCCTTTTCAATTGATTGAGTTTTGGTTTTGTTTTTTTAATGGGGTGCCAATTTTGGAATAGACTTGGGAGAATTGCTGGTTTTAAACACACACTGCATGTTGCTGTTTGGGAATGAGGGACTGCTGCTGTGTGGGTATTAAGGCTTGATCCAAAGCTCATTTAAGAAAATAGAAAGATTTGCATTGACGTCTAAATAGCTTCAGATTAGGTTTTTTGGGAGCTGATGGTCATATTATTATAGCTCCAAACAATAGGAATAAATATAAGAAAAAACATTTCCTGAGAAATCAAAGACGACATTTGACTATGATTCATAGTCAAGACAAGGTGTGGGGGATACTATGAGTAAATTCTGAGTTGGCATAAGATCCCCTCCAATGTATGATGCTACCTAAGGGGGGAAACCCAGGCCTACTGATATATCTGGTTCAGACATTTCTCATAAGGACTGTTATGGAAGCTATAATATAGCTAATCGGACAGAGCAAAACTGAGGGTTTTCTTTCTCAAATTTCATCTTCTAGAAATGTAAAGTGGTAAGATAGAACAGAACGTGCTACTCTGACAGTAGTTCTCATCAGTGAAGTATTGACAAGAACTATTCTCCTATCCATCGTTTCCAAACACTGATTTGAAATGTCTCAGCTTGATAGGATTTCAGGCAAGATTCTGGTTTAATTGAGAACCTCAAGGACGTAATGCTGCTCCAGCTCACAAAAGGAGAAGGAAACGTGCAGCATGCCATTCCAGTGCACATTAAAAATAAAAGCAGCGACTTCAATCCTCCCTTTGCATAATGTGGGCTGAACGTTTCATTAAACATTCAGAATTCAGGCCAGGGTGGAGGCTGCTGCAAGGTTCACTTTAAGGTCAGTACACACATGCCATCAAAAATAAACTGGGGTAAAAAAAAATCCCTAATATATGTACACTCTGTGCAGCATCAGGAAAGTCATGAAGTGCTCAGATTCATACACTGAAAGCTGGCTCCTCTATATAGTCAATGGACACAGGCTATGCTGGGGGAATGAAAGCCCATCTAAAAGTTTAAAGAACCCTACCTCACCGTTCTCTTACACCTTACAAATACATTTTGTTGTCCAAAACGGGATAATTACCCAGAGCTTGGTTTACCATCAGAAAATTATATCTCCCATAGACAGATTAATAGAAATAATTTATCTGGGCCCCCATGGAGATATTTTCAAAGCTACAAATGGATCTAAGAGCAGTGAATGTGGACTGTGTACACCTGCCCACAAAAAACACGCCTTACTCGCCATCCTCGTATCCAAGGTTTCCTCTGCAGACTGGGTGCACAAGGAATGCAGGAATGGGTTGCAGAGTGAATGTAGGTGAATTATTTCCAGCAAGTTAATTGCTGATTTTTGTCTCTCTTTCCCATTTATATTTTGTTTATAAATAGGTTGACTTCTACACTTTTTTTATTGTTTGATAAACACTTGGAGTAAGATTCTCATTTACACTGAAGCCTCTTTGCACAGTTTCAAGGTAGCCAACTCCGGTGATTATGTTGCAAGTCTTGCAATCTTTGATTTTTTTAAAGTCCCCAGCTCCTGGATTCATGTGATTATGTGAAAATCTCAGCTTTCATTAAAAAAAAAATCCTTCTAACCGTCATGGTTATCGAGAAAAACTTGAAGACATGAACACTAGAGACGATTCAAGGTAAAGTGGTCCATTAATACCTCTGCTGTCATAGGACAAAAAGAGGGGGGGTTGCAGATAACAGATTCTTATAATAAGCCATAAATCCAGTCTCTCTGTTCAGTTCATGATTTTTAGTGTCTAGCAAAGTTATGAACTTAAGCTCCCAGGCTTGTCTTTTGAAAGTGTTGTGCAAGTTTCCTTATGGATGAGGAATGAGAGGTCAGATATAGAGTGATCACTTCATGAAAAGTGTTCTCCCACAGCTAACATGGTAGTTTTGTCTTATCATTTTCCTGTGCGAGTTAATTCGAGAGCATAGCGATTGTCTGATTTCACCTACATAGTTGTTATTGGGGCATTTAGTGCACTGGAAGAGGCACACCACATGTTGAGATAGGCATGTGTAGGATCCATGGATCTTGAAAGGTGTGTTGTGGGGGTTGTTGATCATTGTAGTAGTGGAGATATGTCTACAGGTTTTGTATCTGTTGCTCTGGCAGCGTCTGGTGCCATTTTGATCTGTGTGTCCTGGTCTGTGGAGAACTTGCTTGTGATGATGAGGTTGGAGGTTATTTGAAGGCCGGAAGTGGTGGTTTAGGAAAGATTTCTTTCAGGGTGGGGTCCTCATTGAGTATGGATTGTAGTTGTTTGATGATAACCCATGTGGGTTCCATACAACAGGAAACCTGCTACAAAATTTTCTATATAGTTCAAAATAAATAATCCCAACAGGCCATATACCCATCAAACTAAAGTTCTCAGGTTGGGGATATTCAGCAGTTACATTTATTCAGAATTTTCAGTCCTCCCCATTACAAGTCTAGGAAGATGCTACAGCACATACGAATACTGCAGTGAATGTGGAGGTTTTCATGGCACCCTCTAATAAATTTAAGCCAGTTCCTCATATTGTCACTGCTACCAATTCAAGAGGGGGGAAAAAGTCTGAGAAAAAGTTGGAGCCAACTATCACCTCACCCCTGCCCCTATTCAAGGTAACAAGATAAATTGCTGTTGTCAAGGCCATCCATGGAGATACCCCAAAGCACCTTACCATACAAATCTCATGTCATAAAGCCCCTCTGCCAAGAAGCTCCAAAACACATATTGCCCACTTTTTGGATAATTTCTTGGGAAAGAAAAATGAGCTCTTCTTCTTTGCCAGAAGTGGATAACCAATTAGCACCACATGAGTAAAGGTGTTCTTTGCTAAAGATGGGTAAGAAAGAAAATCTATTCAAAGCAGTACAGACATGGTATCGTTCAGAAAAGTCCCTGATTATCCAATTGCTGTCAATCCAATCCTGCTGTTTGAAGGGATTTAGCTACTGGATTGTAGTTCTAGCTCTCTCTTGCCTTGCTACAATTAGTCTTCTCCACGAAACGCTGATAACTCTGGGGACAAAATGGTCCTGTCTCCAGACACCATTCATAGATTGGGGGTGGGGATGGGTTTTTTTGTTTTTTTTTTTTAAATAAAATCTGAAATATTAAAGAAGAGACATACCTACACCTGCAGATAAGGTAACCCAACTCCAGCCAGCACAGCATTGTTCCCTACAGCGTATTTCCCTATGCACTGTCCTTGACTAGCCCAGTTCTAGCAGTGGGGCTTCCACCTCCCCCATGGGAGAGGAATTCAGAGCTCATACTGTTAAGTTTTCCCTCCTTCCTCATAGAGACTTCACCTCTCTCAGCACTGGCACAATCATCTGGGCAACAGTCCCACAGCTTTGAGACATGGGTCTCCTGGTACCTTCTGAGGGGTTCCCCAGGAGAAGTCTGATAGCAGGTTAAAGACTGTGTTGTTCCAGATCTGGAGAAACACTCTTCTCACCGTGAGAACTGACTTTACTATGTAAATCTACTGAAGGAACTAAACAACATACTGCTTTATGAAGTTAAAATCTACAGTCTTAATTCTCCTCAGCACTCAGGTGCTCTGTGCCACTCTTCCCGCAGAAAGCAGCCCTCAATTCAGCAGATCTGGCTTCTCGGGTATACCCCCTGTATAGAGGAATGCTCCAGTGACACAGAGCTACCATTATAGCTCCTATGCCATGCCCCCTTCTTGACTGCTGAGGTAGCAGTGGTGGCCACAGAAAGAAGAACAAAGGTAGGGGCATCCTTTCACCCCAGTGATCTCACCTGCTGCAGTGGCACTGGCTGAGAGTCTGACAGTCACCCCATAATGAGATTATCAGGAAATGCAGAATCTGTTGGGTGTGTGGGAGGATGGATAAAATTATAGGACTGGAAGGGACCTCGAGAGGTCATCTAGTCCAGTCCCCTGCAGATTTGGAGTTAGGAAAGAAAAAGCATTGGGGAAAGTGTAGTAGGAAGGGAAAAGATAGTTTATAGGCAGGGGCGGCTCTAGGTATTTTGCCGCCCCAAGCACGGCAGGCAGGCTGCCTTTGATGGCTTGCCTGCGGGAGATCCCCGGTCCCGCGGATTCGGCAGTATGCCTGCAGGAGGTCTGCTGAAGCCGCAGGACCAGGGGACCCACCGAAGGCAGCCTGCCTGCCGCCCTCGCAGAGTCGGCTCCAGACACCAGCATGCCAAGCGCATGTCTGGGGCGGCAAGCCACAGGGGGTGCTCTGCTGGTCACAGAAAGGGCAGCAGGCAGGTTGCCTTCAGTGGCATGCCTGCAGAGGGTCCGCTGGTCCCGCGGCTTCAGTGGACGTCCCGCAGGCGCGCCGCTGAATCCGCGGGACCGGGGACCTTCCGCAGGCAAGCCACCGAAGGCAGCCTGCCTGTTGTGCTTGGGGCGGCAAAATACCTAGAGCAGCCCCTGAGCCCTAGCGGCAACTGGCAGAGAGCCCCCCGTGGCTTGCCGCCCCAAGCACGCACTTGGCGTGCTGGTGCCTGGAGCTGCCCGTATTTATAGGCGCATATTAAGGAATAGTATTTTTAGGGTTCCCAGCTGACAAGCAAATACACCTAAATTCAGTCTCCATATCTTAATTAATTTTCATTTTAATATGCATCATTTTCAAGTTACTCTGTGTAAGCCCTTGAGAATTACTCATTATTTCGACATAACATGCTGTTTTGTCAAAGCCAAAACGTTTGGTGGAGACTTATCAGTTTCAATGAAGTGTTAGGCAGAAAGGTTTCTGAGGTCCAGAGCATGCTCCGGTCACAGAGAGAAAGCGAGCACTGAATGGAAAAACTGACCTTTTGAATCGGAAAAGGAATGTTGCAACAGAATTCCATTTGCAAACAACATTCTAAAGGTTTTGTTTTCATTACATTGTGGAACAAAAAACAAACTTTGAAGCCTCAAAAGTTATCATGAAAGGGAATTAGCATCGTGAGGCCAGCTCTAATTCAGACTCATACTGCTCAGTTCCCCCATCTCAGTAGTGAGCTGATTTCACCCATTGGGAAAGTCTGAATCCAGAGTAGAGCTTTGCAGCTTAGTTCCATCTCTACTTCAGATGCTTATCAAAACCACTTACACTGGAAACATTGGTCTAGACCTCTCCCAAGGGCAAGCTCACTGTGAGATTCCCAGCAGGGCTGGTGCAACCATTTAGGCGACCTAGGAGGTCGCCTAGGGCACTGGGATTTGCGGGGTGCCATTTTCTTCAGCAGTGACCGCGGTGGCCGGATCTTCAGCCGCCCCAGTTGCCGCCGGCATTTAGGTGGAGGGAGCTGGAGCAGGGGAGTGCAGGGAGGGCCGCCTGCAGCAAGTAAGGGGGGGGGCGGCACGCAGGGAAACTCCCCACCCCAGCTCACCCCTGCCCCGCCTCCTCCTCGAGCATGCAGTGGCAGCTCCCCTCCCCGCCCTCCTCCCTGAGGCACCCCCCACCCCAGCTCACACCTGCTCCGCACACGAGCATGAGCACCCTGAGCACACCATGGCCGCTTCACTTCTCCCACCTCCCAGGCTTGCGGCGCCTAAGCTGATTGGCGCCGCAAGCCTGGGAGGTGGGAGAAGTGAAGCAGCCACGGCGTGCTCGGGGAGGAGGCAGGGCAGGGGTGAGTTGCTTCACTTCTCCTGCCTCACAGGCTTGCGGTGCCAGTCAGCTTAGGTGCCACAATCCTCGGAGGCAGGAGAAGTGAAGCAGCGACGGCGTGCTCGGGGTGCTCGTGCGCGGAGCAGGGGTGAGCTGCGGTGGGGAAGTGCCTCTGGGAAAAGGGTGGAAGCTGCTGTGGGGGGGTGGAAGGGCACCTCAGGGCAGGGGCGCAGGTGGGGGGCACAAGGCGGAAGTTTTGCCTAGGGCACGAAACATCCTTGCACCAGCCCTGATTCCCAGCACTCAAGCTGAAAACATCTGCAACATTGTGTGCACTGACTTTTTTTAAAAAGAGTGTTTGAAACAGAAGACTTGAAGGGATTATTTTACAATGAAACAAAACTGAAGTGCAGATGTTGCTTGTGGGTGTGGCTGTCTCTTTAGGCTACTAGTACAATTCTCCTGGCCAAATTCTGGTCTCCAATAGTTCTTCTGTTGAAATCAGTGGCACTAGACTGGATTCACAAAGGTATAACAGAATTTGGCCTCCTCTTTCTAGTACAAAAGTGGCTACATTTAGGGTTCAATGTCTCTGCAGAAGCCTAATACAAATTCTTTCATTCTAACAAAATGTTTTTCTAATATTCCAAATACAAGTTGCCCAAGAAGCTGAGGCTGTGACAACGGCTTAGTCGGTCAAAGCAATTCTATCAGCAGCTTGACCTTTCATTTCAATCAAATCTGCTCCTGTGGATCCAATGTTGAGAAGCCTAGAGCATAAATCTGAATCATTTATGCTTAAGGAATTATTCTGGCAAGGCGCCCCTAAAAATAAAATTCACCTAGGTAAATCTTTTTAGGGCTTGAATTCCCTTGTGTGCTCCAAATGATAACAGAGTTATGAATATTTATTGCTTCTGGTCACCTTTAGCTTTTCTGAATCTGTTTTTCAATTTTCTACTCGGAGACCAGGTATTTTTCTCTTTTTAAAAGCGCTCCCTTTTAAAGAGCTGCTTTCTTAAGGAGGCTTAGCAGTTAAACCATCCCTTCAAGACTGAGAACAAGCACGTACCATTGAAGAGGGGTAGGTATTTTCCCTTCCCTCCATAGGGACTCAGTAGTTCCTTCCTTAAGGAAAGGGCGTACACCAACTCACTCGCTCCCTTTCATGGAAGGCACATTTTGGTCACTTGCATAAGCAGCAGACAGACCTTGACCTCACCAGATTCAGTCTCCAGGTAAAATTTTCAGGATGCCTAACTGACTTAGGAGCCTACACCCCATTTCAAAAGGCAACGCAGGCACTTAGGAATCTAATCCCATTGACTTTCCATGAGACTTAACCTCCTAAGTCACTCAGACACTTCTGAAAATTTTACCTACTGTGCCTCAGTTTTATAGTGGAATAGTTTCAAAATGTCAAAAGGATTTAGGAGCAAAAGTCCTACTGCAAGTCAGTGGGACTTGTGCCCCTGAATCTTTAGGTGCTTTGAAAAACCTTTCCTTTCTAACACCGACAGATTACTTTATTTGCAGCTATTACTTAAGCAGTAGGTAGAGGGATATTCCTTAGAGCCAATTTGCTACAATGTAAATGAGACTGCTCCTTCGGGATGCAGCATCCACAGGAATCCCTGCTCCAAAGAAGCAAGGAATTTGCAGTCCCAGCAAGTCTATTTTTTTCAATTTTTATGAGAGTTAGTGGACTCCCATCTAGTGTGAAACTGAGCTCTGAGCTGCACTGAATGGCTACTACAAAGCAGTTCATATGGCACTCACAATGCACTCCTTTGATTTACCACAAAAGCTAAGTGGTCATGCTCTTTTAGAATACCAGAGCCTGTGCAGTAGGATACTGAAGTAATCGAGGCTAATGTGATGTTGTGGGACAAACAGAAGGGATGGCATATTGGGTACCTCCAAAGTGAAATAGCAGCATCATTGAGACTAGATTCACTGGAATAATAGGAAAGCATTTGGAGAGACAATTGGTCAATATCCCCAACACTTACAGCACCAATCAAGAACAGCAATAAGATGTGTCACACACGGCACACACCCCGTGTCACTGCCCTGTATTATTTGGGGTACCGCTCTCCTTTGCAAAATTTGTTCAGAGTGAGAAAGCTAAACAATTGCCAGGAAAACCAATTTTCCTCACCTTTTCTATATTCTCCCTTCCTGACAAATGCCTCAGATGTGACCAACATTACAGGTTAGCAAATAAAAGACAGATGGCAATTAATTAGTTTTAACATTTCTTCACGGGGGTGCATTCATTAGAGACGTCTCTGCATCACTTACTCTTGCAAACAAAGAGTAACATTTCTACCACCTGGGCTTCCTCTCCTCTGAGTTTTTGGCTACTGCCAGAGCTCCTTTGGAGCCAATCTACCCCCACCTCTCCTTCTTCCCCCTCCAAAATAGTCTGAAGGTTAGGAGTGGACGTGAAGCATTATTGATTCCCACCCTCTGGAAAGTTGTGGGGAATACCCCATCATCTCCCCTAATATAACACCTATCACGCTGCTCTTTAATTATACTGCCATGTGGTTATTTTATAGAAAGCAGAAATGGGCCCCAGGCTGCAGAATTCAGACATAATTGTAAAATCCCAATGATGGGAGTATTTAAATACAGTATTTTGTTTCTAGTCCTTCTCTAATACATAGGATTCCAACATAACCTCCAGATCAAAGATAACAGGAAGAGATTCTGGGTCCCAGGAGATACAAGTCCAGAACCTAGCCTACAAATCTCTGCAATACAGCGAGATTCCTAGAATGGTGTTTTCAAAAGCACCCAGCACTGGCCTTTGTTCTTACTGCTGTCTATTAACTCTGCTCTTACTGGCGGCAGTCAACTGAGTACTTTTGAAAACCCCTCTAAGTATTGTGATCTTGCCATAATCTTAACATGCACCCCTGCTTTCTCCCCCAGATATATCCTATTTCCTCCCAAATCACTCTGAGCTGGGTTCAAGACCATAGTGGTTGCTGTCCAGAAATTCTGATTTTAATACTTTAAATGTTGCTCCCCCTAGTAATGTGGCATTATAAAATATAGTATCAGAGGGGTAGCCGTGTTAGTCTGGATCTGTAAAAGCAGCAAAGAATCAGATGCATCTGAGGAAGTGGGTATTCACCCATGAAAGCTCATGCTCCAAAACGTCTGTTAGTCTATAAGGTGCCACAGGATTCTTTGCTGCTTTTATAAAATATAGGGTGCTTATGCACACATCATGGTGATGGTGGTTTTTTCAGTTTGATGTTGGTGAGAAGATAGTCCATTATCAAAACTGAAAACAAAACTAACATCCAGGACCACTCCAGACTCATGCAGGATTAGGCAAATTACTGATCCCTCTGGAGCTAGATCGGGTAGAGCCACAACCATGCTAGAAATAGCTAGCATTACTGATGAAGAGGGAACAGCATTTTAGCTGAAATTTTCCAAGCAGCCTAAAGTAGTGAGCTGCCCAACTCTGCTTTGTTTCTTGTTATTGCTTGAAAGCATTGTCTACATCAATCTGCCCCCATGTCATCCTGCCAAAGTGTTTCAACCCTGATCAAAGTTAGGGTGACCAGATGTCCCAGTTTTATAGAGACAGTCCTGATATTTGAGGCTTTTTCTTATATAGAAGCCTATATAAGAAAAAGTCTGTCACAATTTTTCACACACTTACTGTCTGGTCACCCTAATCAAAGTGGACTGGCCCTCGGAGTAAAAGAGTATACTTTATAGACTTATAGAGACACCTTCTAAAAAACGTTAAAATGTATTACTGGCACATGAAGCCTTAAATTAGAGCGTACAAATGAAGACTCGGCACAGCACTGCTGAAAGGTTCCCGACCCCTGCCCGTCTATTGGCTCCTTGGGCTCTCTGCTGTGCCTGCCAGTCAGGGTGCCAATTAGTGCTGGTTGTGTCAGTGGGTCTTGAGGCTGAAGGTCACTCTACCACTCAGATCTGTTTGAGCCTCAGACAAAATTATAGGAGCTCCTTCCCTGGTTTCTAATGGCAATGTGCATAAATTAGCATCTCATTTATCCAGAGTCACTTTTAATGGCTTGGCGTGATTCATCTAACATTTGGCTTCGCCACAAGGGATGTGTTAATGCTGGCTTCCTGCTACAGCATCACGCCAGTTTTTATACCAGCATTTTTAGCACAACAGAACTATCCAGGCTTCAGAGCCCTGGCACCAGCCAGTGCTTGGTCTGCAGCCCACCATCTTTTCTCGTATATGCACCTCACACCATCCAACTGCTTAGACAGCCTTAAGTGAGTTCCCCTACCCCTTAACCAAGCTCTTGCTGTCATTTCATAATTCATTTAGCTGCCCCACAGATTTGAAAAGCCGCTTTAGTACAGGCACATTTTAATATAATGGGTTTCTTAACTCCAAAATCCAAAGGAAGAGACTGGCTTTTTCCCTCTTGCCATAGCATGTGGCAGAATTACTGGGCCATAGGTGGAAACATTTATTTGGTTAGGGGCAACGGTCCACTCCCCCAACACATGCACAAAACGACCTTTACACAGCAAAAGTGGTGTGGTCCCACCGCACGGAGAGAGTGGCTGCTTCCCCCAATGGTCAGCCTAAGGAAGAAGTGGAGCATGGTAGAGCTGAGCTCCACTATGCCTGATCCTCTGCTGGAGCTTATGCTAGCAGCAGAAGTCAGAGTAACAGGGGTCCTACTTTAACTTCCACCAGGGCCAGGCAGCCAAGGTTTAGAGAGGTGGCACTGGCTCCCTGCAGTCACTGTCGAATCTTGGCACTGAGAATTGGGGCCTCCATATCACCAGGGGTGGACATCGCAGTTTGCTAAAGGAATCAATTTTTGAATGAACATTCCAGTTATTCAACTCTCCCTGCATTCCTTGGAAGTGCAGAGGAAAGCAAAAGCCTAGTACAGACTAGGGTGATCAGATGTCCCGATTTTATAGGGACAGTCTTGATTTTTGGGTCTTTTTCTTATATAGGCGCCTACTACTGCTGCCCCCACATCCCGATATTTCACACTTGCTGTCTGGTCACCCTAGTACAGACTCAGCAGACTCCAGCTTGGCACGTTTGTGAATAGCCTATAGCTTCAGAACATAACAAGAAAAAAAAAAAGCTCAGACCATACACAAAATACTGATCTGTTTGCCGGACTTTCTGCCCTGACATATAGCCAATGCAGCCCTATACCAGAAATCTATACAGTTGTGCTTCTCCGTGTCAGAACAACATTTGGGCCTCAGGACAGAGAATTCCTGCGTCGAATGGGACACTTTGGCACTGCATCATCACACCCACGGGTGGTAGCTTTTCTATCAATCACTTACTGATTTTCTTTAAGACACCTGGTATTCGATAATACTGACAAAACTTTGGTTCTCCCTTTAGATACCCCCCTTTCATAACACGATAGGCAAAGGATTAAGTTTAAGATGAGATAGTTTTTTATCCAATCATCACCAGCACTTGACCCACGCTGTACACGTGTAGTGATGACTATAAATCCTTGACAGTCCTGCGGCTGAAGGAAACAAACTGTCCGGAGATACTGGCCAGGAAAGGGAGTCAGGAATAGCAGCAGCAGGCAGTAGGGACATTTACCCACAGCACTCTGAAATCCTACACTCAGTCCGGACCTGTAACATCACATACTAATCAGTCCTGGGCCTCTCTTAAGCCGCAGATGGTCACTTATGCCAAAATGTGTCATAGTTTTGTGATAGCAACTTACATCCACATGTGACTGCAAACCCCGTCTTCACTTCTGACCTAAATCAGGAGCTGAACCCAGCTTACATGGACAAAGGGGTGATGTATTAAACCACTGTACCACCCAACACCTCTGCTTAAGCTCCTTGACATATGCTGACAGAGTGAGTTTTGTGCCATACCTGGATGCCTTAGATATGGAAACCCTATTGGCTGCTCCAATGGAACTGTGACCAAGTGGCCCAGATCCTGGCCACTGCTACAATTCCTTTTGTCCGTGCAAAGGGACAGAACCAGGCTTAAAGAGACAGATACAGCAGAAAGCCAGCACTGCTCCCAAATGGAATATCGGGGGTGTGCGGGGGATGGGAGGGATCATGGCCAGAGTGCTTTATGGTCCTGAGCAGGAAGAATGGTCCCTGGGGGATGACTGCAGCTGGGGCAAGTTTCAGCAGCCCAGAAGCTACTTCTGGCAGTGGTGGGGATAGAAAGGTGGTGGAAAGCCGCTAATGACCCCCCACTTCTAGGCCTGTCAAGTATAGCTCAGGATCGCCTGAGGATTTCGCCCTTTAAAGGGAGTACTTCTGCATTGTGATATTGCCATTCTGATGCCCAGGCTTTCAAAATATTGGTGAGTCTCTTTCTCCTGCCTTATCAACAAGAAAGCTTTAGATAGATCCTCTATCTTCCCAGCCCCTGCTTCCATTTCTAGGCTGATAACAAGAGCTGAGAATCTCCTACTACAGCTGAGTGGAATGTTTCAACCAAAAGCTTTTTCAGCAAAAAACAGTAGATTTAGTGCTACCAAAACATCTTGGGAATTCGTGTGGACTTTGCCTAATTGTTTTGGTCATAAATAAAAACAAACGACAGAGTTCCAGAAAAATCAAAAATGTTTCATTTCAACATTTTCAAAACAAAACATTTTTGATTTTCAATTCAAAACACCTTTTTGTTTGGAAATTTCCTTTCATTTTATTTAAAATGCTTAAATCCAAAAGGAAACATTTCATTCCAGGTCAAATGAAACGTTTTGTTAAACCTTTCAGTTGACTGAAAACTACATCAAAATTCATTTTCGGTTCAATAACTTTTTTTCAATATATTTTTTGGAACTGCCAGAGAATCAAAAAAAAAACAACAACCACCCCTTTCACTGTTTACCCTTGTCCCTGACGAGTGACGTTGGAGACAGCAGCAGAACAAACAGTATGTGAGTATCAGCAACTGGCCATGCTGCGGCAGCACCAGGTAATGGTCAATCCCCTTGCCTCCTCCCTTAAGGATCCTGTTTGGGGGGCTGGGAAAGGAAGAGGAGTGTGAACATCTACTGTGGTTGGACACAAACATGAGTGAGGGAGAGCGGCTGGCAAGCCAGACATCTGCTTCAGAAAAGCCAGAGTGAGAGCAGAGAGGCAGGAGACTGGCAGGTGGGGAGCCTTTCCCCAAGCTGGCCATGGATCACTGCCAAGAGCCGTCTCCTTCCCCGGTAGTGGCAGCTGCAGCAGGCAACATCAGCAGGCAGCCGTCACCCACTCCCCTCCCTTCTTCACATGTCTCTCGTGAAAAGAGGGGAGCAGGTGAGAGCTTCATGCTGCTGCCAAGTCTGACAGGGAAAGACGCCAGCTTCTGACAGACATTCACGACCAACTCAGGAGAAGGGGCTTTCTCCAACACAAAGCTTTCTCAATCTGCTGCTCTGCCTAGCTAGCTGAGCTGGACTCTTTGGGGGGGGGGGGGATTTAAATACTTGACACACAAAGGTGGGTAAATCACCATCATCCCCCATATTTTCACTTGGAGAACCTGAGCCACTGAACTGTTAAATGACGTGCCCCAGGTCACACCGCAAGTCGGTGGCAGGAAAAGGAGATGGATTCTATTCCTATTCCCTGCCTCCCCTAGTGAGGGCAGAATCCTAGCAGGACTTCTGGCTGGAATGCTCCTTGTGTATGGCCAGCTCTGCTTTGGCCTACCACTACTCATAAGCATGTAACTCCCAGCATGCAACCAGAAAGCAAAGGCAGAATTTGGGGAAAATACAAAGCCAATCTGAGGTACAAGTCATTAAACATTTACAAAAAAGACTCCAAGCTCCCCACTCCCATATTTTGAATGTAGAGTGAGGATACAAATGGGGACACAGACCCTTTAATGAGTTGAGTTTAGTTGTACAGGTTTGGAGATAAATTCAAGTATCTTCAGTTATGACAACTGTATTTGTTCACATTTGTTACATTTTCCTTTCCTTGATTCAAAAGAAACTCTAGGCCAAATTTAGCCCTATGTTGTCAGTGGGTATAAATCCACTGAAGTTAATGGAGTTTCACCCATTGATACCACATCTGAAGTTGGGCCTGAATACCAAATTTGAATACCGATTTTGCTCCCATTGACTTCTCCAAGAGGAGAAGCAGGTCCTTAATGACTGTGACTTGATTTTTATTCCCTATAGATGTCTCTCTTAAAACCTCAAAACTGGTATTTTGGGATTCCCCAAGCGAACCAAACAAATAATCAGTTTCTCATCCTCTCCCTGCATCTCCACCCCACACCCTTCTTCCACACAACCCGTTCCTCCCTCTTAACATCCAGCTTCCCCCTTCTCAGTCTGAATTCAGACTAGAGTCTCTGGTTCGATCAGCGTTTCTATTCCAAGGTTGCTTTGGGAGGTATTTATTAATGCTGCCTCTATTTGTCAGGCTCTCGCTGTAATGCGCCAAGCTACAGTTTGTCCAAACTGACAAATAAAATAGCTCAAGCAAAAATTCAGATTTGATAGTAGGCAGTTTCCAAGTCTGCAGGCAATTTATTTTCTGCATAGATGACATGAGCAAATTTGACTGCACTATATATTATTTCCCTCCTCCCTCTCCATAGATCCAAGGCAGTAAAATATTTCTTTTCTAATCATTGTTGAAAAAACAAAGTTTACTATCTGGAGTTTTGCCTTTCACATCTTTCTCTCTCTCCCTTCCTCTCTCTTGGGTTAAGTTGTCAAAATTGCTCAGGGACAGATTTACAGAAAAGCAGACAGTTTCTGCTGTCAGTAAATTAACTCTATCAACCTGGGTCCAGGCATGGTGCTCATGGAAAGTGTGGTGTTTTTACTGTTCACTGTACCCCTAAATTAATGGGAATTGGGTATCTATAGCCTAAGGCAGTTTTAAAAGTCCTAAATTGCTTTCATGTAAAGGTGCCTTGTATGCAAAGGGTCTGTCACCATGCACAGCAAGCCAGACTTTGGAACAGATGCATCGTTCAAAAAATTATTTTGAATGATCCAAAATGTACCCTCCCATGGAGAGTTGGTAGAGCCAAGAATTTCTGATGATGACCTCACGGAGTCACCTTCAAAGTGTCCCTTTGGAGGGGAGGAGTCAGGAGATAGCCTCAGGATTTCTCCCACCCCTCAAATCCACAGAAAAGGGAACCTCCTCCTCAATTCCGTGCAGGGCTGGCCCCTCTACCCTACACCTCTGCCCCCACACCTCCTCCTGTAGCTGGGGAGAACAGGAGGAGGGATAGCAGAGCACAGCTCTAGAGCCCTGCGTCGATATAAAATTTATACCCACGGATGCAGATACCCACAGATATAAAGCAGATATTCACAGAGCTGCAGGGCTCTATCAGGAACCGCAGCGGTGAAAGCAGCAGCATGTCAGGCCCCTGCTCACAGGAACAAGTGCCCATCCCGGGCAGCTCCTCCAGTGTAGCTGTACTGCCCTCAGCCCTGCCCACTGGTCACTGTACCTGGTCACACTAGTGTGTGCAAGTGGCTCGCACGCTCCTGGAAGGAGTCCCTTCCTCACTGCGTCTCCTGTCTGGGGAGCAGACGGCCCCGCCAAACAGCTGATTGGGCAGCCTGCCAAACAGCTGTGGCAGGTGGGTGCTGAGCTCCCCGTTTTTTGTTTCTGTGGGTGCTTGAGCCCCTGAGATCTCACAGAGTCAGCCTCTATGGCTGCTAGGGGAAGTGGTACATCGAGCCTCCCTGAGAGCAGCACTTAACAGGAAGGCTTGCAGTTTAGGGAAAGGGCTAGTTGAGACTGGGAGGATGAGGTCAGGAACCGGAGAAGAATGTGTTTGACTAGAACTCAGGGAGATGGCAGTGAGAGAGGAGAGAACAGAGAAGAGAAAAAGACAAGAAATCTTAAAAGGCTCAGAAAAGTTTCAAATAAGCACCCAAACTTTTCAATGCTAATCCCCAAGCAAACCTAACCTTGGAACCCTTCTTGCTGAAGAAACATCCGGCACAGAAACATTGCCGATGCAGCTAAGGAAAAATTCTGTTTAGTTTCTAATGCTGTCAGACTATTTCAAAGCAAGGGATAAATTTAAGGATGGAGTTTCACAACTACAAAAACCAAGGGGGAAATCAAGATATACCACATGGGAGCCGGTTCAATTTTCAGCTGGTGTAAAATTCAAACCAAAGCCCAGGAGACATCATGTAATAACTTAAGTATCAAATGCACTCAAACATTGTTACATGCCTTTACAGAACTAATATGCATTAAAAAAACAACTAGCTCACAAACTGAGATAATGTTAATGAAGGGACTTCATCAAAAACAATTAGGGAAGTCAATAAAATCTCCACCCTGAAAAGAACTCCACCCTCAAACGGTCTATGCAAATAGATAAGCCTGGAAGCAGGTCTTGAAGGTCCACAGACTGAGGGGCTGATTCTGATATCATTTATAGCTTGACTCTGCTTCATTGAAGTTACACTATCTCCTGGAATCCTATTATTAGGTGAGAATCTCCACTTCCATTTCTAAAAAAGTACGCTTCTAGCTGTCTTGCTTGCAGAGCACATCTTGAAAAGGCGTCCTGACTGCATCCTAAGCCTCAAAGACCAAAAGTCAAATAAAAGAAACCCAAAATGTACTACTTTTTAAATTTCAATTTTTAAGCCAGACTCATAATTTGGGGGGGCCTGACTCCTGATTTGACCATTTAGGATTGGTAACACTTGAACATTTTTAAAAAATAGATCCGATATAGGATGATACCCCAGGACGTTGGATATGTGATATTGGAACTTTCCAAATCACGTTAAATAAAGCTCAGATTGATAGTTATCAAATGCCAACTGTACAGTGACCTATGTGAAAAGAGCCTCATTTTGATTCTTAATGGACAGATCATCCCTCAAAATTGCCATCCCTACAGCTATTGAACTGGGAATCTATTTAGTATCCTTGTCGTCAAACTCATAAGCAAGAACTAGCATGGAGATTAACCTCCTCCTGACCTTAGAAACGTTCCTTGCTAACTGGACTGCAGTATGTATGGTGGACCAAAAAAGGTAATTCACAAAAGTCACAGGACCTACATAGCATTTTCAATGTGAAGAATAATCTCAGTAAAAAGGAACAGAAGACTGCTGTGAGATTTTTTTTCCATGTGGGAATGTGAAATCCATAGTGTTCCTAACAATAGTATAGTAGGCAGGTACATTGGTTTATGTTCTATACCACATATAAATAATATTGTTTTAAAACAGGATACTTTGAGTTTCATGGAAAACTTTGAAATGAAAAGTAAAGCTCCTTAAGCATCTTCGACTCCCATCTTTACATAAAGATTCATCCTTATTACAGGAGACCTATTTGTCCCAAGGAGATATTCAACTTGCTGAACAGAAAAAATAGATTAAATATTGACCATGAATGTCTTCTTACTAGAAAGAAATGTTAGTAAGAGGTGGAGGTGACATTGCCAATATTCACTATGCTGGCTTCAAGAGCACAGGTGTCTCTTGAATGCAATATGGGAGTCCTGCTTTTGCCTTAAGCCAACAAATTTTCTGTTCTTTGTAAACAAAATACAGAATTAGACAACAGGAAAGAGAGCACTCCATCAATGACTTCCTGCTTCAACTAATGGAAACTGACAGCCAGGAATGCAACCTGATACTAACGGATGATCCTTGCTCAGGCCTTGACTTTGGAAAGCATTTAAGAATATGATTAAGTCTATCTTTATGCAGGAACGCATTTAAGTGCCATAGGCGTGGGAATTAGGTGAGCGAGGGGTGCTGCAGCACCCACAGGTTTTGTGCCCAGAATCCCAGCTGCTAGCCCCACATGCTTGTTGCCCAGGGTCCCGGCCACTGGCCCCACTGCTGCCCAGGGGCTCTGCCACCAGCTCCTGGTCCTGCTCAGCTGCCAGCCCTGCATGCAGGGTCCTGGCCACCAGCCCAGGGTCCTACCTGCCAGCCCCAGGCCCGGAGGTCCGCACCCCAGCTGTGACCCCAGCCTCTGCCACCTTACCCTTGTCCGCATCCTCCCCTCCCAGAGCCACAGCCCTGCTCCTGGCCCCAGCTCTAGGCAGTGGTGAGGGGCGCAGACAGGGGGAAGAGGGGTACAGCTCAGCACCCCCACTCCAAAAATTGATCCAGCACCACTGTTAAGCACATACTCAAGTTTAAGTCCCACTGACTTACTTAAATTGTCCCATTGAGCTAAAGCTAAGCACTTGCTTAAGTGTTTTCCTTAATCAGAGCCTCAATGTTTTGGAGGAAAGTGTGGAAATCAGTTCAATCCTGTGTAAACGCACAGGGATCTCCACAGTTACACATCTAGGGCCCTATTCTGTTCCCACAACAGACTGCAATTGACTCCAAGCATCAGGCCACTAATTCCAATTATACCATGGGCGGCCAACCCATGCTTTACAGAGGCCGTAGCTTCTCCATCGTTAAGGGTGTTTCCCTCATCCAAAATATGGCTCATGGGGTATATTTTCAAAGGCATAAATGACAGTTAGCCATCCAATTCTCAGTGGAAGTCAATAGGAATTAGGTATCTGTTATTTGTGCCTTTGAAAGTCTCCTCCCAACAGATTTGTTTTGCATGAAGAATCCACTGTATCCGCCCACAATTCATAGTACTAAAAAAAGTTCTCTTTTCTGAGAATTATAAGTAAATTTGTTAATTGTTTGTTTTGAGTTAGTTTTTTCCAAACATCTCTTAAAAAACTCTCTCTGAACCTCATTTTTGTACCGCTAGCAAATAAGGAACTTTATTTTATTTTATTTTGAGATTTGAGCCTTGAGACTCTCCTTTTAGCAAAAGCTTTCTATTTAGCACAGATTTCTGTTAAAAAACAACAGGCTTATAAAATCATTTATATTGCTCATTATAAACAATTCTCTCTCTATTACCATGATCACCCTTCTCTTTTTGTCAACAAAGATTCACGTCATCTAATAAATCTATCACTTGGTCCAGAATTGAAGGCTGAGTGCCAAGCTTTTCAAAGTTAGACTCCTAGTTCCCGATTTATGCACCTGGCTGATTTTCAAAGGTGCTCAACCCCCTGCGGTATCCACTGAAGACAGTGGGAGCTGCAGAGCATGCAGACACTCTGAAAATCAGGCCATTTACTTGGATGTTTCAATATGGACTTAGGAACTACTGTTTAGATATCTAATTTTGAAAAATCTGAACCACAGCATTTTTTAAAATCATATGTCTAGCCTTCCTGGGCACAGTGGTGTCGTTTTTTTTATTTTACTACTTTTCTGCAAGTGTCATGATATTTGGTGTTTTTTCTGAAAGTCCCAGATGCTGGAGTCATGAGAATGCATGTAAATCTCTCTCATTTTTTTTTTTAAATAGCAAGCTTCTAACCCTCATGGTTGCAAAGAAACAGTTGAAAATGTGAAAAATAATCCCTAGAGACTCAGGAACCAGAAAGCAAATAAAAAATACATTTTTGGTTGTCGGGTTTATTTTTTAAGAAGTCCTATCATGATTTATAAACCAATCTCGTGATTCCAGGGGGCCTGCTGTCAAAGCTTTGAAGGTTTGGGTTTAACAATACTGTGATTATAAAAATAACCTTGCAAATATGAAAAAATAGAAATTGATGCAATCGTGGGTTTGGAAACAATAGCTGAGATGTATGTAAACAGTCTCATCACAATGCGGTTTTAACTCAGATACCTAAAGACAGCAGTTCAGATGTGCACACCAGTAAGTATTTCACTGCTGATTATTTCAGTGGAAACATCCAGCTAATGAATTGGATGACCAATACATTGGCTGACCATAACAGATGAACCTTTGGTACGCATTTGACAGAAAGCCACGCGCCTGAATCTCTACTGTCCTGCATCACATGTGCCCAACTTCCTGAGTGCAAAGTGAGTGGAAAGTGAGTGTAAAACACTACTACCAAAGCAGAATTGTCACATTTTACACACACTTTGCATTTACTTGGCACTGGTGTAAATGGGTAGACAACATGTAGGACAATGAAGAGTCAGGTCCTACACCTTTAAATAATGCTGGCTACTAAGCTTCCCTACTGTCACGTTCCCTGTCAATCTCTATAGTTCTTTTAGGTACTCGTGGTGATCCTCTCTTTCATACCTCCAAGAGAGGGGAGGGCTTGTATTTTAATAGCCTGTCCCCTGTATTAAAATGACTTGAGTTCCCATGCTGTTCTCTTATGTTATCTCTTCCAGCTGCTTTCCACTTGGCCCGTGCCTTCTGCTTGGATGCTAGTCATATTGGTGCTTGCTTGTCTGACAAGCTTTTGTGATGGCCACAGGCACTTATTAAGCAATTCTGCAATTAAGATCATAACTGTCTACTAATTCAGGGACTATTACAGCTCTTCCATTCTGTCTTGAAGATTGCTATGTACCTCTCCTTTGTCAGAAAAGCAATTAGTAGATCCTGACAATCATAAATTAATCAAAAGACTCATTCATTCAATTTGTCCAAGCAGCCCAAGTGGGTGATTTCCCCTCTAAATTGTTTATTTCCTTTTTTTAGTTTCAGTTTAGTTGGAGCACAGACAGTTTCCCAAACTGTACAGAATCTGCTTTTTAATTTCCAACTTCATGCCTGATATTTCTGTAAGTTTGGTCACTGACTTTCATGGAGGCAGGATGAGATTAAATAGATTTTAAGGACAGCAGGGACCATTATGAGGATCTAGTCTGACCTGCATAACATAAACCATCTGGTAATTCCTGCAAACCCATATCTTGTGGTTGAGCTCAAACTATTGATTAGAAAGATATCAAATCTTGGGTTAAAAAGACTTGAAGTGATAGCCAGCCTAACACATCCCTACAGAAGTTGTTCCAAGGATTAATTACCTTCACTATGAAAAAACAATCGTGCCTTATTTCTAGTCTGAATTTTCATCTTCCAGCCTTTAATCTAGCAGAGAAAGATCAAACAAGATCCAAAGTGTCCTCCACTATCTGAAATTTTCTCTTCATTTAAATACTTACAGGCTGTGAATAAGTCACTTCTAAAGAAAGTTATGTATCACAGTAAAATCTGGTCTACACTAATTATGTCAACTTAACTATGGAAGTGTCTACACTTAATTTTGCTCTCACTGACATAACTTCCTGCTACACCAACTTAACTCCACTCCATGAGCAACATAGAGTCAAGGTTGATGTAGTTAGGTCAATTAATTAGGTGCCCTCTCTCCACTGCCGCAGCAGCCCCTGAGCTGAGGTTCAGAAGGAGGGCTCTCTCTCCCCAGCAGCCACAGCCTCGAGCTGGAGAAAGTCGCTTCTTTGGCAGCCGCAGACCTGCATGTCCCAAATTCCCCCCACCCTCTCTTCTCTCTCTTTCCCCTCCAACCTACCCCTTATTCCCCCCAAGGCCACCACCTCACCTTACATGCGCATCTTCTACAGGTTCCAGGCACCCAATTAGTGGAGCCACACCTGCATGGCTCCACTAACTAGGTGGGTGCCCTTCATTCTTTCGTGTGCGGCCGCCCAGGAGAGAGAACTATCTGTGGACCACCTGAATGGAGCTCACCGACCACTGGTAGTCTGCAGACCACAGTTTGAGAACCTCTGTCCTATATTTGGACTACAGCTGTCCTGGGTAAAAGCAGGGAACCTATTTACAAACAGGTTTGCTAACTCTGATTAGCAATCCTATCCAACTATGGCCAGATGCTTTTTGGTATGCTTTGCTGTGAACATTCATCCAACAGTTCTGTTTTCATCAAAGTCTCAGGAGAAACTTGCACAAATACACAGTATTCATACGTGAGTAACTGCCGCACTCTATTGTGAGCAAAATTTTCTCTAATCACATTTACATATAATTACAAGACAAGTCAGGGATCTCTGACAGCTGTGTGTGCCAGAGGTGTGTTGACAATGGGCAAGGAAAAGGAGAACCACTACATGTAGTGAGTGAAATCCTGGACACAATGAAGTCAGTGGGAGTTTGGCCAGTCACTTCAGTGGAGCCAAGATTTCACCCAGTATATTTGTCCAAGAGAGGGGCAGGCATAATGCCATGCTGGAGCAATGAATTCAGGAGTCACTGTTACTCCACCTGGTCTACATGCATGACCTGAGCTTTCTCCAAGTCTGCTTTGCAGTCACACACCGGTGGAGCCAGAAGCCCTTCTCATCATCCCCTGCTGAGGCCTGGAATGCTGAGGTCAGCCTTGCCTGACCTCCCAGGCTGTTTCCAAAATGCTGGCTACCTTAATATGATTACCTCTTCCAGGGTTGTGCTGGGAGTGGGGAGGACAAGACTCCCACATTCTATTCAGCTTCTTACCCATCACCATGCTACCTGAGTATTCCAATTATAGGGTAGTCGTAAACTAGTCCACAACACACTGAGCAAAGTCAGCTGCAAATGGTCTCCTCCCACCCCAAAAATATATTCCCTCTGAAAAAATAGAGAGGGACATACATTCAGTCTTAAAAATTAGCAGCACTGAATTCCATCAGAGCAAGATGAAAGTGAATTCTCCCTTGAGACTGTCCTGCCAGTAGCTCCCAGATATTCAAATCAAGGCTCTGGAACAAACATCTCTCCATACGATCTCAGGAGATTGCTACTATTTCAGCATGAGAAGAACATTTTCAGCACTGTTTGAATCAGAGCTGGATTTGTGTCCAACCTGAATGGTATCCCAACCCAGATGTGGACACCACCCATTATTAGTATTCAAATTTAGGGGACATTTTTTCTCCTTTGCAGTTATTAGTTTTGAACATCTTCTGCCATAACTAAAGTCAAAGGGAAACCTAACATAAGCAAGACAAGAAGGATATTCCCCCAACAGAAGCATTCTTGAGTTCTCTAGGTTCTCAGATCATGGGACAACAGGACATTGGTGACCAATGCTGTTGGATAAAATTCCTCTGGTGGGATTTTCTGAAGTACTCAGCATTGGCTTAACTGTGCTTCCAGTGATGACAGTAGTTCAATTCCCATTGACTTTAGTAGAAGCTGACTTAGGTCAGCACTGAGCATTTCTGAAAGTCTCACTCCTTGATTCTTGGCAGCTCAACTCAGCACCAATGAGGTTTATAGTAATTAACTTTTTTCCAGTCACTGAGACATCTTTGGTTTCCCCTCCATACCACCACTTATTCAGTTCCATTCTAAGCAATTTGATAACACTGTGTGTCTCTCCATCAGGTCTATTAATCAAGATTTTTATTTTCTGAAATGCCCTTGAAATACGATAAATAGATTTTTATGTAACTGATTCTATTACTCCCCACATTTTCTCCGACCACCCACTTCCTTCCCCCCCAATCGATTACAAACATTGACAAAATTCCATAAAGTTTCCGTAACCCAAAACCCATTTACATGTTGCAGTTAATATGATACAGGACCTAAACAAAGTTCTGAAGTTATGGTCTGCACTTATGGAAAAGTCCTACAGAAATTAATAGGAATGAAAACCAAGAAAAATGACTAAGGAGGAAGGGAATTCCTGGTGGAGAAAAGTACTAGTCTAGATGAGTAACTAACTATGACAGACTGACTCAAGAGGACTTAATCTGGCCAGTGCCCTTCCTCTCCCACACAAATTTACGCCTTATGCCCCAGATGGTGCAGGGAGACAGGCAACCCTGCATGCAGGGATGCAGAGACTGTAATTATCTCTTACTGCAGTGTAGGGGCACAAGTGGGGACTCCTTGTGTGTCCACGGGACAACTGTGCCCCAAGGAGGCAATGACTTACATTATAAAAGTCAGGCGTGACTGCCTCCCTCAGCATTCTACAGAATGTAATTTCTTTAGTTTTGTTCATAATATGAATGTAAAGAATAAAAACTTGAAAAGAAGGGATGAAGTTCTCTCCTGCGAAAAGTCACTTGGTGCTGTGCATGTGGAAGAGTTAACAGCTGATCTGTGCTAACCCTGGTGTGATATAGAGCAGCCTAGCAGCTGCTCTAATTTAGGACAATAAGAGTTTAAGGCCAGATGGGACTACTAGATCATCTAATCTGGCCTAACGTACATCACGGACCACCAACACCACCCAGCACCCACATGCTAAACCTAACAACTGACAGACCAAAGGATTACAGCCCACAGGAGACTTGACTATTATATGCCACAGGCAAAGAATAGGAGGGACAGAGATGCACTAAATCCAAGGCCTCCCACAGTGGCAGGGAAATAGTTAAGTGAGATATACTCAGCTAATCCTGAGAAATGATCCGCACCCACCACAAGATCTCTGCCAATATAACCTGGGGGAAATTCCTTCCTGACCCTACATATGAGTGGGTGGGAGGGTGTGTGTGCGCGCGCCACCTGAGAGCCCTACCCCACCCCCACAATGTCACATCCTCAGCAATGGGCATCCCTGATGCTTTAGAGAAAAAAAAAGAGATAAAATGAAAACAAAATACACTGAGAGAGGGGAAAAGTCCCTTCCTGACCCTTGCATGTTGCCAGCTGAAACTGTAAAGCATGAACTTTTAGGAACACGAAGACATAAACCAGAAGTAAACCATCGCAAGCAACCCTGTCACACAATCACACTCAATTAGTTTTTGAGCCAGCTGGACAAATTAATGAGTTGTTTGCTCCCACAACTCCTATTGGGAGGCTGTTCCAGAACCTCATCCCCCTGATGGTTAGAAACCTTCTAATTTCCAGTCTGAATTTGTTCATGGCGCGCTTATACCCATTTGTGCTCTTGCCAACACTGGCCTTTGGCTTAAATATCACTTCACCCTCCCTGTCATTTACCCTCTGATGTATTTATAGAGTGCAATTGTATCCTCTCTCAGGCTTCTTTTTACTAGACTAAACGAGCCAAGTCCTTCCAGTCTTCTGTCATAAGCTAGGCCCTCCATTCCACTGAGCATCCTAGTAGCTCTTCTCTGAACCTGTTTCATTTTGAACACAGGTGACCAGAAGTGTACGCACAGTATTCCTAATGGAGTCATACCAGTGCCTTGTACAATAGCATGAATATTTCTCTCTCTCTCTCTCTCGCATGCGCTCTACTGGAAATGTCTAGCCTGTTACATCCTAGGATTGCATTTGCCTTTTCGACAGTCACATCACACTGGTGGCTCATTCATTCTGTGACTGACCCACACCACCCAGGTCTCTCTCCTCCTCTGTTTGCAAGTGACAAGACCCCAGCTTGTAGAAGAAATTCTTATTACTAGACACTAAGTGCATGACCTTGCACTTTGTACTATTGAATTTCACCCAATTTCTGTCACCAGGGCCGCCCAGAGGATTCCGGGGGCCTGGGGCCATCGGTGGCAGGCGGTTCCGGTGGACCTCCCGCAGGCGTGCCTGCGGAGGGTCCGCTGGTCCCGCGGCTCCGGTGGAGCATCCGCAGGCACGCCTGCGGGGAGGTCCACCGGAGCCGTGGGACCAGCGGACCCTCCGCAGCCATGCCTGCGGGAGGTCCACCGCAGCCGTGGGACCGGCAAGCGGCAGGGGACCCCCCGCGCGGCGAAATGTCTAGAGCCAGACCCGTTCGGTGGCAGGAGGCCCTTCCATTCTGGGACCCGTCGCTGAAGTGCCCCGAAGACCCGCGGCGGGGGCCCCCCGCCGGCAAATTACCGCCGAAGCAGGACCCGCCGCCAAAGTGCAGCCCGCTCTTCGGCAATAATTCGGTGGCGGGCGGCCCCCGCTGCGGGTCTTCGGGGCACTTCGGCGGCGGGTCCCTGAATGGAAGGGCCCCTCGCCGCCGAATTACCGCCGAAGACCGGGTTGCACTTCGGCGGCAGGTCCCGCTTCGGCGGTAATGTGATGACGGAGGGTCCTTCCGCCCCGGAGCAGAAGGACTCCCCCCGCCAGCGAAGACCGGGAGTGGAAGAAGCTCCGGGGCCCAGCCACGCAAGAGTTTTCTGGGGCCCCTGAGCAAGTGAAGGACCCCACTCCAGGGGCCCCCATGAGAGTTTTTCGGGGCCCCTGCGGAGCCCGGGGCCTGGGGCAAATTGCCCCTCTTGCCCCCCCCCCGGGCGGCCCTGTCTGTCACTCCAGTCTTCAAGGTCATCCAGATCCTCCTCTGAATTGAGAATGCCTCCCTACTTTTTAGTCAGCAAATTTCATTAACACGCACCTACTTTTTGTGCCAATGTCATTGACAAAAAAAATGACTAAGGTTGGTTGCAGGACCAGTCCTTGAGGAACTTGACTACTAACCTTTCTACAGTCTGATAATTCACCTTTTCAGCAGAACCCAGTGCTTTCTCCCTTTTAGCCACTTCCTTATCCATCTTACAATTCTTGTATTGATTCCCATCTTCTTTAATTTAATTAATAACTTTGCACGCTCCTAAGGAGCCATATGCCTGCTGTGAATCGGTAGAGTGGAGTTGAACTCTCCTGTCATCATGCCCTCTACACTGGCAAAGAGAGGCAGTCAGTGGGAACGGTTGGTGCAGTGCACAAAAATTAAACAAGCCAGACTACGCAAGCAGCCTGCATGGCATGGGATGAAACAAATGAGAATATTTAATTTGACAGTCAATATAAATCACAACCAGTTCAACTGTGGGGATGGGAGAAGACCATCAGCTACTGTTGTCTTAAGATTTCCTTGTTCAAGGACACGTCGGGTTTCATCTCAGAGTCCTCGCACAGTGTTTGCTGTTATTCTCTTGGGTGACCGCTCTCAATTTTCATATTCTTGTCACATTTAATAACTGTTTTCCGCAGTCCCGCTTAAACTAACATTGTATGTAAGCAGCAAGGCCCAAGTTATGGAGATGATTATTCATATTAGGCAGCTAAATATCCCAATGCCTGGCTTAAAGAAAGATTCTTTCATTAAGTGTAAATAAGACAGTCTTTAAACAACTGAATAAAAATAGTTCAATAAAACGTTCACAGTGTTTACTCTGGAGACTGTTCGGTAGCATCAGGGTCATCCACCATGGGATGATGACAGCTAAGTCCACTGGTTCATGGAAACAATTACATTCACTATTTTATTATTACTAGTATCCACATAGCTTTCAGCATCTGTTCTGTCTTGCAGACTTCAACAAATACTTCAGACTTTTCAGTGGGCTCCCAATCACGGTGCTGTCAGCACCAAGGACATCAAGCAAAAACCTCTAGGCTAGATTCAAAGGTGTAACAATATGTAGCTTTTTTTGTTTTGTTTTGTTTTAACCCTTACGTGTGTAATGAACAACAAAGGTAATTAACATACCAAGGGATGGAACTACATACCAAGGAATTTTCCATCACTTGACATCTTTACATCAAGACTGGATGTTTTTCTAAAAGATATGTTCCAGCTACATCATAAGATATAGGCTTAACTCAGTCATTCTGGGGCGATATTCTGTTTTTCCTACTCTAATTTTATGCAGGAAGTCAGATTAGATTATCACAATGCTCCCTTTTGGCCTCGAAATTTAATCATAAAAAGGAGTTCTTCCTTACTGCAGTAATAAATGATACCAAGTGTCTATATTTATAGAAAACCAGCACATGTGTGAAGGACAACACAATTCACGCATAATGAATTACTGTATAGATTATATAAATTTGGTAATTTTTATGAGAAGATTTATCTTTAACTTTTAATGAAGGCAAATGTTATATCTTTAAAATTTAAAAAACCCAATGTCTGCACATTATCCATTTGATAACTAATAATTAGATAAATTGTTGCTATTCATTATAAATAGCCTTTTGTGGGGTTGGTGGATCATTTCCTAAACTCATTTTCAATTAATGAGAATTTGCCACATAGTTTGAACTACTACTTTTCAGACTGTGGAGAAAATCTTGTCCAGGACTGTATAACAGCATTTTGCAGCATCAGCTGATGAATGCTCACATTAATAACACTGTGGTATGCAAACATTTTCTGTAATTGTACAGCCCTAACTCATAACTAAACCCATTAAAATATTAGGACAATTAATAAAGCCAAACAATCATAGCGTTTTGGCAAGTGGATGGCGCTTTCTGCTGGCTGTGACTTGCTGGCTCAGCAGAAAATGTTTAGCCAAGGACATTTAGAGGAGAGAATTCACCAGTAACCTAGCAATTAGAATGTTCAGTAGCTTTCAGGACCTGACATGGCTTTCCTTCACCTTTTTATAGAACAGATCCTCTGCATATTCAACTGGGATGCATAGTCAAACACAGATACATTTTTTACTTAAAACGTCTTTAATGGTGTTATGAGCAAAGATTGCTTGTTCAATGAGCTCTTAAAATACATTGGATTCTTTCCAGTTCCCAGCAAATGGTATTTAACATTCAAAAAAAAGAAAAATCTTTATTCTGGTATCAAGAAATCATTAAAATCTTTTTAAAATCTCTCCCCTGGGACAACTGTTAGATCATAAAAGGATTACCTTTTATATGGAAAAATCTAAGTATTTTCAATGCAAACCAAGTACTGAAAAAGAAAAGGCACTTATGGAAAAATAATCTTTACTTACTATTTATTCTCTCTAATTAGTAAATTTGAACTGCATTCAGTTCCACAGAAATAGTACAAATGTTTTCTACTGCATCACAAGGTTATATAAATATATACATACAACGAGAAAACCCCAATGCGTGCACACATGCACAAAAATCAACTCAGACTGCAAAGAATGTCTCAGTGTGGAGGTTTATCTAACACATATGGTCAGAGTCAGGGCTTGTCTACACTACGGGGGAAAAAATCAATCTTAGATACGCAACTTCAGCTATGTGAATAACGTAGCTGAAGTCGAAGTATCTAAGATCGAATTAGTCACCGTCCTCACGGCGCGGGATCGATGTCTGCGGCTCCCCCTGTCGATTCTGCAACTCCGTTCGGGCTGGTGGAGTTATGGAATCGATATAAGCGCATTCAGGGATCGATATATCGTGTCTAGATGAGACGCGATATATCGATCCCCGAGCAATCGATTGCTACCCGCCGATACGGCGGGTAGTGAAGACGTACCCTCAGTGGGATGGTATTCAGTCGGCATTTAGTCAGAAACACAAATGGTGCTTGCACTGGTATCACATGCCTCTTGGGGGAGACAACAGGAACATACAAATCCTCTTGCTTTTACCCCTTTCATCTGTGTGCAGTAAACAGAAGGGATAAGTGTTTGTATGTGCTTAGAATAAGTCTCTCATTTCAATATTTAAACGAAGCGGCACATCACAATTGGCATCCTGGACAATAACTTCAACAAAGAGGCCAGACTGAATCCACACTGGTCCTTAAACTACCCCAAAGGAACAAACAGGAACATCTATTAAGTTGTGTGATATTTACAAGGCAAACTGAAGCACAGTAGTCTTTGAGGACCATTACAGTCAAGTGTGACAGTTCATATGGTACGTATGCATGTACTCTAGTCAGAATTGTTTTGGAATGTAGTCCTAACAGTTACCTGTTTCTAAGCGACCAGTTACTTATCCATTCATAGCCCAAGCAAATATGTGAGAGTTCATGCCTAGCACTTCATCAGCAGACAGACGTGCACATTTAGCGACAAGAACACACACTCTTACGCAAACCTAAAACTAATGCTCATGAGTTACTCCCCCAATTTGCACATGCTCATATCTATCCATGCATGCAAATGTAGTAGATTCCGATCCACTACAGATCAGCTGCTAGAAGAGTTTGTACATGTACAAGTGGGGCCCACACAGAACTGTGTGCATCCACTTTTGAAAATCTGGCCCTTTAGTCTACACGGATGCTGCTGTGTCTCCTCAACAGGATGTCATCCAAATGAAGCAGATGTACAAGAGGATGAATCATCACCCAACAGGAAGCAGATACAACATTCGCCTTAGTGCCTACAGACATAACGCTTTGGGGAGAGGGAGGGGGGGTTTAAACCTTACCAGTCAAGCTTGGTCAGTAGACGGATACGAGAACTTACCAAAGCGCTCCAGACAACAGTGCTGGGGAATCAAGTAGCATGCTTCTCTTGGAGTCAAAAGAGAATCATGCTCCAGCAGAGTGTGAAAGGGCACTGTGCCGCAGAAGGGGTTATCTTTAGGATGAGACATTAAACGAAATAAGCCAGTCTCTCAGCCAAATTCCAAATATGGGTAATTATGCTCTACCTACCCAAAACTGCCACTAGTTTGAGCTGTCACTCCTGCTTGTGAACATTTGTCTAGAGATGGTCAGTTCTTCAGGGCAGGGATCGTGTTTTATAGGTCTCTAAAGTGCCATGCATTGCTATGGCATTATAGCCCAGATTTCTAAAGGTATTGAGGTGTTTCAAGGCTCAGCACCTAACTGACTTAGGAGCCTAATTCTCCTTTTCAAAAGTGACATAGGCACTTAGCATGAACCTTTCAGTGAGATTCAATAACTTTCAGTGAGACAGACTCTTAAGGGCTTAAGTACTTCTGAAAAGGAGGCTCAGGTTCCCAAGCCAAGTTAAGGGTTGCTACACTAAGATAGCAACGATTAAATACATTTAAAATCTGAGCCCCAGTCATTAAAGAAGAAGGCACTCTTCATTTCCTGCCCTAAACAATTGTTTAGTTTTGCTCTCCACAGTTAAAGAGCTGGTGCACTCCATATCATTCATTCTTAACAAGCTTAGAGGTCTGCAAAAGGTGCTATGCATTTTTATTATTATTAATAGTGATTATATCTCAGCTTTGAGGCACTGAGAATTCATGGGGGAGGGAATCAGATCAATCACTGAGATATAGTGAAGTAAAATCATCTCTTTGGACCAACTTCAGACCTGGTGTTAGTGGGTCTTACGCCAATGAATTCAGAGAGAAAGGTTAAGCTATCCCCAACTAAAAGACATGCTGATTAAAAACCTATAGTGACGTTCTCAGCATGACAGATGGCAGGAATAAGGCATCTCACACAGACACAGAAAATTAAGATAATTATTTATGATTTTCTTTGCTTTCTCTAAAAGGTTACCAAAAAATGCCTTCATCCCACAGTTTTAGCTTCATTTTTTGCCATGAGCGGAGGATGGTTTGTGTGAAAACAAAACACGTGTCACAGTGAAGTGGGAAGGCAGAAGGTTAAAAGAAGTGAGAGCACTTGCTGGTCACATGTTTAACAGATGGCTCTTGGGCCCTGGATCCAGCAAAGCACTGAAGCAATTGCTTAGTTTTAAGCATTAGAGTAAGCCCACTGAAGTCAGTTACTGCACAGTGAATCTATCAGACTACTCACATGCTTAAATTTAAGCATGTGCTTAAATGCTTTAATGGATCAGGGCCTTAGATACCACATTGAAAGGTGATTTAGAAAAGCACAGATTAAGCAGACAAATTTAGAAGAGAACAATTCCACTCCAACTGTAACTATTCAGATTAGTCAATTCCAGATCGCCCCTCACAAATATAATCATTAATAAGATTTAGTGGGGGTGTATGAATACAGGAATTTCCAGTATGCTTATTGCCACATCAACCCACCTTTTACATACACATTAGGAAATGTCAGTTCTGTGACAAAAGGACCTAAAATGTTTTCTTCCCCCTCCCTCCATTTTAGGCTATTTCCTGAATCAGCTTGAATTCCATGAGGAATGTTGGTGGAGCCTCATCTGAATTTGGCCCTAGTTCTATCATTGTGGGAAGGCTGGTGTAGAGAAAAAAGGTCCTGCATGAGGTGCTCAAAAGATCTAGATGCAGGTTTGTCCTGATGACCGATGGGTGCACATTCTACAGTCAAGGATATCAATCTGCCCTACCACCAGCACCCCTGAAATGTATCTTAAAGAGCTACCGCTGGAACACATCTCTACAAAACAAAAAGACCCTTACGGAGAAATTCTATACAATTTAATAGAAAATGATACTCTTCCAATTTTTTTTTGACTATGCCATAGTATTTAATGGAGAATTACATCCCTGCTCTAAAGTTTGACAGGATGCCGCAAAGACATTGAGAAAGGAGATTTATTAAATTCTATATATTAGAGTAATTTCTATTTTTCAGAAGGGTAGGCAAATTTTTAAATGTATATAAAAATTTTAACATTTTTCACTTGGATCCATTGCTATATTCTCAATCTGCTCCAGGCATATACAAAATTAGAGACAACAATCAAAAGGCTCGATTAATGTTTGAAAGGAGGTGTGTTTTGTTGCTGTCAAACAGAGAAAGCTTTCTGTAATTTCAGTCTGGCATTTCAGCATGTCTGATGCTGACAGTGTCCAGTGACAATGCTTGGTTTACCTGGGACTGAAATAAATCTGAGTTTAAAAAAGAATGATACATTTTCTGTCAAACAGTTGAGAGGTACCATCTATTATGTAATACATAAAAGAATTTCCACTCTCATATAACTCATCCCTTTTTCCTCTTTGTAATAATGTTCATTACTTAATGATATCACAAAAACTGTTGGTCTAGAGGTGCCAGGCTTCACGGATATTTATTTTTATACTAATTTTGAGAGCTTGGTATGGATCGAGGTGACATTTGTTACCCCGACAAGGATTCACTAAAGCACCTGTGCTCTAAGGCAGAACAGACTGGTATTCTTCTTCCAAACACTTAAGCAGTTGGCTGTGATTATGTGTGTGTACAGAGAAAGGAACTGCCTTATTGAACTATTTAATACGGGCTCGATCCAAAACTCAGTGAAGTCAATGGAAGCCCTTTGACTGATTCCAGTGGACTTTGGATCAGACCCTGAAAAGTTTGGGACTGAGCCTGCACTGTGCTGAGCATCGTGGCCTCACCCAGCCAAGTAGTACGCGCACGTTGAACTTTAAGCATAGTAGCAGTCCCATTGATTTCAATGTGCTAAGATTGGTAACCAATAGGGGGCATTCTACTACAACAGTCTGCTTATGTATAATATAGTAAGGGAGAGGACGTAACTAGTGGGGACTCACAGAGAGGTTCTGTCCAGGGTCCAGTACTATTCAACAATCGAATTCCCAAATACAAAATGCAGAATAACCAGCTGGGAACTCGTACTATCTTCACTCTGCTTTCAGGAAGTGCTTGATGAGAGAGGACAGTATATGTGAAGGAAGGAATAAAGCCTGAACATTGCAGTGTCTCAGCTCTCCCTCTTTTTGTGTTGAACAAATAGACTATGTGCTTAAGTGCTGGCCTAGATCTGTCCAGCATGCTTAGCACCTCACAGGATTCCGCTCATATAAGAAGCAGGGGTGGCTCCAGGCCCCAGCACGCAAAGCGCGTGCTTGGGGCAGCATGCCGCGGGAAGCACTCTGCCGGTCGCCGGGAGGGCGGCAGGCAGGCCGCCTTCGGCAGCTTGCCTGTGGAGGGTCCGCTGGTCCCGCAGCTCTGGTGGACCTCCCGCAGGCGGCATGCCGTCGTGCTTGGGGTGGCGAAATGTCTAGAGCCGCCCCTGATAAGACGACACCTCAACTCCTAATGATGTGACACACGAAAATCAGTAATAGACTGAAAAGCATTTGACATCAGTGTGGAGAGGGAAATCTTTAATACCTCTGCCTTTAAGGTGTTACTATTCATGGCACTAGACATGCTAAAACCACTAAGATAGAATAGGGCCTTAGAATTTATTAGCATTTGTAAAATAAATTAATTCCAGTATCAATTTTTAAAGCAGGACACACAAAAGTGGTTCGGCTTTTGTTGGCTGAATTTCTGCTTTCCTGGGCAATCATTTAAAACCCAAACAAGCCAAGATTCACTGAAGCTGGTGCTGGGAAATTTCATTTAAGGCCCCCAGCCATCCACCCACCACTCTGGCCCGTAATCTGTTTGTAAACGTCAGAGTTCCACTTTCACTTAGCACTCACGCTACATTGTACAATTTATCAGTGTAGCAATGAAAAACACCATTTCTGAAGGGAAGTGTTCTAGAGCAGTGTGTGTTAGAACTCTCCTTCATTTCTGCCTTTGCCTCTAGGTGCATAGCCAGTAGCAATTCTGCTCCATCTCTAAATTTAGGGCCAAAAAACCCCTGTGACATACAGCTGTAACCCATGCTGACACACTGTGGCTCTGCCCCCCTCTGGTGGCTACATCACTTAGAGATTTAAGACTCTGCTGCAGCCTCCAAGATAATAGATGTGGTCCTTTACTTCAAGCAATAGTGGCACCAACTTTTAGAACCAGAGATTCCAAGTTCCATCCTCAGTGAGGTGCACCGTTACTCTGATGCTTGGGATGAGCTCCCCTGGTTTGTATAACCCACATCCTAGGGAGGTCATATCCCAGCCAGCCAGTTGTACATCTGGGACTGCCTTCAGCTGCAGGCTTCAGCTGCGGGTGCCATGGTCCTTGCCTCCTCCCCACTCCTTTAAAGTGTCATGTACCAATGGCTCACATCAAGAGCCTCAAATGGTAAGCATAGTTGCAGCCCCATTCAAGTAGATAGAGCGATAGTATTTCACACCAGTTGAGGATCTGGCCTCAAAGGAGCAGTCCCCAAATACCTCCCACCTCCCTCGTACAACTTCATAAGGGTCCGTGACCATCTGGTCCTTCGGATTTCCCTCTGACTGATGTAATCAGCTCTGGTGCTTGTTATTTAAATCCTTTTATTTGCATTGTAGCCCACAGAATGAGAGAAATGCTCCATTTCTACACCACATCTTTCCCAGGGAATTCAAAGAGCTAAGCCACAACTTAAAACCACCAGCAAACAATCCTCTCAAGCGCCTTGTAATCCTCCTACAAAAGGCACCATTAAGAAAGCACAGGAAAGGAAAGGGTCAAACTTCAGGGTAAAACTCTCTTCGCAGTATATAAAGAGAACAATTGTTTAGCAGAACACATTAAACCGCCATTTGCTGCAGACACAGCAGAGCTGCAGTAACTCAAGCATACTGAGGGTATGACTGCACTCCAGGGACACAGCTGCAGTGCTGTAGCTATGCCACTGTAGCATTGTAATGACTTGCTACTGGAAAAACCCCTTCCATTCCTACTGCTGTAGTAAACCCACTGCGGGAGGTGTTAGCTAGTGGCATCTATACTGGGGCATAGGCTGACTTAAGTAAATCCCTCAGGAGCATGAATTTTTCCACAGTCCTGAGCAACATACCTAGGTTCACCTACATTTTAAATGTAGACCAGGCCTCAGCTTTATAGGGATTTCTAACAGGGATAGGAACAACCTCTTGGAATCAATATTAAATTTGGAATAATGGGATAATTTTTAGAAGGAGTTATCAGTAAAGAGATGGACCTAAGTCACAGAGATTAAATCTGAATCTAGATCTGAATTTTCTCCAACATCAAGAGTATTTGGATGGGGGTTTTGCTCTAGCCCATTATAGCAATAAGTTCTGAATCATAAGTACTCCTAGCCCCCGCCACCACCACCGTATCCATGTACCATCCAGCCTGCAATATACTTATCTTTAAAACACCCCTGTGACGAAGTAGTAGTATGCCTTATTTACAGACAGGGAACTGAGTCAGAGAGCCTCAGTGACTTGCTCCAGGCCACACAGGCAGTCTGTGGTGAAGCAGGGAACTGAACCCAAATCTCACGAGTCCCAGGCTAGCGTCCTAACCGCTGGAGTTGCACTGGATCGGCAGTTCCTGTGCAGGAAGTACTGGCTCAGAGGGGTGTGTGGGGTGGGGGGGGGAAACAGTGGTTTAGGCCTATCTTTAAATTATCACAAAGAAATTAGTACATTTAATAAAATAAATTATGCCTTTTTTAAAAAATCAGCTCCTTATAAGTTTCCACTATGAACCCAAGGGCATCCTATCAATTCCAAAGCAAGGAGGAAATGCCACTGCTCAGTTGTTAGAAAACTAAGTTATGGTTTCAAAGCCGTCATCTTGCTTGCACGGAAGTAACCGGGAATTTTGCCACTCACTTATGTGTATTTTGCTATACAAGTGGCAGGATATTACACACACAAAAAACCGCACCACGATAATAACCCTTTCATTAGAGCTCAGATGATTGAGACAACATTAATTAAAGGCTTTTGAGTTGTGTAATGTTATCCTTAGTTTTAATTAGGCAGATTTCCACAGAGGCCTTTAGCTCCAGGTTATGGAAAAAAGATAATGTGAATAAGCTATAACGGTTGTTACAAAACTGATGTATTAAAAGCAAGAGCAGCCTGCTTGTTATTCACAGCGAAGACTCTGCACAGCAAATCAGCATGGCGAACCCCAAAGGTTAAAAGTAATCATCATCAAGTCAACCCCCCCCCAAAAAAAAAAATCACCAGATTGGCTTAGAAATCTTGAGATTTTTAAAAAAACAACTTTGGGTTATTTGCCTTCTGGTTTCTGAACTATTAAGGTTTATATTTTCAAAATCTTCCCTACAACCAAAAGAAGAGAAACTGACTTTTTGGTGTTTTTAAATGAGATCTTAGATTCTCAGATAAACACAAGACTGTAGAAGCTGGAGTTTTAAGGAAAAAAAACACTAAAGATCAAAAGGCTTATGATAGATTAAAAAAAAATCGCAAGAGGTAGCAACACCACCAAACCACGGCTAATGGAAAGTACATGTTGCCTTTACCAACAACAAAACCCCCAAAACACACAACTATAAACCAAAAAGGCAAACAAACGTTGTTTGGACAATACACAAACTGTCCCTTCCACCCTTGGCCCAAAACATCATTCCTAACTGGAACCAAACCCAGCCTTGACATTTCTTGAAGAGTAAAAAAGATTAGAATAACAGAAGTGACTTACTTTTTTTGCCCCTCTAAATCTCTAGGTTCTTCCCAGACCTCCTGCTCTTGTCAGACAAGGTGTTCGGTGGTGTTTGTAGACAGTACAGGAGCAAGAAGTTTCACCAGGAGCTTGTTCATGTAAGTTTCCAGCCAAATTTGACAGACACAGCAAATCACACATACCTTTGTCTGCCACTGCCCTGCCTCATGCTATGTCCTGTTCAAGCAGGCTTGCTACACTCATTGCAAACTCAGCCACTTGGCTCCACCCAGTTCCTGCTGAAACCAACCTCTCCCATTTTCCCCATTGTCAAGATTTTTTCCCCCCACTTGGAACTTTAGAGTACAAATGTGGGGGACCTGCATGGACCCTTCTAAGCTTAATTCCTAGCTTAGATCTGGTACGCTGCCACCAGCCAAAAGTCTGTGTCCGGCACACTTTCTGTTCCCCCAAAACCTTCCCTGGGGAACCCAAGACCCAAACCCCTTGGGTCATAAAACAAGGAGAAATTAACCATCCCCCTCCTTTCCCCCCTAGGCTTTCCCCTCCCTGGGTTGCCTTGAGAGGCTTACACAGATCCAAACTCCTTGGATCTTAAACCAAAGAGGAATTAATCATCCCCCCTCTTTTCCCCCCACCAATCCCTGGTGAGTTCAAACTCAATCCCTTGAATTTTAAAACAAGGAAAAATCAATCAGGTTCTTAAAAAGAAAGCTTTTAATTAAAGAAAGAAAAGGTAAAAATTATCTCTGTAAAATCAGGATGGAAAATGCTTTACAGGGTACTCAGATTCATATAGACTAGAGGGACCACCTCCCCCAACCCCACAGCCTGAGATTCAAAGTTACAGCAATCAGAGGAAAAAATCCTTCCAGCAAAAAGACACATTTAGAAGTTAAGAAAACAAACATAAGACTAATCCGTCTTGCCTGGCTATTACTTACTAGTAAGAAACATGAAAGACTGATTCAGAAAGATTGGGAAAGCCTGGGTGTACGTCTCGTCCCTCTCAGTCCCAAGAGCAAACAATGAACCAAACAAAAAGCACAAACAAAGACTTCCCTCCACCAAGATTTGAAAGTATCTTGTCCCTCTATTGGTCCTCTGGTCAGGTGTCAGCCAGATTTACTGAGCTTCTTAACCCTTTACAGGTAAGAGAGACATTAACCTTTAACCATCTGTTTATGACACCCATGCTGGGACACCAGAGGCAGATCACACCAGTAGTTTCCCCAGGAACTGAAATTAAGGGGGTGTTCGAATTTACAGGGAGGTGTCAGGGCCGATGAGATATACAAAAAAGATATGAATAAAAGTAAATGTTTTGTTAGGATAATGCAAATTTAACATAAGGATAATGCAAGTTACACCAGAACATATAACAGGTCTAGATTTCTAAAAAATATATAATTTTAAAAAAATGTATTTAATTTAAATTAACTTTTGAAAAGTAAGCCATCATGGGATAAGAGGGCAGTCCTCTCATGGTTCAGTAACTGGTTAAAAGATGGGAAACAAAGAGTAGGAATAAATTATCAGTTTTCAGAATGGAGAGAGAATAAAGGTATCCCTGAGGGGTCGGTACTGGGACCATTACTGTTCAACATACTCATAAATGATCAGGAAAAATGGATAAATAGTGAGGTGGCAAAATTTGCAGATGATACGAAACTATTCAAGATAGTTAAGTCCCAGGCAGACTGCGAAGAGTTACAAAGGGATCTCACAAAACTGGGTGACTGGGCAACAAAATAGCAGATGAAATTCAATGTTGATAAATGCAAAGTAATGCACACTGGAAAATAATCTCAACTATACATACAAAATGATGGTGTCTGAATTAGCTGTTAACACTCAAGAAAGATCTTGGAGTCATTGTGGATAGTTCTCTGAAAACACCCATTCAAAGTGCAGTGGCAGTCACAAAAGCAAACAGGATGTTGGGAACCATTAAGAAAAGGGTAGATAATATGACAGAAAATATCATATTGCCTCTATATAATTCCATGGTACGTTCACACCTTGAATACTGTGTGCAGATCTGGTCACCCCATCCCAAAAATATATACATTGGAATTGGAAAAAGTACAGAGATGGGCAACTAAAATGATTAGAGGTATGAAACAGGAGGAGAGATTAAAATGACTGGGAATTTTCAGCTTAGAAAAGAGATGACTAAGGGGCGATATGACAGAGGCCTATAAAATCTTGACTGGTGTGAAGAAAGTGAATAAGGAAATGTTATTTAATCCTTCACATAACACAAGAACTAGCGGTCACCCAATGAAATTAATAGGCAGCAGGTTTAAAAAAAAAACAAAACAAAAGGAAGTACTTCTTCACACAACAAAATCAACCCGTGGAACTCTTTGCCAGAGGATGCTGTGAAGACCAAAACTATAACAGGATTAAAAAAAGAACTAGATAAATTCCTGGAGAATAGGTCCATTAGTGACTATTAGCCAGGATGGGGAGGGATGCAACACCATGCTCTGAGTGTCCCTAGCCTGTTTTCCAGAAGCTGGGAATGGGCAACAGGGGATGGTCACTTGATGATTACCTGTTCTGTTCATTCTCTCTGAAGCACCTGGCCTTGACCACTGTAGGAAGACAGGATACTGGGCTATATGGACCATTGGTCTGACCCAATATGACCATTCTTATGTAAAAATTAATTATAATAATAAAAATGTTTAGTACAGAAACTCCCCAACATAATGGCCTCTCAAGATAGCAACGATGTGAGATACAACCTACTAGGCAATATATTTATATATGTTTCCATTCCCAGTCACAAATCTAGCATTCTGGAGCAAAGTCACTAAAACATAGTCCAACAAACAAATGTTTATTTAACGTGCCCCTCACTTTTCCCTCCCCACACCCCACTTACCAGTGCTGTCCTTGGTCAGTGGAGACTCAGAGTTCAGAGGTGCTTTCACATGAGTTCACCTCTCAGGTGGGGGGCAAGAAGGCACCTTGCTTGTTCCTCCAGCTGCTCACTGTTCGCTCTGGCCACTGCTGTTCGTTGTGCCACCCTTCACTCCACCACTCTGTTGTCAAGGGCCCTGCGCAGTCACCTTCTGCTGCCACCTGCCACTGTTACCTCTGCAAGTTGGTCTCTTGAGGTTCCATCAGCTCTCAGTGATTTCAGCTGAGCTGTCAGTGGGGGAACCTCATTGCTAGTGCAGGCTGGGACACAAAAACACTGTACCCACAGGAAAACTGTACCCACAGCAGGACTAAGCACTTAGGCCTGATTATCAGTGATTTCAGCTGCAGTGGTCACTTAACAGAACAAAAGACTATGGAACCTAATCAGCTCTGTCTTTAAACAGTGGAGAGGGACAGGTCCTCACCCTCTCTCTTGATGCCCTCAATCAACACAGGCTAAGTACAGTTCTACTGCCCTTTACTCATACAAAAAGAACAACATTTCATCCCCCCGACTCCCTCCACATTCAAGTGGTTTGTAACTCAACCCCAGCCAAAATCTATCACTTGGACAAGTTTGCTGGATATCTAGGTAGATTAGGTGTGAATGTAAATACAATCTGGTCCTGAAGCCTTTCCCCTCAGCCCCCAGCTCATCACTAGCTGTCAGGGAGAGCTCATTTAGACTTTGCTTACAAATCATCATTTGAAATTATTAGGTTGGCCAACATCACCGAAATGAATGCACTGACATTACCATAAAAAACAACAGCTGTATAAGGAAGCTAGTCTATGTTCATGCTTATCAAATCTATTATACTTTTTCAGATACATGTATTTTATCATACACTGTATATGCTTTTAAAGTGTGTATTGATGTTTCAATTTCAATTCAGATTTCCAAACAGTCCCTAAATTGGCATGTAACTAGTGGGGAGGGGGGGAATTCGGGAGGGGTGTAGGGAAATCACTGGATCACACCTAAGGACAGCAGCTATGCAAGGCCAAGAGTACATTGCAAATCAGTACATTAGCACTATCCCTCTTCCTTGTGTTCTCACTCGGCCTGGCAGCACCAGAGTTTCTACAAAACTGGGGCACAGGAGTTAGGATTCCTGGGTTCTATTCCTGACCATCAGCAACTTGCTGTGGGATCTTGAAAAAGTCATTTCACCTCCCTGTGAGTCAGCTCCTCCAGCAGGCAAGGGCACATAGTGATTGAGCCTGCCAGAGGGCTGGGGAAAGGAATGAGAATTCATTTACTGCTCTCGGTTACATTTGAGCATGAAAAGTGCTAGAAGGATTATTTACGTAATAAGATGTTTGAAAGACATCTCAGTGGTGACCAGCCCATTTTTAAAAATGTTCTGCCCTCTAAATGGCTGCATGGGATCGCCCCACTCTGAGGCCCCATTTATTTTTCCAATATAAATGTTGATTGGGGTGGGGTCAGACAATCCAAATTTAGACATTTTCAACCCATTCCAGAGTTCACATGCCCGAAGAGAAACTTCAGTTCTCTCTATCATCAGTGACAGTGCAGCTCAGGCCTGTTGCGCCTTTGTCAAGGGTCCAGGTGGATCCTTTGCAAGGGTGCATATAAAGGTCAGCTCCAGTCTCATTGATCCTATTTCCATGGGGTGTCCATTGAAATGGCTGTTTCAAAGGATCCCAGAGGGCCCCAATAGCACCGGGGGGAGGGAGGGGCAGAGTTTGAGTTCAAATAATGGTCACTCCCTAGTTCCTATCAAGTCCTAGCACACCACTAACAGACGCTTTGGGGCCTGTCATCATGCGCTGATGGTTCACAAGGACTCTCCCATACACACGACAGACATGGAGAAAGGAAACCGCACCCAGAGGGAACGTGAAAACCAAACAAGGCTTCTTGGCACTTCTGCTCAGGAAGAGGGTGCAGATGGACAGCACAATGGGTATGGATTGGGTTTTGGAGCCTGCTGGGGAAGACACATACTTCTACAAAGATAATTATGAGGGGAGATCTTAGGCCACACAGCTATAGTGAGCTCTGCAAGGGCAGACTCCTGAGCCTGCTTGAAGCACTTTATAGAATCAGGGACTTAGTCATCCACAGGCCCCAATATCACCTCCTCTCCCCTAGAAAAACATTAACTTGCAGCCTGTTAGAAAAAAGACTTGAATTTTAGCAGCAGTTCTCTGCAGTCTTTGGATACCGTTCAGGTAAAGACCAACAAGAAATTGAAGTGATCAGTCTGGGCTAAGTGACGGCTAGTCCCCTATGGGCATGCTAAAGGGGAGTAAGCAGGCTGAGCCTTTCTCCAGTACCTCTGTGCATCATGCGATCATTTGGCTGAAGGCCTGGAGATCACTGGCTAGCCATGCCAGCAGCATGTGTTGCCCCAAGTGGGGAGGTGCTTAAGTGATGCTTAAGCACTAGGCTGGCTATACCTTTTAGAGGCGTAACAAAGGGTCTTTCTCACTGTACTCCACTTTGGACCCATGCAGGCATTGTGCCCTATTCCAGCTCTCAGCTGAAGAGAAGGTGCGTGGAAAGGCATGAAAATAACTGTACTCAAAAATATAAATTGGTTAAATCAGCATAAAGAAGCTTTTGCTGAGATCCAAGGTGCTGCAACCAGAGGTATGTTACTATCAAAGCTTGCTCACAATCATACTATAACTTTTAATTCCATTCAATTTGTCACTGACTATGGTGTTCCTACCACATACATTATGTTGGAGGGTTTCTTCTCTTTGAACCTACAGGATAGAAAGCAGGCTCTGCAAACTGTGATTAATTTTGTTACACACTTGTTTGAGAGCAATACAAAAAAACATAAGCCCCAATAATTATTCAAGGCTGGAAAAATATGACCCTGATTAATTGGAAAAAAATTGATTCATTTTGAAGGTTGGACTGGTTTGTTTAGATGGAGAAAAAATTCTAAGCATAAAACAGTGCGTGACACTCCAAACAAACCCCATTCCCTACATGCTTGACAGTGCCTTAAAGGCACATTCCACAGGAAGGTAGTGGTGTGGCCCCACAGTGGCCCCGGGTGGGCAAACTGCATCCCAGAGCTCCCAGGCTGGGTAGGGTAGAGCCCAATCTGACAATCCTTTTCAACAGGGACTAGTATTGTATACCTTGCACTGTGCCACTGGTTGCGCTGGAAGTGTAGCCACTGGCTACCATATTCCCGGTGCAAGACGTGAAGGCATTCACAGCTGTCACATCCTATAGAATCGCAGGGCCAGATCCTGACAGTCTGGCTTGCAGCAAATAGTCCCTTACTCCTAGAGAAATCCCACCCATTTCAAGAGGGATAGCTTGGGGAACAAGGTACAACATGGTAAGAACAAGGCTGCTGGAGTCTGGCCTATAGATTTAAGGATAGAAAAGACCTATTAGGTCATGTACTCCAGGCCCCTGCCAGGGCAGGGCTATCCTCTATGGCATGCTCTTAAATCCAGATGGAAATGATTCAACCAATGGGATTTCCATCACTCCCCTCCCAGTCCCTCCATCCACAGGGAATTTATTCAGTAATCTAGTCAGCCTCCCTGACTAGGCTGCACTGCTGCAGTTGGACTTCCTAACAAGGGTAAGAAAAAAGGTCATTACTTGACTATCAACACTTGGGGAAGAGGGGGGGAGGAAAAAGATTTGGACCAACCGTATTGTAAGGAGGCCTGAAAAGCTTTTGTTCATCATGGCCTTGAACTTCAGAATTCCTGCTTTGCACCTGAGCCTGCTCCGGTGACTTCGGGGGCCTGAACCTACACCACTAAAGAGCATCATTGCTGTTCTAGTTCAGTCATTCTCCCATTATTTTATTTGGGTTTTTTGGCTTTGTACGTATAGAGGATGCCGTTCTGTCCCCTATTGGTCATTGTAACTAGCACCTTACTTAGGGCTACGTTCTGACATGGACATCCATAAGAGGGAGTAAAAAACTCTTGCGCATCCTTACACAGGCCACCTGAATCCTGGGTCCAAGCACATAGGAGTAAGTGAGGTTACTCACCCACTTCTTCCTGAAGTACGTGGACAGGGAGGGGTGCAGAATGGGAGGGACCTTGGCTTTATTATCTCTACTCACTAAGTCAGCGCAACGGAGATGTGATCTACTGCTAGTATGGGTCAGCAAGAAGTGGCTATTCTCCAGGAACAAGAAGGAAGCAGGGGAGGAACAGTGACTCGGAGGTGGGCAGGGAGTAGGTGGGGCTTTGGTTCCAATTCCTTACTCACTGAACAGCACAGCTGGACCAGGACCAGAAGTTTACTGCTGGTATAGAAGGTTAATTCCCTGTTAGAGAAGGGGGAACCACAAAGGGAACTGTAACTGATCCCTGGTTTACACTACAAACTCATGTCAGTATAACTACATAAGCCACACCCACCAACACACATATACCGACCCAACTCCCGGTGTAGACAGCCCTATGTCAATGGGAGGGCTTCTCCTGTCAACATAGCTACTGCCTCTCAGGGAGCTGGAGTACCTACACCAACAGGAGAAGCTCATCATATAGATGTTATGCCACGGAGCAAATGTAAGCAGATGGAGTCAGCATGGGGAGTAGGAAACTCAGCATCTTTCCCCCTCAAGGATTCCACTGAAATCAATTGCATACTTGTAAGTGTGACACAGGACACGGCCCTAACTGATACATCCTTAGATCACTCCTGTGGAGTAAATTTTAATAGGCACATAATACAGATGGGAAGAACTGAGGCTCAGAGACATTAAGAGTGACCCAAAGACACTCAGTCTGGGTTTTCTGATCTCACAGCCCCTCCTTCCCCCACGCCCTCTTTATTGCTCTGTTATTCCCACAAGACCACACTCCCTCTTAAACCCCATAAGATAGGGCTGCTTACTCCCTTGAAAGATACCATTCCAAACCATGCTCCTACCATACTCCCAGGCAGGAACTATGCTTGCTCTAAAATTTGCACCCACAGGGAGACTCTTGTTCACACTGTCACTCAGTTCCTAGGCTGCCCCCGAGTCGCTTTTAAAGCACAGGGTAAAAATGCTCCCAAATCCAACAGCAGTTAGAACAAGTACCAAAAGTTTTGGAACCCTCAGCTCTGTGAGAAGCAGGGCAAGGAAGTGACAATCCATAGTCCTTTTCTCCGGTTCCTGAGACTAACAAGCTCAAGGGACGGCTCTAAGATAAACTAACAGATGCTGCAACAAGCAGCAATGATAGATAAAAGACAAAACTAATGTGACTTGAATAGCAAGTGCACAAAGTTACCCTTATAAAACACAGTATTCACTGTGCACACATGCACATGAGTGAGAAGGAAAATGTATGCAGTATGCAACTTTTTAATCAGGATGAGTTTGCGGTGGACACTTAACCCACACCTTTGCCACTTGTAAGCAGAGGGCACTCAAATTCATGCTGGGTTTTTTAAGTCTAGAGATGGGGTAGAATTGCTACTGCCTGTGCACATGGAGGCAAATTACATAAAAACCTTTATGCCAAACCACGTATTCTCCACTGTGTGACAGGTTATGGAATAACTACTTTAGAAGCAATGTAGAGCAGTGTTTCTCAATGAATGGTCATTGACCGACACTGGTCCCCGAGATCCCTGACCGTTGAGGAAGGCAGCAAGCCGGTAAAAGGTTGAGAAACACTGATTTAGAGAGAGTTTTACATTTTTTTCCTTTGGAACGACATTCTTTTTATCCCTTCGTCTGTAGATCCAAGTACCTTATTTACCTGGTGTTCCAGCATGCAGAGCTCAATGGAAGCCAGGAAAACCACCTAAAACCAGCATTTTTTAGGCTTAAAACATCCTTGTTTTAAAATCCATTCTCTTGGGCTCTTCTAGGGCTAAAAACACATACTGGGCCTTATTGGAAAGCTAAAAATCTCCCATCTAAATGGTGATATGAAACACCCCTTTCTAGTCATAACATTTTAATGGCTGGAAAGGCTGTCATTGACTCAGGACTGGGTCTTGCTTGCCCCTGGTCTCAAGCAGAAATAACTGTGGCAGGGGAAGACTGTGAATGTCATTTGTAGAGAGGAGGAAAAAGTTTTGATGCAGGTTGATTGTTTTTTTAGCCAGCTGTTTGAAAGTGCTTAGGTATTTGGAGTATTGGAACATGTCTCGGGGAAGATGGATTAGTGGGCAGAATGCCAGTGAGACGGTCAGAGGCGTATGATAAGTGAATTTGTTACATGCTTCCATGATTTGCCATATAGAAATCAATCGCTTTCACCAATATGGTTTACAGGTAGATACACACACAAAGCCAGAGCTTGATGCTCTTGAAGCCTGCACCCAAAAGGTTCCCCACTGCCCAGTTAAGTGGGACAGAATTATCAGGGCTAATCTCAATCGTCAATTAACATAACTTTCTAGCCCTTTTGGAAGATGTAAACTGACCACTAGGGCTGAAAGTTTGTCACTGACTTCACCCTCCCCATGACCGAGGTGGCCTCTGGAGTATATAAAACCACACATTGCTGCTGGTGGTACTAGGGCCACTGCGAGCTCCTTCCCAACTGACTACCTGCAGCTAAACCAGCTATTCTGCTGAACAGCCAGTGTTTTTGCAGGCCTGGGCAGCATGGTCAGAGGACACAGAGATCAAGAACTCTTGTATTCTCATCCAGCTTTGATACTAACTCCCTCTGTAAACTTGGTCAGAGTCACTTAACTTTTCTGCCTTGTTTTCCTAATGGGGACAATAATAGCTACAGGTATTAGGTTTACATAATGCTCCCAAGGTGGAGCAGATCCCAAGTGGGGCCTGGAAAGCCGAGTACTCATTACACTAGCCTTTACAAAGCAAAATGGACAGGCCCCAACATGAGTCTGGAATACGGGGAATGCAAAGGTGCCTTAAAGTCACTTTTGTCCCCTCCCATCCACCCATTCCCCAAGCGTAGGAACAGACTCAGAATTAAACCTCTTCTCGCTGCTGAATTCCTGTTTAACCTTTGGCAAGTCACGTAATCTGAGCCTCAGCTTCCCATCTATGCAATGAGGACAACAGCACTTCCCTAGTTCACAGAAGAGTTGCAAGACTGAATCTCTTAGGGATTGTAAGGCACTCAGACACTATGGTAATAGTGGGCTATAGATGTACCTAATATGGGTAGATAACATGGTTCTGCAAAGCACCTAGCACATGCTGTTTCACTATACACTCAATAATAGGTTAATCCCTAAAGCTCCATAATTGTTAATGCTAGATTGACTGAGCAGGGCGGAAGCATATTGTACATGGAAGAAAAACAGGAGAATAGATGTTCCCTCTTCTGTCTGGTAAACAACAGCTTTGAGAAACTTAAAGCAAATGTTGCAAATGGACAGAAACATTACAATTTTTAAACACACTATTAGGCAAATGTCTTGTATTTAAAAATAAAACCAAAACGAAATAAGAAAGCTTTTCTAAAAAGAGCTCTCACCAAATGCTTCAAGATATTTTCATGGTGCTACAATCTCCAGGCTGTAGGAAGCAGACTCCTTCAGGGGAGCTGGCTAATTTTAGCTCCAGCTGGGAGCCCATCTGCTATGACTGTGTTTTTATGGCACTTTTTAACTGCAGAGTTTACAGGGCTCTGTAATGTCAGAGCAGCTATTTACTCTGTTAATTTCTCCCAACAGTCTGTGGGTGGGATTTTACCATTGATTTCAATGGGAGAAAAGTTAAGCCAGCAGTGAACAGTTTTGAAAATTCCACATTGTTTGTCTTAGTTGCTTAGGAGCAGGGATTCCCACAGTGAGCAGTGTGGATGGAGAAGGGTGCTAAGTGCAAAGGCAGGTTATGAATACCAGCTGGAAGCAGATTCCCATCTTGCCTAGGATAACTACATATCCTCCCCACACAAATCCAGAGCACCTGCAGCATCCACTGTGAAGTGAATAGGACAGAAAAGTTCAGTTTCCTCTAATGGGAGGGAAAACAGGACTCATTTGTAATTTATTGTTAATATAAAAGGGATTCTTTACTGGGGTTGATGGACACAGACAGGCCCTGGCCTAAGCGCTCAAAGACCCTAAATCCTGCAATGAGATCCACCTGGGCAGATGCTTATGCCTTTTCAGCATCCTGTTTACTTCAGTGGAACTTCATGTGGGTGTAAATGTTCACCTAAGATGATCCCTTTGCAGAATGAGAGCCAGAGAAGACAATTCATTACAGAGGATGCTCAGCAATTCTCAGGATCGGACCCACAGTAACCCCACCTAGACGTTCAGTGAATAAGAGTCTCTCATATGATTACACTGTTTGTGGAAGAGCACAATTATTTACTGAATTAACACTTGTTAATGTAACGAGCCAAATCCTGAAGTCCTTGCTCAAAGATTCCATTGCCCAGAGGCGGGGTTCTATTCCCAAGCACAGCTTCCAAATATACTGTAAGTGGAGCTGCAACAGCCTTTAGAAGAGAAACCACCACATTGTTCCTAACAAATAAAGCTCTAAGACTCTGCCTGAGGGAAGGCAGTGCCTACTACACGGCACAGTCAGTTATCTAGGGCTGGGTGAACAGTTGAAATTCTCTCTTGTAAACATTCATTCTAGTTCAAAAAATAAAACAGACTGGACTTGCTTATTTCACATTCCCCTTCTGCAAGCATTCAAGTGGCTGAGTCTACTAGCAGGGATACTCGCAAAGAGCTGATTTTGTCTTTGAATATCCACTGAAGATGAACTGCAGATTGCATATTTGAAATTTGTACTGTGATGGTTGGTTACATCAGTCATCCAATCACCAGACTGAAAGTGCTATTTATGTAACACCAACACAGCTTGAATTTTGGAATCCACATATCAACTATTTGGTGGGGGAGGGAAGACTGCTAAGAAATTCATATATAATTGCAAGATTCTCAGTCTATTTTGTCTGAAGTCTGCTTGGGTGCATTCATTAAACTGAGTGAGATTAAGTTTGACAAATAAATTATTATTTGCTAAGCCCTATTTACATCTCTGCCTGGTCCAATTTACCCTGACGGCTGTTACATAATTATTTGAAAATAATAAATGGAAGAGATCCTTTTGAAAAAAAAATCCTGGGACAATGTCCGTACTGGGATGGAGGACAGCTACACCTGAAGGATCACTTTAGGTTTCATATAGCACTTCTGTAATAAGTAAACAGTTAAAATCTCCCAACTAATTACATGCACATTAGACACCGGCAGTTACTTCTAACCTGTGCACTGTTCATTAAGAGTCATTGGAGACTCCCATTGACTAATAGTGGGCTTTGGACAGGGCCCTACCTTATAAGAATCCTACTTCGCAGAGCAAAGCCTTACTTAGATAAAACTGCGGTTGAAAACACTGGGAGTTTGGCTGTGTAGGAAGTGCAGAAGAGGCATTTCTCTCATGTTCCAGTTCTGCAGCAATTGATAAGCTTCGTGTTCAGAACCTTATTCTTTCCATTCCACGGTCAGATTATTGTGACCTTTAGTTGTTGTTTTTCCTTGCAAGAATGAGAAAGGTTCACGTCAAAGTACTTGCCACTTCCCAAACCACAACCAAGTACACTGTTTGGTCTCCTTTTGTTAGCTTGCAGTCAAACTGCAACTCCTTGACAGCTAACTCACTAATCTGTCAGCTGGGAAGCTACCCTACTGATGGTTACCACAACACAGAAAGGCGAATGCAAACACCAGTTTCGTGCCCTCATCCCTGCACTTCAAAGGGGGGCAACGAACATTAGCCAAGCTCAGACAGCATCTTTGAGACATCTGGAAAAGACACACAATCAGAGCAAGAGGTCAAACAGCACCATTGCACACACAAGCACCTACCTCAAACATGGAAGAGGTGCCCTTGTCCGGCAATGTGCAGCCGAGGAGCTCTGCAAGAAACTTTGCCATATACAAGCAGGGAGGAAGGGGTCTTTCTAACAGATCTTGTCAGGGCGCCAGGTAAATATCCTTTGGCAATAGGAGCTCAGCAGGGAAATTCTTCCTCACAGCAAAGCTTTTGCCATTCTTTCAAGTGTTATCCAAGCTGCCTACTTGCATCTTCCTGGTCTAGCATTTTGAAGGTGCCGTATAGATTTGCCAGGCTGTAGCCTATATGATGTAAAAACCAAACACACAAATGGAATAAATAACCCGTACTGTGCCTGGGCTTTTTGATGTTTGCTTCTAGCCTTTCCCGCTGAATGTCACTATCACCATAGTAAAGGAAAGGGGCCCCACCAAGGGGGTGACAAGAGGGACAACGCTGCCCAAGTGCAGGCCGGCAGCTGGAGCAAAGCACTGAGAAATAGCCTGTGTTCTCCTGTGGAGGATGATTTACCCGGCGCAGAGTGACACATGCCCACAGACAGCTAGGAGCACAGCATCCTAGCTAGGACAAATTCTTGCTCCTGCTGCACCTGGGGATTTCCATCGTATTTTCCCTTTTCTGTCACGGAACTTTATTAGAATTCCTATCCCTGTTCCCTCCACCCCCTCATACAGAACATCCCTGGGACCGTGCCTCTGGCCAAGCTGATCTCAGTGTCACCAGTTTGGGGGGCTTTGATTAGGGAAACAGATTGCCCTCAGTGTGAGGGGGCTGCATGCTACTCCAGAGAGTGGGGCTAGGGTGTTGCAGAGAGCACCTCTGAATTTAGCAGAATTGATGCAATAAACCAGGAAGCTTCTGATCAGCTTGGACAACCCAGGTCTGAATGTGCATCAGTATGCTGAATTCAAGGTATGTCTCACTACCCAGCCTTGCACAGTCATCCTGACCCCACAGCAGCGCCAGCAGTTATAACCATGGCTGCTTTTCTTTTAGAAGAGAGGTTATTAGATTCCAAATTATCCTACAAGCCTCCTCTTGCCACAGAAACTTACAGCTAACAGTTCACTTGTATCAGATTTTCCATACGTTCACTGTTTTGCACCAAATGGCTCGACCCAAGAGGGTCCGATCTTACTTCCACTGAAATCAATGACAAAGCTTCCAGCAATTTCAGCAGCTGCTGAGTAGTTGTTTTCATGCTAACAGCAAACACAGGCACACACCGGAATAAGAAGTTTGCAATTAACTTAGTATTTCAAAATAGTCGTGCCAGATTTTTTTTAAATAGAGTAGCAAAGATTTTTGTTCTGTTCGTACAGCACCTAGCACAATGGGATCCTGGTCTGTGACTGGGGCTCCTAGGAACTACCACAATACAAATCAAAAAAAGAGTCATTTCATGGGTAGTGAGGTTCCAATTGTATGGCTAAGATTTTCAAAGCTGCCTGAAGATATTAAAATTATTTTGCACCTCTCTCAGACTAAGATTCCCCCCCTCAAGCTGAATATTGATGGACTTCCACTGACTGGTCAAGAAAGTTCACTGCACTACTCGCCTGAAGGAAACAGTAGCATCCATCGTCCATCAGATATCTGACAAACTCCCTTACTAGCAGACAGCTAAGGCCGTGATCTTTCAATTGGATCCAGGTGGACTTTTGCACCCATGCATATCCCCCAGTGATTTCAGAGCTCTTTCTGCACACATCCAATTGTAAAACCTAGTCTTTAGTTATTGTTCCGTTTACTATTGCAGTAGAAAATGTTTAACGTCCTTTCCCTGATATTATACATCTTGACACGTCAGCAGTTAAGAAATCAGTGCATTTTGGAGGTATTTAAATCCTGATAAATGCAAGTGTCAAAGATAACCCAGGTAGGATTAGAATAGACAGAAGCTGCTTTTCTAAGAAATAAATCCTTAACAAATTCCAATATACTCTGTCCTCAAACTGAAAATATACCAATGCTGTGCTAAAGAGACGCAGACCTATGCAGACTGACCTAACCCAATAACACGTGTGAATGAATGAAATAATGTCCAGGGCACCCAGAATTCTGTAAGTAACTTTGCTTCTTCCTCTGCAGGGCAGGTTGAAGGGACAGGCGAGCAGGGTTGTTGGCCTGGGCATCATTTTCCAGGGGTGCCACTCTGATTGGTCAGCTGTTTTAACTTCACTGATTGCAGCGGGGGGGTTTTGCACCCCGCCGATTGGCCAGCCTTGGGATTTAGTTTTTTGGTGGGGAGGGCACCAAAAACGTTTTCTGCCCTGGCTGGCCAATGTGCATTGTTATCAATGAAGTTACAGCAATTTACACCAGCTGGTCCCACATCTTTAAAAGAGTTTCACAGAGTCCCAATAAAAACTATAATGGTCCAAGAGTATTTTCAAAGCTGTCCCCATAGAAAATTAGTTTAGATTCCCAGAGTAGTGGCTGAAATGGTGTATTAGGTATCATTGCACAAGTCCCAGTCTTGTGGCTATTAAGAAGCTTTGTATCACAGCAATTATAGCTCCCTCCTCCCTATCAATCTTCTAAGTGAATCTGTATTCCATGCAGTCTCCCAGGCCATCTTGGCTGGATTATCTAATCTACTTTTACTGGTGAAGATAATGTTGCTACACAAAATGAAGTATTGTGCTATTATCATGAACCTCAAGTGGATTAGAAGGAGGAGGGTTGAGGGAGGAGTCAAATAATCACGTTAATAAAATCTTATTTGTAAACAGAATTGTTTTTCTGCCCAATGCAAATTTGTTTTGCAATTAAGTCAAGAATAGAGTTTCATTTTATGCATATTAGTTTTGAGAACAGTGAAAGTGAACACTGCAGTTCTTAGAATGCCAGTAGGAAATGGCATACATTGCAAATATTTTGACATATTCATATCAGCAAACAACCGTACTATCAATAAAGCCATTGAAAATCATAAATAAAACTTCTCTTAATATCCTCTAACTTTATAATACTTAATATTGGTAGAGTGCTATAGAACTAATTAATCTACTCTACACACCTGTAGAAGGAAAATATGATTTATCTTGACACATTGATTGGTTTAAATTAATAACTACTTGGGAAAGAGACCTCGGCATCATTATGAACAGCTCAATGAAAAACTTGAGCTTAAAATCTAGCAGTGAATGAAGAGGGAAAACAAGATACTGGGTGGTGTTAAGGAAGAGAACGTAACACTGAAAATGTTAGGGTGCTATTATATAAATCAATGGTACCGCCTCCCCTCCAATGCTCAGTTCTGCTCACCTCATTTCAAAAGAGTACAGCAGAATTAGAAGGCCTGGAAAGTACAGGCATGGAAAGACTTCCATAGAAGGAGAGATTAAAGAGATAAGGAAAGGACAGGAGAGAACGAGAGGCAACGTGATAGAGAAGCATCAAATAATGAATAGTACAGAGAGGGATTAGTCAGGTGCTTCTATGTATGCTTTTCCAGAATAGAAGAACAAGGGGATGCCAAATACAATTCAAAGGCAATTCATTTAAGACTGATAAAAAGTGATTCGTTTTTTTAAACGGTGCATAATTATACCTGTGGAAATCCTTGCTAGAAAGCATCAGGGAGGCAAAGAGCTTGGCTGGATACAAAAATTCAAGACAAGATAAATGACAGCCTGTCTGCAGTTGTCTTAGATAGGATAAACATTTATAAAAGATGCAAATCCTCATGCTTCAGGACAGAAGCCAATTACATACTGCCTGAGGGTAGGAAGAATCTTCTGCTATGGATGAGCATGTTATTTTATCACTACCCATTCTGAGGGAAGGGAGTTACATCTTGTGAAGCTATCCGGTACCAGTGACTGTCAGAGACAAGACACAGGATCAGCTGGACCATGGGCCTCCTTCAGTATGACAGTTCCACAGGCAGATCTGATTATTCTGAAAACAGCTGTGCCTCATGAGAATCTGGGGTGAATGGGTCAAATTAGAGGTTGTTTGAGCAATAGACCCCTGAGCAATGCAGGCCTTCCTGTTTTCACATCATATGGCTCTGACCCTCCCCAAACTGATATCTGGGGGAAGTTCTACACCCTGGGTTATACATGAGGTCAAACTAGATAATCACAGTAGTCCCTTCTGACCTTGGACTCTATGAGTCTCAATTAGTGCCTTGCAGCCAGTGCCCCCTTGGGGAAGCAATATTTTAGAAGTTATTCAGGGTAAAAGTTGGATCTACAAACATGGCTTAAGCCAAGTTAACATTAAACCGCACAGTATCCCTTTGAAGTAGGTACTATTACATCCACTTCACAGGTGAGCGAGTAAGCTGACACATCAAGGATCGATGACTTTTCCAAAGTTACACAGCAAGTCCATCAGAGAGTTGGGAACAAAATCCAGGAGCCTGGTTTCCTAATTCCAGGCTCCAAACACCAGATTAGATTCTTCCCTGCTGTAATTCCACTGAAGTCCTGTACTGAAGCCTAGTTTTGAACCCCACACTTTACGGTGAACAGAATCCAGAGGTGGGCAGCAAAAGTGATAGAAAAAATAGTTGAAAAAAACTGAGCACCTTTAGTCTACAGAAGAGAAGACTGGAGGTGGAGGGTAACAATCTTCAAATATACAAGAAGGAGGACAGTGATCAATTATTCGCCACATCCACCAAGAGGAGGACAAGTAGAAATTGGCTTAGTTTTCATCAAAGGAGATTTAGTTTAGATATTAGGAAAACATTTGAGATTTCACCTTCTGTAAACGGCAGCCCCAGGCACCAGTGAGGAGGGGGACCTCAGCCCAGCTGGAAGCAGGGAGGGTTGGACCAACCCCACATGGGGAGCGTCGGAGGGAGAAAGGGGCTTGGGCCAGCCCAGGGGTGTCCCATTTTCCCTTTGGGAAAATATGGTGGGGGCATTAAAAGAAGTTTCTCTCCTTGCAGAATTTACATAAATGCTAGGCAGAATTTCAGTCCCTGGGCTCAATGGCAAAAATCCCATGGACTTCATTGAGGCCAGGGTTTCACCCAAATGCAGTTGTTTTTACCATTAATGTTAATAATGGCAATTGTCGGCATGGATATAGGTCAACTTTGAGGAACTTTAGCATCAAGGCACTTTGTACACTCCGATTACAATGCTAACACACCATTAAAACTTGGATGTCATTAAACAAGGGAGCCATCTCAGAGAGACTGTCCTGAAATAGCAAAGCAAAGTTAACAATTTCTCTTTGTGAGCTAACTTGAAGGTAAACTTTTCTAATTAGCATGCAAAATAAGAACATGTGCTCTGTCCAAAAGGCAATCAGAATGAGAAATCTGACATCTTAACATTTTGCAAGATAATGAAAGCAAAGCTTTCCCCCCCCTTTTTTTTTTCCTTCGCCATCCCTCCAAAACACTGCATGCTGTTTGAAAGCAAGCCTGTTCTAACTAACACTGGAGGAATTAATAATAGGCCCTGGGACCACAGTTTTCTCTCTACTCTTTTTTTTTTTAAGCTTTCTAACTGTAGACTTAATTTATTGAAAATATTTCAGAGGGAAAAATCAACCTGTTTGGATGAATTACCTTTACAAGGAGTGTTGCAGAAGGCATAAAAAAATAGATGATGTGGTTATTCAGTCCGATTTTCTTTGAAACCCCTTCAGTAATGTAGCAGGAGACAGGGTGGGGGTTGGTTTATAATCAAGTACGGGTAGTTAACAAAGAAACCTTGACAGGCAGTCACATAATGATAATAATCAGATTGCCTTCCCAAATGATAAGAACGCTCCAGCAGAACACGTGGTCCAAAGAAAGTGACTTTCCTGGACACCCAGAGGAACCTACCAATAGTATTTGCCCATAGTGGTGAAACTGTCAGACATGTCATCTTTGATACCAAGGTGTAATAATACTCGAGTGAGCATTTGATGCAAAATTGGTGGGTATCACTCATCTGATCTAAAATTCTTTCAGATCTGATCCTTCTACATTTCTATGTAGCATTGCTGTATTTTTTCATGAGACACAGATATTAAAGAAATGCTAAGATGGAAAATATTGAAAAGGAAAAAGAGATGAGGGGAAAAGAATACACCAAAGATATACAATGTAAGCTTTTTAAAATAGGATCAGAGATTCTTCCCTAAGCCCGTTGGAATATAAATACTTAGTGTCGAGAGCCTCTTGAGGGAGATTTATGATTTATGGCAAAAGCTGTTAGATGCTGTGTCGTCTTTAGGAGATCAGACATCACCTTCAGGAACCGTGCTGTTGACTGTATTAATTCACTTGGGGAGAAAACATAAGAGCCTAAATAGTTGTCTCCCCTACCCTGTAGTCTCTCTCTGCATTTCATGCAGAGGGTATCTAGTCACAGGCACTTTAATTTCATTCCACACAAAATGCCATTTTAGTAAGTGAAACAGTGAGGAGTCTTGCAACAAGGTCCTTTCCAGATGAAACTAGCAGAAACAGATGCCTGCCATGTATGCACCAGAAGGAGGCTTTAAATGTAAACTGTGCAAAGATTGTTGCCTACAGTAGCCTATGGGAGGTAGTAATGTTGGTGGGGGGAGCAGGAGGGAGGGTAAAGGAGGGTCTTAGAAAAGAAAGAAATGCCCATCTGATTACAAGTTGTTTCTAGTGTTTGTGTCAGATGGAGACACTGAGTGTATTTGGACTTTTCTGGATGGATATAGTTGTCAATGCAAAGCTCTTGTAGATGAATTAATTATCTTAAACCAGAGTGTAGGACTATTAGGCAAAATCTCCAGGGCCAAATTCAGGCTTAGATGTCAGGGGATGCTTGACCTAATGGTGCCAGGGCTAAATCTGGTCCTCCTGTTCCAATTAGACAATGCCCTTTCCTTCTCATTGCTTCCAATACTGTCAATCATGAACTAGGAACAACCCAGAACCGTCTGTGTTGGGAAAACCTTATTCACAGTGGTTCAGATCTTCAGATGGCATAAACTGGAGTAGCTCTATTCAGTGGAGCTAAACTCATTTATTCCAGCTGAGAATCTGGTCCACAAAGTCTAGGATTTATCAATCACCTGCCACGATGGTTTCACTTCATCAATGATGTAGAAAACAACATTCTGGCTCAACAAACTGCTTCCTTCCCAAACTTTTCACCTGCCTGATAAAGTCTTTATGTGGGAATAGCCATAATTTTTCATTCCTTTGGCTTTTATATTTTCTTAATACTCTACAATCTAGATTCAGTCCTCTCCATCACATCTTCTGCTATGAATATTTTTCCTTGGTATTATTTTCTGAAGATACTGAAAAATAATAATAATCCTATATTGTAGCTTCTAATGGATTATAATTCTTGTCACTTGCATGGGGGAGGTTTCCAGATTCCATAAACAGCTCATTCTTTCATTGATCAGTGTCAGTGTTGCATAGATTGAGGGAGCATTTAATTAGCTGTTTCCAACTAAAATCTGATACACTGGCATAAATCTGGAATCCCTCGATGGAAGACCTAAAAACAGTTACCTGCTCCATTTATCTAGCTATCTGTCCAGCTCCCATTGCCACGGTATCTTAAACACCTGTCTTTATAAGGGTCTAAGCCCTTGTATAAAAGCTGCCACTTGAAATATATGAGAAAACCTGAAAGGAAAAATAAAGGCTTCCAGCCGAAGAAGGTAATAGTGTTTCTGGCAATGTGATGTCTAATGAGCGGTAAAGGTTTGGTTCCAGGGAAAGGTGTCACTTTTGACCACTCCTTCCTAGAAATAGGATCTTGGGGTGAAATGAAATGCTGATGTGGAGAGTGTTTCAGATCTAAGGCTGGCCGTGTAAGGCTATTATATTTTTTACAAGCTGTAAAAGGCAGGAGAAATCACCCAGACCACTCTAACTGCCAGCCAGAGAGCAGAATGCTGCTAATAAAAGCATTCATTCTCAGTGCCTTCCTGGTTAGGCTCATTTTAGCAGCATGATCTAGGACGTCACCCCCTTATTCATTTTTTATGAAACGAGCCATTCATCCCTGGTTGCTGTAAGCAGGATGCTGGAATTTGTCATCATGCCTCTGCCACTGACTGCACAACACTGTCTCGTCTCTGGGTACCAAGCACTGAAAGGGGGAGCAGGGAACAACTATCAAACATTGCTGAAGCCCAGATGTACAGAGAGAATTACACAGCATGCGCACACAGATGTCTTGGGTGGTCACTGGATGGCACATAAGGGATGACTCAGATCCATGGGCCTGATGCAGTGCATCCAACGACTTCAGTCTTTCCCTTCACTTTCATGGGCATTGATTCTGGCCCAGAAAGAATGGCTATTTTTGTCAAGGCAGGGCCCAGCAAACCTCTCAGCTCCTTTTCTCAACATATAACATCATCCTCCAGGACCCTGGGTACCATTTAAAGAGTCTCCCTTTACCTTTTTACCAGGAGGTGACATATTCCCTATGCTTCTAGATACTTTAAGCATATGATGATGTCCTATTGATTTCACTGTCGTAGGTATGGGCTGTGCTGAACCAGGATCATAACAGAGAATAATTGCTAGCATCTCAGAGTATTCTATCTATTGTAAAAAGGTACAAGGGAAAAAGAAGTTTGAACTATGTCTGCTATATAAGCCTGTCACCATAGAGATACAACTCAGACTGCATTTTGTTTAAATCATTCTACCTTAACTCTGAGCTGGTCACAGAAGGGTCAAGCTATGCCCATGCTCAATTGCACTCAGAAATGATGCACTGACATTTCTTTGCTTCTGCTGATGCTGGTTGAATTACAATAGCTGCTACCGTCTCCTTGGTCCCTTTTGAACTCTGCAATGTTCCAGGGACTGCAGGATGTTTTCAGTGCTGCCCTTGAAACATGCACTCCCATCAAGGTTTCCTGATGGTATTTACTTAGGAGCCAGGCAGGGCAGAGATGTCAGACAGAAAGATTACTCATTGTGATGTGATAAACATATAGTGCTAGCCATTTGACCATTGGCTCACACTATCTAGGATGGTGTTCGTCCACAAAACAGAATTTTTTCCTCCCTATGGTGCCTCCTAAGGCACTTTGCAGACTATAATAATGCAAAATTATACAGTTTAGAATAGCAAATTATTATTAACAGGAAATGCCAAGACCCTCATTTTAATAATAAAGGAAGAGACTTTCAGAAGTGCTTAACCCTCTGCTACTAAAGTCAGTGATACAAATCTCTTTTGACTTCAGTGGGAGCAGAGTCAGTACATCCCTGCACATTCTGAAAATCCTACCTGGTCCCTCAGGCTATGGCTATGTCTGCACTGCCCCACAATTTGGGCTGCAAGGGTGTGAAAAGCAGTGCACCAAGTGTTGCAGTGTAACCAGGGGTGAAAGTAACTTAAAGGACTTACTGGTACGCCGGAGTCCTGAACAGGGGGCGTGGCCTCAACCAGAAGATAAATCCAAGCCCTTTAAATCAGCTTACCTTCACCTCTGACTGTAACTCCCCTGCATGTATGCTGCAGGTGAGAATGAATATGTTCCTAGTTCACTTTAGTGTAGTCCTGTTTGAAGAGGACTATGTTAACGCAGACTAAGAACCTTTTCAGCTCCCACTCACCGCATCCACACTTCATGCACTGCTATTCATACCCCCATAGTTTGAACTGTGGGACAGCGCAAACAAGCCTTAAGATCGAATCATACAAGCAATGAGCACTTTACACTGTCACTAGGTCTGACCCAAAGACACTCTGTAATGGAGGTAGGAGACTCCTCATCCTGCTCCTCCACAAGGTGAGAGCCGCTGAAGCTTCCAGCATAGAGTGCAGAAGGCCAGGGGCATAGAGCTGGGCAGGAATATTTCAGCAAACCCTTCTTCCCCTCAAAAAATGCAGATATTTTGAAATTGAAGCTTTCATAGAAACATTTCTGTATTGACAAAGCTTTCTTCAGGAAAGAGTCTCAGGTCCAGGATGGAAGTTCTGGTCAGAAAAAGACCTCAGAATAGCCTATAGGTTAGGAATGGACATTCATCTGTCATGTAGGAAATCCAAGTTCAAGTCCTTGCTCTACCTGACTCAAAGCAAGGATTTGAACTGGGTATCGCCCATCCCCAGGTGAGTGTTCTTATCACTGGGCTATTGGCTATTCTTCAGTGGTGAACTCATCTTTTTCCCCATGCAAAGTCTTGAGAGGTCTTGGTTTTGTTCCTACACAGAATGAAAACAAAATTTCAAACCTTGAAGCTATTAACCAAATAGAATTCTTAGTTTTCCAGCAAGCCCTACAGGACAGCAGTCATTTAGGCATCTTCAGTACCTGGCTGGGGCACTTTTGATTACCTGCTCTTTTCTCCCTGGCCTTCCAGCAGAAGTTAAATCTATTTCTGTCATGGAGTTAAGGTGAAAGAATGGCACGTTCGATCAGCAAGGTGGATCATGGTGACCGGGACACATGGACAGAGGATAGCTTGGACAGTTGGGAGGATGGTTTGGGAAGTATCACAGTACCCCAATCCTAAACTAGCCAGGGCCCTGATCCTGCTTCAGACATGTGTAGGCAACAACCTCCCTGTTCTCATATGGAGCCCTAGTGAGGTCAGTGCAACTCTACTGGGGCAAAGGAGTCACATGAATTTCACTGTGGTATCAGAGCTAAAATATTTTTTTCCCAATGTTGCTTGTCTATCACTGTTTGTAATTCCTGCCTAAATAGATAGGGCACAAATAAAAACTGCTACGAGTCATTAAAGCCAATGGGGCTACTCAGAAGCTTAAAAATTAAAAACATGCATCAGTCTTTGCAAGATGAGGTCTTTACACTCTCAGCACTTAGGGCAGGAACCATGGCTTCCGATGAGTTTGCACAATTCCTAACGCAATAGGTTCCCAAATCCAATTGGGGCTTTTAGGAGCCATCCTACATTTAAATATGAAATGTTGGCTTTTCTACTGAAGTATCTGATTAATACAAACGGCAGTTTAGTCTCAGCTACTTGCTGATACTTGAATTAAACACTATGGTCTGGAAAGCCATGTACTTGTATTCACTTATCTTACTAATTGGGGAGGAGGGGCTCGGTTCTAATTTTACTCAATTTCCATATGGAAAAATAGGTCTCGTTTAACTATGATGCGCTTGATAAGGACGTGTTAAATTCTTCTATGACAAAATGAAGTCTCTAGTACTATTAGCCTTTCTAGCTAACTGACACTTATTACTCAGGGCAATTTGAGAAAACGGCAGTGAGCTTGTTTTTATTATTGCTCATTACTGCCTTGGCAACTCGTTAAGGTTGCCTGTCAGGTTTGTCAGTCATTGCTTTACTGACACATTTTTAAGAAGTTTAAAATCTCTTCTCTATCAATATGTTTCTAAGAGTGATTATAGAATTGTTTGCAGTGGTGGTGGCCATGTTGGTCCCAGGATATTAGAGATAAGGTGGGGGAGGGGATATCTTTTATTGGACCAATTTCAGTTAGTTAAAGAGAAGTTTCTTAGCTACAAAAAGAGCGCTGTATAGCTCAAACTTGTCTTTTACCAATAGAAGTCGGTCCAGTAAAAGATATTACCTCCTGGACCCTGTCTTCCTTACAGAATTATTCAACACTGATAACGCTCAGTTCTCCAAGATGGTAGCACTCTGACCTCACTCCAGCAAAGCACTTCAGCACCTGCTTAACTTCAAGTCACTTGGAACTACTCGCCTGCTTAAATTGGACTACCCTTGTGCAGGAACTCTAATCATAGCTACAACTGCCCTACCCTTAGGAACCCTAACCCAACGGCAGGAAGCCCTATCCATAGGAACCCTAACCATAGCTCCAAGTGCCCTACCCTAACGAACCCTAACCCCAGGGTGGGGCGCCCTACCCATAGGAACACTAACCCTAGCTACAAGTGCCCTACCCTTAGGAACCCTGAACCTAGGGCGGTAAGCACTACCTATAGAAACCCTAACCATAGCTCCAAGTGCCCTACTCTTAGGAACCCTAAACCTAGCTCAAAGTGCCCTACCCATAGGAATACTAACCCTAGCTCCAAATGCCCTAGCCACAGAAACCCTAATCCTAGCTCCAACTGCCCTACCCTTAGGAAACCGTCCCCAAAAGAACCCTAAACCTAGCTCCAAGTGCCCTACCATTAGGAACCTTAACCCTAGGGAGGGTAGTCCTACCAATAGGAACACTAACCCTACCTCCAACTGCCCTACCCATAGGAATCCTAACCCAGGGCGTGAAGCCCTACCCTTAGGAACACTAACCCTAGATCAAAGTGCCCTACCCTTAGGAACCCTAACCTTAGGGCGGGAAGCCCTGCCCATACGAACCCTAACCCTAGCTCCAAGTGCCCTACTCTTAGGAACCCTAACCCCAGGGCCAGAAATCCTGCCAAGAGGAACCCTAAACCTAGCTCCAAGTGCCCTACCCATAGGAACCCTAACCCTAGCTCCAGGTGCCCTACCCTTAGGAACACTAATCATAGGGAGGGGCTCCCTACCCATAGGAACCCTATTCCTAGCTCCAAGTACCCTACCTATAGGAACTCTAAACCTAGTTGCAAGTGGATGACTCTTAGGAACCCTAATGCTAGGACGGGGGGCCCTCTCCATAGGAACCCTAAACCTAGCTTCAAATTCCCTACCCATAAGAACCCTAATATTGGCTCCAAATGCCCTACTTTTAGAAACCGTAACCCTAGGGTGGAAAGACCTATCCATAGGAACCCTAACCCTAGGGCGGGATGACTTACCAATAGGAAACCTAACCCTAGCTCCAAATGCTGTACCCATAGGAACTCTAACACTAGCTCCAAGTGACCTACTCTTAGGAACCCTAACCCTAGGGCGGGAAGCCCTACCCATAGGAACCCTAAACCTAGCTCAAAGTGCTGTACCCTTAGAAACCCTAACCCTAGGGCGGGAAGCCCTACCCATAGGAACCCTAACCCTAGCTCCAAGTTCTCTACCCATAGGAACCCTAACCGCAACTCCAAGTGCCGAACCCTTAGGAACCCTAATCCTAGGACAGGGCGCCCTACCCACAGGAACCCTAACCCTAGCTCGAAATGACCTAGCCATAGAAACCCTAACCCTAGCTACAACTGACCTACCCTTAGGAACAATAACCCTGGGGCAGGAAACCATCCTCATAAGAACCCTAACCCTAGCTCCAAGTGCCCTACCATTAGGAACCTTAACCCTAGGGAGGGTAGCCCTACCCATAGGAACAATAACTCTACCTTCAACTGCCGAACACATAGGAACCCTAACGCAGGGCGGGAAGCCCTATCCTTTGGAACATTAAACCTAGCTCCAAGTGCCTTACTCATAGGAATCCTTAACCCTATCTCCAAATGCCCTACCCAGAGGAACCCTAACCCTAGATCAAAGTGCCCTACCCTTAGGAACCCTAACTTTAGGGTGGGAAATCCTACCCTTACGAACCCTAACCCTGGCTCCAAGTGCCCTACCAGTAGGAAACCTAATCCTAGGGCAGGGCGCCCTACCCATAGGAATACTAAATCTAGGTCCAAGTACCCTATCATTAGGAAACCTAACCCTAGCGCTGGAAATCCTACTAAGAGGAACCTTAAACCTAGCACCAAGTGCCCTACCCATAGGAACCCTAAACCTAGTTGCAAGTGGACGATTCTTAGGAAGCCTAACCTAGGGCAAGGAAGCCCTATCCATAGTAACCCTAAACCTAGCTTCAAACTCCCTACCTATAAGAACCCTAAACTTAGATCCAAATGCCCTACCTTTAGGAACCTTTACCCTAGGGTGGAAAACCCTATCCATAGGAACCATAACCCTAGAGCGGGGCGCCCTACCAATAGGAAACCTAACCCTAGCTCCAAATTCCCTACCCTTAGGAACCCCATATCTAAGGTGGTAGCCACTATCCATGGGAACCCTAACCATAGCTTCAAGTGCCCTACCCATAGGAACCCTAAACCTAGCTTCATGTGCCCTATCCTTAGGTACCCTAACCCTAGGGTGGGAAGCCCTACTCATAGGAACCCTAACCCTAGCTCCAAATGCTGTACCCTTAGAAACCCTAACCCTAGGCCGGGAAGCACTACCCATAGGAACCCTAACCCTAGCTCCAAGTGCCCTAGCCATAGAAACCCTAACACTAGAGCAGACTGCCCTACCCATAGGAACCCTAACTCTATCTACAAGAACCTTCCCCATAGGAACCCTAACCCTAGGGCAGTAAGCTATACCCATGCGAACCCTAACCCTAGCTCCAAGTATCCTACCCATAAGAAGCCTAACCATAGGGTGGGAAGCTCTACCCATGGGAACCCTAACCCTAGCTCCAAGTGCCCTACCCATAGGAACCCTAACCCTAGTTCCAATTGCTCTACCTAGAGGAATTTTAACCCTAGGGCAGGAAGCCGTACCCGTATGAACTCTAACCCAAGCTATAAGTGTGCTACCCATAGGAACCCTAACCCTAACTCCAAGTGCCCGACCCTTACGAACTCTAATTCTAGGGCGGGAAGCCCTACCCATAGGAACCCTATCCCTAGCTCCAAGTGCCCTACACATAGTAACCCTAACCCTAGCTCCAAGGGCCCTACCCTTAGAAACCCCAACCCTAGTGCTGGAAAACCTCCCTATAGGAACCCTAAACCTAGGGCAAGGTGCCCTACCCATAGGAACCCTAACTCTAGCTCCAATTGCCCTACCCTTAGGAAACCTAAGCCTAGGGCGGGAAGCCCTACCAACAGGAACCCTAACCCTACCTCCAAGTGCCCTACACATACAACCCTAACCTTAGGGCTGGAATCCCTACCAATAGGAACCTAACCCTAGCTCCAAGTACCCTACCCATAGGACCCTTAACCCTAGCTCCAAGTGCCCCACCCATAGGAACCCTAAGGCTAGCTCCAGCTGCCCTATCCTTTAGAACCCTAAACCTAGGGTGGGAAACCCCACCCATAGGAACCCTAACCCTAGGACAGGGTGCCTTACCCATAGGAACCCTAACCCTAGGACGGGGTGCCCTACCCTTTGGAACCCTAACCTGAGGGCTGGAAGCCCTACCTACGGGAACCCTAACCCTAGATTCTAGTGCCCTACCCTTAAGAACCCTAACCCTAGGGCAGGAAACGCTACCCATAGGAACCCTAATCCTAGCTCCAATTGCTCTACCCAGAGGAACCCTAACCCTAGGGAGTAAAGCCCTACCCATAGGAACCCTAACCCTAGCTCCAAGTTCCCTACCCATAGGAACCCTAACCCTAACTCCAAGTGCCCTACCCTTAGGAACCCTAACCCTAGCTCCAAGTGCTCTACCCTTAGGAACCCTAACCCTAGGGCGGGAAGCACTACTCATAGGAACCCTAACCCTAGCTCCAGTTGCTCTACCCAGAGGAGCCCTAACCCTAGGGCGGGAAGCTTTACCCATAGGAACCCTATCCCTAGTGCCAAGTGCCCTACTCATAGGAACTCTAACCCGAGATCCAAGTACCCTATCTATAGGAACTCTAACCTAAGCTCCAAGTGCCCTACCCATAGGAACCCTAACCCTAGGACGGGGTGCCCTACCCATAGCAACCCTAATCCTAGTTCCAAGTATCCTACCCTTAGGAACCCTAGCCCTAGTTTCAAGTGCCCTACCCTTATGAACACTAATCCTAGGGCGGGAAGCCCTACCCACAGGAACCCTAACCCTAGCTCCAAGTGCCCTACTCATAGGAACCCTAACCTTAGGGTGGGGTGCCCTACCCATAGGAACCCTAACCCTAGGACGGGGTGCCCTACCCATAGCAATCCTAACCCTATCACCAAGTGCCCTACCCATAGGAACCCTAACCCTAGCTCCAATTGCTCTACCCAGAGGAACCCTAACCCTAGGGCGGGAAGTCCTACCCTTAGGAACCCTAACCCTAGCTCCAAGTTCCCTACCCAGAGGAACCCTAACCCTAGCTCCAAGTGCCCTACCCTTAGGAACCCTAACCCTAGGGCAGGAAGCACTACCCATAGGAACCCTAACCCTAGCTCCAATTGCTTTACCCAGAGGAACCCTAACCCTAGGGCAGGAAGCACTACCCATAGGAACCCTAACCCTAGCTCCAATTGCTCTACCCAGAGGAACCCTAACCCTAGGGCGGGAAGCCCTACCCATAGGAACCCTATCCCTAGTGCCAAGCGCCCTACTCATAGGAACTCTAACCCGAGATCCAAGTACCCTATCTATAGGAACTCTAGCCCATGCTCCAAGTGCCCTACCCATAGGAATCCTAACCCTAGCTCCAGGTGCCCTACCCATAGCAACCCTAACCCTAGCTCCAAGTGTCCTACCCTTAGGAACCCTAAGCCTAGTTTCAATTGCCCTACCCTTATGAACACTAAACCTAGGGCGGGAAGCCCTACCCACAGGAACCCTAGCCCTAGCTCCAGGTGCCCTACCCTTAGGACGGGAAGCCCTACCCATAGGAAACCTATCCCTAGCTCCAAGTGCCCTATCCATAGGAACCCTAACCCTAGCTCCAATTGCTCTACCCAGAGGAACCCTAACCCTAGGGAGGGAAGCCCTACCCATAGGAACCCTAACCCTAGCTCCAATTGCTCTACCCAGAGGAACCCTAACCCTAGGGTGGGAAGCCCTACCCATAAGAGGCCTAACCCTAGCTCCAAGTGCCCTACCCTTAGGAACCCTAACCCTAGTTTCAAGTGCCCTACTCTTATGAACACTAATCCTAGGGCAGGAAGCCCTACACACAGGAACCCTATCCCTAGTGCCAAGTGCCCTACTCATAGGAACTCTAACCCGAGCTTCAAGGACTCTACCCATAGGAACTCTAACCCTAGCTCCAAGTGCCCTACCCTTAGGGCAGGAATCCCTAGCCATAGGAGCCCTATCTCTAGCTACAAGTGCCCTACCCATAGGAACCCTAACCCTAGGACGGGATGCCCTACCCATAGCAACCCTAACCCTAGCTCCAAGTGTCCTACCCTTAGGAACCCTAACCCTAGTTTCAATACCCTACCCTTATGAACACTAATATTAGGGCGGGAAGCCTTACCCACAGGAACCCTAATCCTAGCTCCAAGTGCCCTACCCATAGGAACCCTAACCTTAGGGCAGGGTGCCCTACTCATAGGAACCCTAACCCTAGGGCGGGAAGCCCTATCTATTGTAACCCTAACCTTAGCTCCACGTGCCCTACCCTTAGGAACCCTAACCCTATCTCCAAGTGCCCTACCCATAGGCAGTTGTGAGCTGGAGCTGGTTCTCACCGGTTCGTGGGAACCGGTTGTTAAATTTAGAAACCCTTGTAGAACCAGTTGTCCCGCGAGTTACAACTGGTTCAAAAAAGGCTTTTAAATTTAACAAATGCCCCAGTAGCTCCCTGCCCTTCCCCCGGCCCCAGCTCACCTCACTCCGCCACTGTCTCCTCCTCTGAACGCTCCCGAGGCTTCTCCTCCCCCTCCCCGGCTTCCCGTGAATTAGCTCTTTGCACGGGAAGCCTGAAAGAGCTGAGAAGGAAGCAGCGGCTTCCCACAGGTGAGCTGGGGCAGCCACATGGGCATGCGAGGAGGGCTCCAGGCACCGTACAGCTCCAGCCTAGGCCCCGACCCCATCCCCAGCCAGCACGGCTCCGGCCCAGTCCTGACTGCGGCCGGCAGGTCGGTGTGGCTCTGGCCCGGCCCCTGGGCCCAGCCAGCTGGGTTCCCTGACTCCAGCCCCAGCCGAGTGCCTCCGCTCTGGTCCCAACCCCGGCTGAGCGTCCCAGCCCGGCCCCGGTCAGGCCCGGTCCCCACCTCCAGGCAGCACGGTAAGGGGCAGGGAGCATGGAGAGGGTGTTGGATAGAGGGCAGGGCAGTTGGGGGGGTGGATTAGTGTTGGGGCAGTCGGAGGGCAGGGAACAGGAGGATTGAATGGGGGCATGGGTCCCGCGGTGCAGTCAGGAAGGAGCAGGGGTTGGATGGGGCGGCAGCGGGCAGTCAGGGGACAGGGAAGGGGGTTGGATGGGGCAGAGGTCCAAGTGGGGGGGCTGTCAAGGAATGTGGGGGATTGGATGGGGCAGGAGTCCCGGGGGGGGCACGACCCCCTCATGGAGTGAGGAGGAGGGAACCGGTTGTTAATATTTTGGCAGCTCATCACTGCTTGTGCTTAAATTTAGGCCTGCACTTAGGAGGCTTGCTGGATGAGGGCCAGAACACTTAGCACTTTGCAGGCTGGAGCCCAGACTGCAGTAGTATCTGAAGGTCCAGTCACCTCTTGAAATCAAGCGTCTAGCATGCTTCCAATTATGGAAGCAGAAGACATTTGGGCCCTGTCTACAACTAGGGGTTGCCAACTTTCTAAACACAGAAAACCGGCCCTCCTTCTCCCTCACTCACACACTCATTTTCACCAGGCTAGGGCAGGGTGTTGGGTGAGGGTTCTGGCTGGGGATGAGGGTTTTAGAGTGCAGGAAGGGGATCTGGGCTGGGGCCAAGAGGTTCAGAGTCTGGAAGGTGGCTCCAGGGGGTATGGGCTCTGGGATGGGGGGTGGGCTCTGGGGTGGGGCCAGAAATGAGGGGTTCAGGGTGCTGAGGGGACTACAGGCTGGGGCAGGGGGTTGGGATGTGGGAGGGGGTGAGGCTTGCAGCTGGGGGTGCAGGCTCTGGGGTGGAGCAAGGATGAGGGGTTTTGGATTTAGGAGGGGGCTCCAGGCTAGGGCCATGGGGTTCAAAGTGGATTCAGGATGGGGTTCAGAGCTGGGGCAGGTGGTTGGGACATGGGAGGGGGTTTGGGGCATGGGTTCCAGGCAGCACTGACCTCAGGCGGTTCCCAAGAAGTGGCAACATGTCTCTCCATCTCCTAGGTGGAAAGGCTGCCAGGGGCTCTGCACTCTACCCCTGCCTGCAAGCATCACCCCTGCAACTCCCAACGGGCATGGTCCCTGACCAATGGGAGCTGCAGAGCTCCTATGCCTAGGAGATGGAGGGACATGCCAGACTCTTCCTAGGAGCCATGCAGGGAGCCGTGCAGGGAGCCTGCTAGCCCCATTGAGCTGCCAACCGGACTTTTAATGGCCCGGTCATCAGTGCAGACAAAAGTCACCATGGTCCCTTTTTGAGTGGGTGTTCTGGTTGAAAACTGGATGCCTGGCAACCCTAGCCTACACTAGCAACCAAACAACTTTCAAGCCTGGTGGAGAGTATGCCGAAGAACCCATCACTGACATCAGCTGCCAACAATAGATCTTTTTCCTAGTGTAGGCAGGATTGTATTGTTCTGAACAGCAGCCTAGCCAATGGCAGTACCAGTGGAGGGACGGCATAGCCACAGCTGAACACCCACTGGTTGGGGTCATTTCTACAGCATGGATGTACCCTTATCTCAACTTGGAAGAACTTGTTCTTATGTTGGAGAGTAACTGGGTAGATTAGAGCAGGATGGGTGGGAGCCATAGGGGTACAGTACCGCAAGGGTAGGAGAATTATGGGGGGGAGGTTAGGCCTTCCTCCAAAGCCACTGTTGTTGGCAGATTATAGGACTAGATGAATGATTGGTCTGAACTACTTTAGTAAGTCTATGCTCCTGTTTTATTGTCATGACTGACTATTATCATGAAGGATAAGTTAAGGGCTTTGATTTTTTCACAGTTTTGTTAAATACATAATTCAGCAATATTAAAAAATTTAAGTGAGGTCTCTATTTGCACACATCTCTTTCTGTTCTTAGACCAGCTAGCCACCATTACTGTCTGCACTGCAAGTTTGTCCTTTTTGAAGTCACCCTTGCATTCTGGTCTTCCATTTTCTTTTGAACCTGTGCACCTACTGTTCCAAGAGAGAAATGGCCAATGGAGCATATTCAGTAAACATCTGGCTCCACCTTAAAGCATCTTTTCCTCCTCACTAGGTTCACAACATTGATTTAAAATGTTAGCAATTAATATTTTTTAAATATTGAGACAGAGTGTATTAATTTCAAAGGCATCCCTTTGGGGTAGGAATGAATTAGGCTTTACAAAACACTCAAAAGATTTTGCACAAGTCATATATTAGGTGTTCCTGAAATCAATTTGACAGGGATTAGACATCTTTAGGGACCCTCTAGGGAATTACAAAATTTGACTTTTTCTGTTTGCATAAAAATTAGTACAATGCAAACATGAAAAAGCAAACAGATGTTTAAATCTTTTAACGGTAGTCCCCAGACTCCCAAACAAAGTCCAGCTAGTAAGAAGAACATATAGAGAGACTGCAAAAGACATTGTATGTTTGTATGTCAGAGCATGTTTAAGGCCTGAGATGAAGAAGAGAGGTAGATGATTGAACCGTGTATAGTAATTCTTGGTATATTACATTCTCAATGTGCAAACACTGGCCAATCAATCACGCCAACATTAGTAGGAGGTTCTTCAGTAAGTATCTCCATTTCACATAAGGAAATGGAGGCAGACAAGTTAAGTGACTTACCAGGATTTTATAACTCAGGAGTTCCTAGCTCCCACTCTAGTGTCTAATTCATTAGATCATGCACTTTGGAAAATATAGAACATCTCAATATTGGTTGACATCACCAAGGATGGACATTTGGTATGACTAAGGTCTGAAATACTTAGATAGCCTGGGGAAAAATCTCATGAGAACAGGGTTTCAGGCAATATTTCCAGGCTCTTCTAGTTTCAAATGAATCAGAAATACAAGAATAGCCTCTATCTTTTTATTTCAACTTCCAGACCTAGTCAAGCTTAAGGGGTATAGAGATAATTTTTCTTTGCTTATTTGTTTTGTTAAACTTAAATGAAAATATTTTGATCAACAAATGGTTGGAATCAGCCATGGTTTGAATTGGTTCTTGTTAAAGATCGATGAACTGGTTTAAATGAAACAATGACCAACTGTAGTAAAGGTCATATTTGAAAAGAAATATTTCCAAACATTCCAAGCATTCTGAAAGTTTACCTGCAAGGTTTGGAGTGCACCTATTTGTACATGGAAAGACCTGTCTTTGCAAACACAAAACAGGCAAATGGCCTCATAATTACCAATTGTACACATACAATCCATGTTTTATAGATGCAAATATTATACTTTTTCAGAGATTCCTTTTGGACCCAGAGTCAGCAAGATACTTTAAGCACCTAAACAATTCCAGTGAAGTCAAAGACACTACTTGGATGCTTAAAGTTATGCACACCCCTATCCAACTACCTCAGATACTTATCCTCCATTAGCATAGTATCACAAGCTAAATGGATTTATCCTCACAACATAGCTGTGAAATAGGGAAGTTATCCCCAAGGGGGTCTGTAGTAGAGCAGGTACTTGAACCCAGATCTCCACTGCATGAGGGTAGTACCCTAGCCACTGGACAAGACTTCCCCTCTCTGCTTAAGTAGCTTGCTGAGTCAAGGCCTTAAAGTTCAGTCCTATAATTATGTATGTACTGGAGTAACAGCAAGTGATTTGTCTTTTAAGATTATTCAAGCCACGCATTGGCTATGAATATCTATAGCTTGTTGAACAGATTAAGGCATTCTGGGAACATTTTATGGTAAGAATTAAAGACCCAGATAAGTAATTAATTCTGTCTAAAAGGCACATAAACTCAGTATGTCGGAGGCATACACCAAAGGGTCTGAAGTGAAACAATACAAAACCATCACTGCAGATCAGATCACAAAAATGCAACATCACATCAAACTCGAAAGGCCCTTTTCTTTTTTAAGAAACTGAATTTGCATTATCATAGCGCCATATGTTCAGGTAGCATTCAATTGTACCTCATGTGGCTGTGTCATTGAATTCGCAAACATTAATGAATAAACTAATTACAGTCAGAGCTGAACTCTTCTGAACCAGCTACCCCCTACTGCAGACCACATAGTGAGCTTTATTCCCACAACTGTTTGCTAATTTCTGTTAGCCATAGGGTGGGAAAAAATACACTAGCAGAACTATCAGACTGTATAGTAGATGTTACACTCTGAGGCCTGGTCTACACTGGGGGGCAGAAATCGATCTAAGTTACGCAACTTCAGCTACGTAAGTCGACATATTTAGATCCACTTACCGTGGTGTCTTCACCACGGTAAGTCGACGGCTGACGCTCCCCCGTCGACTCCGCCTGCGCCTCTCGCCCTGGTGTAGACAGACACATGCTCAGCAGTCGATTTATTGCATCTAGAGTGGACACAATAAATCGACCCCCGCTGGATCGATTGCTGCCCGTCTATCCAGTGGGTAATGTAGACAAGCCCTTAGTGTAAAGCACTAGTAGTGTCTATGCAGTCACTATTAATAACTTGCAATTAGAGTTAGTTAAATTTAAACTGCAGCAAATGTCATTGCCACAATAAGGGAAAGACCTTCGATGTGGCTGGCCTTGTAAGAGGGGGTCCATCAACCGACCACTCAGGTACAAGTGGCCCAAACCAATGGCTGTTGAGCCCTAGAATGGGTCAGCTGCCACCATTAATGATGGGGAAGGTGAGAATCAGACTCCTTGCCCCTGCATGTCAGATGCAACTCAATATGGTTGCATTTGATGTTCCATCACTGGTAAATTGCACCTGTATTCCCTCTCTGTGGTCCATTTCAGGAGTGCCCAGTCCAGTCTCAGGACTCCAGCTGTTACCTGTCTCTGGGTCCTGTCCCACTCCCTCCTGATCAGGGGTTTTAAGGCTGCACCGCCTGCTACCTAACACTGCAATACTCCCAGCAAGTCAGTCAGCCTAAAGGAAAATGTCTGTGCTTTGCTTGCTCTCACAGGGCTATGAATAGTGTTGTGCCAGCAGTTACAAGTTACCACCCTGCTCTTTCTAACCAAGCACCTGTATTCTTAAGGTAAAGGCATTACAGAGAAACCCAATAAAACAAGCAGCAGATTTAAACACACACTAAACATGCCAGGAGTCTCCCGTCAGTTGTATGGGGCCAAAGTCTTTCCAACATTTACACTAGTATTGTGCCCCCCTCCCACACCATTGGCCCTGGCCTTTGGTTGCATCAAAAAGACGATCCTGTGTCCGTTTAAGCACAGCCTCCTTAGTTTGAATCAGGCTATGCAAACCTCTCCAGGGACTGGTACCTGTCTAGAGTGGGTTAGCCTCAGTGACGTGCCTTAATCATCCCTCCACCGTTTTATGTTCCTAGAGGAGGAGAAGTAACCCTTCACCCCACCCATAGAGTAGAACACAATCATCCATAAACCGGTCATAAATTTAATACAATGCTCCCTAAAAATACTGCACAGGTTGCAATATCTGTCAAAGGATCTATCTGAAGTATTTCTATGGCAGCTGACACCTTGGTATCTAAATTTCTCAATAATTTACTTCTGGTGTGGAGGTTGAATGTAACAGACTGACAGACTAACTATTTTTTTCTGCAGACCTCACTCTTAAAGATAGCAGGACTCTAAAGAGCTCACTAAAACATGTTCTAGGCTTTAAAATATAACCTAACTCGAATGCCCATCTACTCTGTCACTCTAATTAATCTTGCTTCCGAAAGTTATGGTTAAAAAGTCAAACCCATCAAACAGATTCCCCCTCAGTCCAAGATAAAGATATAGCTATTTGTATCTCTTCTAGGGTTATAGAGTAGTATAGGGCCACACACAATGGTTTGAGTTAAATTATTTTTCGGAGCACAAGTAAAACCCATATGATCAAAATCAGCACTACTTTCCTTTAAGAATAATTAAGCATAAAGTAACAGGGAACTGATTCAAAGCCCACTGAAGTGGAGTCTTACCATTCACTTCAAGGTTCTTTGGAACACCACAACAAGTGAACAGAGATCTTCACAGTGACATTTTAAAATTATTTTGGCCCTTCAGCATTGGAAGGACTCCTCTAAATATATCACTGCATTCGGAAAACACATTGCATGGTGTTGGGTATCCTACTTCTATATCCAGAATAAAAAAAATTGAATAACCGTATTTGAACACAAGCCATTGTTTTCTTTTGGAGGCGGGGAAGGATTTCTCTGTTTCCTACTGATGAAAGTCCAGCTGGGCCACATCCCAAAGCATACAATGAATTATTTGCATTCCAGTAGTGCCTGGAGGCTCCAAACAAGTTCCATTGTCCTGGGCACTGTACAAACACCTAGCAAGAGACAGTCCCCACCTTAAGGGAATTACAGTCTAACTAAGCAAACCAGGCAAAGAGTGGGAGGGGATACAGAGAGGTGAACTGGCACAGCATAGTAGTGATAGACCCAGGTCTCCTGACTCCTAGTCCAGTGCCCTGTCCACTAGACTAGGGTTACCATACGTCCGTATTTTCCCGGACACGTCCAGTTTTTTGATTCTCAAATCACCGTCTGGGAGGAATTTCCAAAAAGCCGAACATGTCTGGGAAAATAGAGGGGCATGGTAAGCCTAGAGTTGCCTGCAGAAGCTGCGTGTCTGGAATGCTCGCCCATGCCAGCTAAACATGTAACCCACTTCCCCTTGCTATGCGAGGAGGTGCTGCGACTTTGATGAGCTCTGGCCAGCCAGGAAGTGATGTGATTCCTCTTCCGGCCCCACCAAGGCCGGCTTTAGGAACTGTGGGGCCCAATTTGAATACCTGATGGTGATCTGGGTCTTCAGCGGCACTTCGGCGGTGGGGGGTCCTTCCCTCGCTCCGGGTCTTCCGCGGACCCCCTGCCACTGAAATGCCGCATGAGACCCGGAGCAAGTGAAGGACCCTCCCGCCGCTGAAGTACCGTCAAAGATCCAGACCACTGCTGGGCGAGTAAAAAAAAATTAAAAATTAAAAAGGTCCCTTAAGTGTGGGGCCCGATTCCAGGGAATTGGCCTAAAGCCGGCCCACCCCACCCCAGCTGGGGGCATGGCGCTGTGGGAGTAGGAGCCATGAGGACTGCCACCTGGCCCTGGGCACGGGCCCTGCTGCTGTGCTGCTCCCCTGGCCCTGAGGCTCCCGCTGCTGCTGGGCCTGGGCCTGGGCCTGGGGTTCCCGCTGCTGCTGCTACTGTTGCTGCTGCCTGGGGGATCCCCGGCTGCTCTGCTGGCCTGGGATGAGTCCTGCTGCTTGGCTTGGGCTGCTCCGTGCGCTGCTGCCCTGAGCCGCTCTCCCCGTGAGTACCCGCTACCCTGCCTGCACCCAGCCCCTGCCACACCCCCTACCCACAGCCAGCCCCTGCCGCACCCCCTGCCCTGCCTTCAGCCAGCCCCACACCCCCTGCCCACAGCCAGCCCCTGCCGCACCCCCTGCCCTGCCTTCAGCCAGCCCCACACCCCCTGCCCACAGCCAGCCCCTGCCAGACCCCTGCCCTGCCTTCAGTCAGCCCCTGCCTCACCCCTGCCCTGTCTCCACCCAGCCCTGCACCCCCATCTCCAGCCAGCCCCTGCCGCACCCCCTGCCCTGCCCTGCCTGCAGCCAGCCCCTATCTCCAGCCAGCCCCTACCTCACCTCCAGCCAGCCCCACCCCCCACCCCGTCTTCAGCCAATCCCGCACCCTTCTGCCTCCAACCAACCCCGCACCCGGTCTCCAGCCAGCTCCGCACCCCCTGCCTCTAGCTAATCCTGCCCCATGCCCCTGTCTGCAGCTGGCCCCATGTCCACTAGTGCTCTGCACAACTGAGGGGGGCAGAGAGCAGCTGGGACTAGGGTGACCAGATGTCCCAATTTTATAGGGACAGTCCCGATTTTTGGGTGTTTTTCTTATATAAGCTTATTTCTAATTCAGGCCCATCTTTCTTAAAAAGAACTTTAGGTAGGGTTACCATACATCCGTATTTTCCTGGATATGTCAGGCTTTTTGGTTCTTAAATTGCCATCTGGGAGGAATTCTTATATTTTAAAAATTCCTCCCAGGAAAATACGGATGTATGGTAACCCTGTTTAAATATCTAAAAAAGTCCGGGAGGGCAGCTGCAACAGCACCCCCCCCACACACCCCCACCCCCGGTGGAGTGTCCTCTTTTTTGAATGTTCAAATATGGTAACCCTACACTAGACCATTCTGCCTTCCCTGTGCAGAGTAGTTCTCTGCTGTGCTACTTATGTCCTTTAACTACATCTAAGCAGAATTCTACTCTATAGGGCGTGAGAGGGCTTCCCTCATATCCTGGGATCAACACAGCAAACTGTACAGAACAGTCACTTTTCCTTGCAGACAGAAGCCTTTATGGGGCGGGTTGGGGGGTGGGGTGGAGTTATGGTGAGCCTGTAACCATTGTGTCCTGGATTGAATTGAGATCACCATAGTAACATCTGCTTTCCCCTGCCAGAATACAGCATGTTACACTAAAGGAAACAGACTTAGTTCCCTTAGGAAACGTTCAAAATAGAAGAGAAAAAAAAATAACCCATTCACCTATAAAGGTATACAAAGAACTCCTCGAACCTGATTCTCGTCTCCATTACACTGCTGTAAATCAAGAGTAATCCCACTGGAGTCAAGAAATTTACCCCTGGAGTTCTCAAACCTTGTCATAGCATGGGCCACAAATTAACAGTGGAAATGTCTTGGACTCCTCTCTTCCCATCTATGCCTGTGTAACAGCTTTATGGCAGCTACAGGAATTGCTGGAAAGGGGAAGTAATAAGAGGAAAGTATGTGTGTATTTTCAGGTTGCTGTAATGTTATTTAGCATCTACAAGCAAGAAGAGACACCCAACACGTGACCCGTCAGTTCTCTACCAGCCACAGTTTGAGAATGACCGAATTACACCTTTGTCAGTGAGATCCGAAGCAGGCCACCTAGTAGATTTACCACTCTTACTACAACTTTGTGAATGATTTCCTGAAGCAAAAATCCAGAAGCCCAAATCTGGATAAGTTGAGAAATACTCACCACCCTATTTTAATAACATGAGCCATGGCAGAGGCAGTGCGTAAACCCATCACACAGTGAAAGACAGAACCAGACAGCCTCCATGGTTAGCTGTGCTAATCTGTCTTTAACAGCACAGAGTACTATGAGATGTCTTTCACAAGGAAGGGAAAATATGCAGATATACTTCTGAGTGGCTGAAAACCTTTCAGGATTTTGTGTGTGCTAGACTGTGGCTCTACAGTCCTTTGTGAGGACAGCAACAGACAAGGTTTAAAAACAAAAAAATATTGAAGTCGATAACAGGATAATTTCCTGAGCCTAAATCTTACAGTGTAACAGTTTTACTGGGTGACCTTCAAAGGCTGATAAAAATCTAATTACACAATGCTGATGTGAAGATGCTAAATTATTATCAGTGGGCAGGTATCACAAATTCCCTCATCACTGCAGCTAAACATTTTGGAACAATACTACTAATTAAAGGATGGAATTAAAAGTGACAGTAAAAAAAGAGCCATTCAGCTCAATTTTAGTTAACGTTTTTTTCCCTAACCGATCTCTTGTGTTTTCTCACAGTGCAGGTTCCAACCCATTTGTTCTTTCTCATGTGCTTATGCCCACGCACAGAGGCAGGCTCTCCTTCAAAGGACAGGGAAGGAAATACTGGAGTGAAAACAAGATAAGTGCTTTGCTGCATGTGGATGAATTTAAGCATGAGCTTAATGTTACGTACATGTTTACAGATGGGATTTTCAAACTAGCCCAAACAAGATGCTTCCCAAACTCCACTGAAGTTGGGCCTCTAACTCCTTTAGAAATCCCAACCAAAAGCCTTGATCCAGGACAGAACCTCTGTTCTGCACAGCACTTAAGCATATGCTTAGTTCTGAGCAAGTCCCACTGAAGTCAATGCTTCATGCTTCAGTGGGATGAATTTAATCATGTGCTCAAGTGCTTTGCTGAATGCAGAACTAAGAAAACTGCTGCACACATCACAAGAGAAATAAAACACGCTTTACAGGTGCTTTCATGTGGTTTTTTTCCATTTGAAATAGCCATTGGAAGTGTGCAGACTCTACCTGCCAGTGCATATAGACTATTATACCTCTCTCACCCACGTACCTAATAGGGTTTAACAGGCATCAGTAATGGGCCCAAACTCAGTTCTGGATCCAGATTCAAACTCAGATCTGGCTCTCACTTCTCAATTAGAGTTGGAGATGAGCATTTCCAACATTGTTGCTAGGGAAGGGAAAGTTAGCAACTATACTGCCAAACCCATGACCGTGTGGTTTCCATACTGGAGTTTACTCTGTCTAGGTAAAATTTGCATAGGGTTAGTGAGGATCCAACTTCTTAGCTAGTAAATGGTATTTAAGGGTTTGGAAAACAAGATTTCAAATCACTTCCCATGACCTAAGCAAGCAATGTAGGGTGGGATTTGCAGAAGCCCTCAGCACTAGCCCGTCTCTCCTCCTACTGAGACCAATGGGAGTTTCACCACGGACTTCACTGGGAGGACACTTCAGCACCTTGGAAATCTCCACTCTGATTTGTCCATGTTAATTAACATGCTGTACTGCAATATAATCAACTTGGCTTTCATATCTTCACACCCTGAGGGACAGATTGTGCCTGGGCCTTAAACGCACACACGCGTGTGTGTAGTGGTGAAACAGAGTGGAAGATGCCTTTACCTCTGTGTGGCCTGTTTGAGGGCCAGGCCCAATTGCACATTGAAGTGCAGGGACCATGCCCTCTGTACTGCCCTGAGGGCATACAGTGCCTCAGAAGGTACAGAAAGGAGGCCAAGCCATAGACCCAGTGAGTGAGTCCAGCACAAAAGGGAACTGGGCTGGCAGGGAGCTTGATGCACCCCCATTAAGTATGCTACTCCCACTGCACTCCAGAGCACTTCAGGAGATATTCTGCCTTCTGGTGCTGACCCAAGCAGTGATACTCGGAGCATTCCCCAGACTGTATCTTAAGCATTCCCCAGACTGTATCTTAAGGCACAACTGCACTCGGATAAAGCCATGGTTTGCTACACACTGATGGGCAGATCACATAGATTTAAAATGTAGTGTGGAAAACACTGTGGTATTCACTTTTTAGTATGTTCATAAACTAGAGAAATGTTGTTGTGTTGCCCTGACTTGCATGCATAATGTAATCTTCACGTTTAATGCAGTGAAACATTTAGTGATTCCTTTGTGGGGAGTATGAATAGGAAATACCCAATCTTTCCCTTTAACTCTATAGTTGTTATTTTTCCTTTCTCCTTATAAAACAATCATTGTTGCTCCACAAATCACAAATGATCTATTGCTTATCGAGAGGTTATAAACGTCTAATGTCCATGGAAAAAACTGCGTGTGTGTGTGTACACGCACACCAAGAGTTCCTTTACTCTCCCTCTCTTGGGCTGCAGCTTTTCATCAAATGTGGGGAACACACAGAATAAATGCTGCATGTGCAGAAAGCTCTGAGGGATGCTGCGGGGAGCAGATCCAGCCACAGTTTGGTTCTCAGATCTGTTATATGTTCATTATTTGCTTCAAGACAATTCCAGGTGCCAGTCACACCAAGGTTTGCACCATTCCATTTAAGGGAAAGGATTAGTTGAGCAAACCAGGATGCATGCAAGGAGGAACCATTCCTTGCACAAAAGGAATAGCTATCACTCTCCATTTAAAGGTTGTGTTCTACCTGTAGAAGTGGTAGAAATTTTTGGTGCTGAGAAAAAAAAAAAGTTTTCCGTACTGAAAAATAGTTTCTTCAAAACTGAAGGGGTTTTTGAGTATTTTGCAGGAAATTGTCAGTTCCACAAAAAGTTTTGATTTTCCAGCAAGAAAGGCAATGTGAAAGCTTTCATTTAGGTTTGAACTATCACTTTTTTATTTTTTATTTAAAAACTAAACAGTGAAATTATGTCAAAACATCAATTTTAAACAATTTTCATTTTGATCTAAAATGGTTTTGTTTTTATTTAATTGGAAGCTTTTCATAATTTTTCATTCCATCAAATTTTTGATATTTCATTTTATTGTTCTGATTTGGAACAGAAGCTAATTTCAAAATGTTGATATTTCCTGCAGAAGGAAATTCTATTTTCCAGACAGCTGTAAGCTGCTGCCTACCACCCTAGTAGAAAGCTACATTTCTACTGGACTTCATGGAGTATCTGGTTCTTCTCCCAATGAGATGTGACTCTGATGCAATTGTTTACACTCTTCCGTTAAAATGATATGTGAACTCATCGGTGAAGCAGTGAACACTGGAAATGTAAGTGTCAGGTCTCACTCTCAAATCAAACAAACAATGGAAACGTATTCAGAAATTATTCAATAAGAAAATTGCACACATTTGCCCCCAAAAATTATTGACAAATTACTCTGCCAGCTCTTTTCCTTGTGAATGTTAAAAGCATATCCAAATAGCATGGGACTGTTACCTACTCCATTGTGAACTGGAATTAACCTATCTCATTTTGTTTGGCATTTGCAACTGTAAATATGCAAATCCTTTTTAGGTTTAATTTGAGTCCCTATTAATCTTCCTGCAGACTCTGGATAAAAGAACTCTCCTGTTTATAATTATCCTTGAAACATGAAGAAATAAAGTGAGTGGACTCAAAAACCATGGACATTTGTAATTCCTAACGCTCAGTAATGTTTGGAGTGAGTTAAAACTGCCTGCTTTAATGTTTTCTGACTTTCCTTTTAATAGATATTTCAAAGGAGACTGAAAAATAGATACACCAATTGGATGGCAAGGCCCTAGGTGGGGTCATATCCTGTTTTATCTCTTAACACGTAAGAGAGCATCCGGCTGCTTTTAAAAATATGGAGTCCAGTCCTCATCTGGCACCAGTAATCATAGCTCCATTGATTTAGAGCTACAACAGTTTACATCAGCCGAGGATCTGGCCTGTGATGCTTTAGATGACACCCTTAGCTTTCTGCTTATTTAGTTACACGAGACTTCCCATACTGTCTTTTTCCCCTCACACTCACGATCACTGATCAGGTTTCTGAAGATAAATCCTATTTTTAGTATTTGTTTTATCTTCAAACTTTCCCAGGCCTCCATTCCTTGACACTATTCCTTATTGCCACATATCCATTGTGCATATCTTCCCTTCCCTCAGAGGAGGGATCTGACTGAATGATTTAGGAGCTGGTGATTTAAGAGCACAATCCTCCCACGCGCTACTAGGAGTATTTTCCAGACATGGAAAAAAAGATCAAAGGTCGCTATTCCTTGGTGGTAGGTTTATTAAAATCATTCAGCATTGCGTGTCACATGTGATGAAGGACCTATGTGACTAAATTAAAAAGTGCAGTAGGTATCTTTAGAATGCCTGACAGATCCATCAAAAAGCTATCTTTCACACTATGCAAATGTCGAAGAGAACATACAGTCACCAAGGAAAAAAAAATGGAAAAGCCTCATAGCTCATTCAGCATGTGGTGAAGATAGGAAATATGTAATGATCTATCCATCCCCAGCCTCCCTTAAAAATAAAAGGTTCGGTCCATGAGGAAGTTAGGCTGCTGACCAAAAAGCTCAGCAGGAGAGGAGATTTAAGCACTAGCCAAAAGAAATAGTTTACTTCTGGGCTCTTTAGAAAGCTCTCAATATTAAGCACTATTCAGGATTAGAGAAAAACTTCTGGCAGTGTCATATCCAAGTCCTTTGATATCAAACTGTCTCAGCTCCTTAAAGATTAATGTGATGAACACTGGGCAACTAGGATAAGACCATATTTTGCATGCTTAAAAAAAATGCAAGTGTGCCAAGATTTTTACAGTAGGTGCTTCAAAATGGAAGCCTGCTTACCAATGGGGTTCATGCCATCATTTAATCTAATTTATTCTTAATCAATGATTAATGATCATTATTAAATTAGGGAATAGATGGGGGGAATATCCCAGTGGAAACCTTGGTGAACTGAAATATAAACATAGCAAAATGCAATGGCAATGCTTAGGATCTTCAATATCATTCATTTGGCTGCAAGTGATATTTCCATTTTTATAGTTAAATGTAAATAAATTTTAAAAACAGGTACAAAATCTCTGCCACTTAAAGGGATTTAATAAAAGACTCTCCAGTGCATTGCTGCATCTGGATATGGAGATCGATTTTAGAAAATGCAACTTCTGCTTCATAGTTGAAATTGCCAGTTATTAAGGGAATTACTAAAACACATTAGCACAACAATTTCTAACTGGCAATTTCCCCGCACAAATACACAGAGCCAAATTCTGCCTCCAGTTATACCCAATGCAACTCCCAGCATAGGCATCAGAGCAGAACTTAACCCAATGTCTTAAGAAGCTAGAAATTAGTTGGATGTAGTTCTCCAGATAATGAATGGCTCAAAACAGATTTTTATTCAGAATTCTACTTCAGCCATGTGCTTGTATATCACTGAACTTGTAAAAATCAGTTACCGGAGCAGTATAATCTGAACAGGACAGAATACAGGAGAACACAGACTCTTCTCTGTAATTTTCCTCTATCCAGAGAGCTAGGATTAAAAAAAAAAATTCACAGAAGTTTCAAAGACTGTTTTATTCCATTTTTGTTTATTTTTTCTAAATTTTCCACTGAATGATTTTTTTTTCTTTTTGAAAATCATTGACTCTGCCACAAAAAGCAACTCCGTATACTTTCAGTGTGAGTAGACTTAGGATTTAGTGATTTTAGACTTAGGAAATCAACAAACAACGAACTCGAGTAGAGTCTCCATAAGAGAGCACAATGTGCATCTCTTCTGTAACAGGCTGCAACAACTCAGAACAAAATGGCTGCTGCCTCCATACACAGTGTTTTAAGAAATGAGAAGATGCAAAGAAACAGACATTGCAGTTTCATTATCACATTCACACCATCCATTCAAGACAATGAAAAGAATCAATATTTAGACCAAGGGTGGGCAAACTTTTTGGCCCAAGAGCCATATCAGGGAATAGAAATTGTATGGCGGGTCATGAATGCTCACAAAACTGGGGTTGGGGTGCGGGAGGGGGTGCAGGCTCTGGGGTGGGGCTGGAGATGAGGAGTTTGGGATGTAGGAGGGTGCTCTGGGCTGGAATCGAGGGGTTTGGAGAGCAGGAGGGGGATCAGGGCTGGGGCACAAGGTTGGGGAGAGGCTCAGCGGTGCAGGTTCCGAGCAGTGCTTACGTCAAGCAGCTCCTGGAAGCAGTGGCATGTCCTTCTCTGGCTCCTATGTCAAGGCATGGCCAGGTGGCTCTGCACGCTGCCCCATCCGCAGGCACAGTCCCTGCAGCTCCCATCGCCCCTGCGCCAAAGCAGGGCCAAGCCACGTGGTCTGGCCCCAACCCAGCAGCCCAGCCAGAGTGGGTCCGAGCCCATGGGCCATAGTTTGCCCAACTCTGCTTTAGACCATCCTCACACCCACGTAAAGTTAAACCCTGGATTAAATGTAGCTTGTATTTCAAATATTTGCCTCCAAAAACACTTGACGAGAGAGCACTATTGCCACATAAGGTGTAAGTCACCAGTTCTACCACAGCTCCACAAGCATCAAAATAACCCTGATGCACCAGACCTAAGATATGGCCTTGCAAAGTTGCTTCAAGCAGCCACACACATTCGGGTAAGTTAAGCATCGTACATAATTGCAGGCATGCAAAGTGCTCTATTGGGGTTACTGTGTTCTAGCATGCCTATGACCCACACTTGACCAGTCATTCCCAAAATTACAGAAGTGCATGTGTAACACTGCAGTCCTTAATGGATCACAGGCAGATGGAACTGGACTGTTACTCTCTTGATTTTCAAGCATGAGCTCTACTGCCCGAGTTAAAGACCTTGCTCCCATGGCCATAGCAGGCTCAACCTGTCTACAGGTGGCCCAGTCACCACTAGTGGGGGTACAGAGAGCAACATTGAGTGGACATGAATTACACAAGCTATATATTGGGATGCTAGCCTTCCCAATAGACAGCTAACAGTAAAAAGAAAACAGACAGAAGTCACACAACCTATTTAGCTCCTAAAACACCTGGAAGCCATTAAAAGTCCATCACATACTGAGTTAACAGCAAATGCTGTCCTACCCTCCACGGAGCACTTGCAAGTAGCCAGTGATATCAGGTGAGCCTTCCTGCATTGGTGCACAGAGAGAATATGCTGGGAATCCATATAATAAGATTCCAGAATTGACACTGTCTCTCTCTCTGAAGCCTAGCATGTCTGTCGAGCCAGTGTGAGGTGAGGGAAGCAGCTACAAGCATGCCTGACCCCTCTTTTTGTTTCAGAACTTCAGCAGGTTCAGCCAGGGGGCCCCATGAGAACCAGAGGGAATGCTGGCGTCCTAAGGGTCCGTGGCAGTTGGAACGTGACTGTTGAGCCCGGAAGGTGGGAGTAACAGCTACGTGAGGTAACAGAGGGGGTTGTGCCTGCAGCCAGGGGACAGCGCTGAGCACAGACTTTGGGGAACGTGGACAAACAGCAACATCATTCACTACCATGTAGCACATGGAGACAGCAGCTCCCATTTTGGGCTTTTTAAAAAAAAAAATAAATAAAACAAAAACATGATTTTATGAATTGCAACCATGCAACAGCACAGGATTTCAGTTACTAGTTTAATAATATGGAAATGATATGTAAATTGAAATCGGTGATGGGCATATTAGCTTACATTACCATCCCACAGTGGTGATGGGGCAAGCAGGATGAAAGGAAAAACACCCAGAGTTGTTTAGAGAGAACATATCTCAGAGTATTTTGTGTTGAGGGTAAAGTATATAAAACTGTAAAGTCACAAGGAGTAAGAAGATTCCAATCAGAGGGTTGAAAGTTTGGGGTTTCTTTGTTTTCTACACTCAGTGTTTGTACTACTTGTGGTGCACACATGGCCAGACATGTAAAACTCACATTGTACTACTCGTTTGTGTGCTTATCCAGCTGCACTGAAGTGTTTTGATTAAGAGGCAATTCTTAAATTTGCAGCAAGATAGTATATTTCCAGGGCTATAGGTTCCTCTGTGTGTGCATATATATCTGAAGGGCAACACGCCCTGGCAGTATCGTCTAGAGGTCAGACCAAGATGTGGTAGGTTGTCTTCTTCCCAGACATTCCTCTTTTATATCCACCGTGAAGGCGGTCTGTCCTTTTAGCAACTCGGCCCTCTGGTTGGGTCACTCATTCAAGGCCACCTCTTTCAAGGTGCACATAAAGAGTCCAATCACACGGAAATCCTCAGATGTCAGAAAGGGGCTTCACGGCTTCCCACCCTTGCGTTGAGGCCGTAGGATCCTTGTACCTACAGGATCTTTCCTTATTAGCTTCCCTGCCAAGCGATAGCCTGTGATGCTGTATGATTAAATATGATCATTTATATCATTGATATTACCACCATTATACAATTGCAATAAATTTTGTACAAAGTAGGTCACGTAAGGTGTCAATGGAAAAGTTACGATTTGCTAAATATGATTATCCTGTTTATGCGCATGTATCATCTTTGTATCTGAAGTTATTAACATTGACCATGGATTTGTATCTTATACATGTGATTGTATTCCTGGGTAACACCTACCAAGTAAAAATGTACATTGAGGCCAGACAACTGTGTATTGATGGCCCATCAAGGACACAAGGCTCTCACAATGGGCCATAGAAGAAATTCATTCCACCCAAATAGCTCTTCCTGCTGACACTTTAGGCTCCAAGGCCAACGGCTACCCCCTGTGAGCCATCAAGCCATGTAAGGACATGTGATATGCTTGTGTGACTCTGGACTCCATCTTGTACCAGTAACTTTCCACAAACTGGGCTGTTAGCTTCGTTTGAGACAGCAAATTTCCAGGCACATGGACAAGGATATAAAAGACCCCTGAGAGGTCTCCATTTTGCCTCTCTCCTGCCTTGATTCTCTGAACTGTTGTTTTACAACTAAAAGGAGCATATTGAACTATGGACTGAGGACCCTCCAATCTTTTGGAAGTTACCAGAGAGACTTTACAAGCCATCAGTCTGTACCATCACTGCTACAAACCTGATAGAAGGATTTTATAATTATTTGAATGTATAAGATCTATTAACCGCTATTAACACTTATTATTAAAACTTTAACTTTTAGTTATTAAAGGATTAACACCACTGTGATTACTGGATAAGATCTGACATATATTAACCTGGCTAAGTGGCTGATCTCTTGGGATCAGAAGAACCCTTTGTTTGATGAAATTGGTTTTCAGTAACCACTCATCATAGAGTCCAGTGTCTGGGTGGAGAAATAAGGGCTGGAATACCTAAGGAAACTGCATTTTTGACTTCTTGTTAACCAGTGGGGGCGAGACAGAAGTTTAGATTATACCAACTCAGTTATAAAAGTAATGCTACAATAACCACCAGTTTGGGGGTAAATATTCCCTTTTTCTCAACAGGTTGCCCTGAATCTGGCACTCAGATGTGACCCACTGAGGCACAGTGACAAACTTCTGTTATTGTCCCCTCCCAAGGGAATGGTGGAGACTCCAGGCCCACCCTCTCCACCAGGCTCCATTCCAGGGCCCAATGGTAGATAGTTAAAACCTGCACCTTGAAAGTGCTACATAGCTGCCTCCCTGGCTCACTTTCTACCAGCGTCCCATCTTCCCCCTGGGAAAAATACAGAATTGAACACAAAATTAATGTTCCTGACCTTAAAAAGTCATCAAGTCTCTCCTTTGCAGGCTTAGTAAGGTCAGTATCTCCAAGTCGGACGTGCTCCTTCCCAAAAGCACAGGCCTGCTCCCTTCCCCTGCCTGCCCTACCTCCCTCTAAGCTGCTCCGCTTCCCTTTTTAAGCTCTGCCTCCAGCATGTGCCGGCTTTGTAGGTGCGGCTGAGTGAGGCCAGCTGTGCCCAGAGCTGCTCCTTAACCCATTCTTCTCCAGTGTGGAGTTTTTGCACTCCATCACAGTATTCAAACCAGCTCTGGGGTTTTCAGCATGGGTGACTTGAAATCTACAAACTAGTTTAAGTCTAAGACCAGACGGGACCATAATGATATCTAGTATGACCACCTGTATGACACAGGGCATAGCATTTCACTGAATTAATTCCTGTTTGAACTACAACATATTTTTAGTAAAACATCCAATCTAAATTTAAACATATCCTGTGATTGAGAATTAGCCAGTTGTTCAAATGGTTAATTACCTTCAGAGTTAAAAACTTGCACCTTATTTCCAGACCTCTCTCCTGCAAACACCAGCTGTGATGGAGGTAAACTGTTATTGTATTAGGATAACTTTCCATACTTGTGGTCAAGTTAATATGTTACAATAGCAGGAACTCACAACTTGTTTCTATTGGCATCTTTGAAATTCTAGGATTGCTTACAGTGGGCAGATAGTGCCTGGAACTCAGAAAGTAGGGTGAGGAGTGCCTTCCTTGTTTACACTACAGTTATAGGCACACTGATTAAAGAAAGCATTGGTTGGAATAAGGACAGAGCAATGGTTAGCAAGTGTCAAACGTTGTCTCAATATTTCTAGTTTAAACCTAAATTGTATTTAATAACTTACCGGGGAGGCAGTGTGGCCCAGTGGATAGCATACAAGGGGAACTTAGGAAACCTAGATTCTAGTCCTGGTTCTGCCACTGATCTGGTGAGTGACCTTGGGCAAATTACTTCACTTTGTGCCTCAGTTTCCCCATCTCTAGAGTGGGAATAATCATGCTTACCTCCTTTATAAAGTGCTTGGAGATCTACTGATGAAAAGTTAGATATTTGTGTGAAGTGCTTGCTTTTGTTTTTAAATATAGTTTGTGATGCATGGCCAGAAAGGGTTAAGCATCCTGCAGGATAGATGACCCAAATTCAACCCTTAGAGACATTTTGGAAGATAATATTTGTATTTTTGTGTGTTTACATATATATTGTTAGAGGTTAACAAGGTAATCAAAGAGTCCCTGTCTGTGCTGTATTCTGTTAATTCAGAGATCAAAAGGAAATCTTAACATTTAAATGACTGTAAATGTAGGATGTCACTGTATTCGTCTCTCTTTGAAATGTATAGCAAATCACCTGTGAATGCTGGAAAAACAGGCAATAGCCTTATGTTAATCCGTATTGCTAATTACCAGTGATGCTTAGGAAATAGGTCTATTTTAAAGTCTCCATAATTGCCTGTTGTTTGCCTGAGGACTCTGAGGGCTTGTCTACATCACAAAGTTGCAGCGCTGGTGAGGGGGTTACAGCGCTGCAACTTAGGAGGTGTACACATCTGCAGGGCATCACCAGCGCTGCAACTCCCTGTTTGCAGCGTTGGCCGTACTCCCGTTTTGTCTCGGGTGTAGAGGATCCAGCGCTGGTGATCCAGCGCTGGTAATCAAGTGTAGACACTTACCAGCGCTTTTCTTGACCTTCGTGGAATAAGCAGGTATCCCAGCATACCTGAGGATACCTCTCTGGTAATCAAGCAGGTCTCCTTCCCCGCGGTTTGCTCCGGTGTTCTCCGAATCCCCCCCCAAGCGGGTCTCCTTCCCCGCGGTTTGCAGGGGGGTTCGGGGAACGCGAGAGCAAACCGCGGGGAAGGAGACCTGCTTGCACGAGGGTTCGGGGAACGCGAGAGCAAACCGCGGGGAAGGAGACCTGCTTGCGGGGAGGGGGTTCGGGGAACACGAGAGCAAACCGCGGGGAAGGAGACCTGCTTGCACGGGGGTTCAGGGAACGCGAGAGCAAACCGCGGGGAAGGAGATCTGCTTGCAGGGGGGTTCGGGGAACACTGGAGCAAACCAGGGAAGGAGACCTGCTTCCCCGCGGTTTGCTCTCGCGTTCCCCGAACCCCCCTTGAAGCCGCCCAACAGCGCTGCAGTGTGGCCACATCTAACACCACTTGCAGCGCTGGTTGCTGTAAGTGTGGCCACTCTGCAGCGCTGGCCCTATACAGCTGTACTAATACAGCTGTAACAACCAGCGCTGCAAAATTGTAGATGTAGACATACCCTGAGCTGTCAAAGAAGAACTGGAACTGTATAAGAATGTCTGGGGTCCTGATCCTTTTTATCTCAGATCTGCTTGATGCTTCATGCAGGGGAAGTTTACACCAAAAGGCTGAGATCGCCAGTCCTAACCTGGAATCATCCTGAATATAAACATTGGACTATAACCTATGAACTAATTGTGAAAGAACTCTTTGCAACTACAAAGCTCACCATCTCTACTATGAATCTGAATCTCAAAAACTGTAGTCATGTCTGTATTTATACTGATCTTTTAGCCAATACTCTCTCTCTCTTTTCTTTTTAAATAATTTCTAGTTTAGTTAATAAGGATTGGCTGCAAGCATGTATTTGGGTAAGATCTGGAATATTAATTAATCTGGGAGGTAATGTGTCCAATCCTTTGGGATTGGTAGAACTTTCTTATATGATTTAAGATTATAAGTAATCCTCATCATATTTGACTTGGGTGTCTGGATGGAAGCCTAAGGCTGGGTTGCTTTAAGGGAACTGTGTTGTTGGCTTCTGGGTAACCAGTGAGGTATTATAGAAGCTGTTTCGTGCTGGCTTGGTAAATCTAAGTACTGGAATATCCACCAGCTTTGGGGATTGTCTGCCCCATTCTTTGCTGTCCACCCTAATTGAGTGACCTCAGTTGGCTCTCCTGGGACTCTGGTCACAGAGTTATTTAGATGTAGGCATACTAAAAAAGCACAGAGGCTTAGCTACTGTGGGAGATTGATGTGGTATATGGCTGGTAGGGCCAGCCCTATGGTTAGGCGACCACCCAGGGCACTGTGATCAAGATGCAAGGAACAGGGAAGATGAAGGTGCAAGACCATGGAAAAGAGTTCAGGGCAAGGGGGGAAGGCAGAGGGGACCAGGGCACCAAAATACAGCTTCTCCCAGGTCACTATTTTCCCTAAGAGAGGCCCTCATAGCTGGAAGAGTGTTTGCTGAATTTGGATATTTTATCTAGTGCCCAACTTGTTGAATATGAACTGCCTATAAACCATCAAGGATGGGTCTATTATCTTTTAGCAGTGGGATTTTCAGAAGTGCTCAGCCTTGGTCTAACTACTCCCTCTGAAGTCAACAGCAGAACTCCCCAGTTGCATCACTGGGAGTGCAGGGTTAGGCCAGAGGTGAGAGCTTTTGAAAATCTCACTCTCAGTGTTAGGAATCGCTGTTCTTTTGATCTATTTATCATCTTTTTAAAGACTAATGTCCCAATTGCCTTCATTCGATATTCCAGTACCTCCTCAGTTAAGTCAGAGAACAAATCATTGCCAATTATTTTTGAAAAGTTCATTAGCTAATTCCCTTAATACCTTAAAGTTCCAGAATGGCTGCTTTGTATCTATCCTGTTTTCCAAGCATTTCCTCTCCATGTTAAATGTGGATGCACGTAGTGTTTGGCTTTAACCACATTTGAGAAACATTTTGTCATAAAGGTAAAGTACATTTGAGATGACCTATGCCTGAAAGAAACCAATAACGCTGTTTCCAATTTGTGGATAAAGTCCTAGAGCTGCTTCCACAATTCCAGATAAGGAGTGCACAGTGCAGCACAGGAAAGAGAGGCACAGAGGTGGCTTTAAGCCATCTTTTCACTCACTTGATCATGGGCCATGTTCACATCAGGCTGTTAAACCAGCTACCAATGGCTGCAAGGGGTCATTATGAAAGTTATGTCCCCCTCTACTGGCCACTGGGAAGTGCAGGCACAGAGAAGCAATTATGTTGATTGACATCAGAGAATACACTGCACTGGGGCAATTCTCCCCTAGCTGGCTACCTCAGCATTAAGGTGCCTGGGTGCCAGCAGAACAATGCAGAAGGCCCCCTATGCAGGAGAGAATAGAGACATTACATTCTGGCCATGGATCTAGCTTTGCCAGTGTAAAGCAGATCTAAACTGGACTGTAAGAGCTGGAACAAGGAGAATCATTGTGAGAAGGAACAGAACTGTTAATGGAAACCTTTCAGGATGAGAGGACTGGGCCCATTCATAGCAGCAGTGAACTGAATTGGTCTGTGCACTTAGTGATAACTGCTCCCCCTTGCAAGATATAATGAGAACAGCTCAGTGTAAATCCATTATAGTCGCACCATTACTTGAGTGAAGAACACATTTCAGAGGAATAAGTTTCATATCATTCTAGACCTCATTAAACCTGCCATGTTCTGTATTCGATTCATTATGATGCTCTTCACTGCACCAGCTGGCAAATGTGTTAAATGTTGATGAAAATCTGCACTGAACAAGAGCATTTATTTAGGTAATCATGGCTTCCCCAGAGTTATGAAAGGCTGCTGCTGCTGAAATAATTGCATTACCTACAACCATGATTTAAGACTGCCTTAATATACCTGCAGCCCTCTCTCCTAAGGAATATTATCTTTCTCAAATGGCAACACGATAAAGAGCAATACATATTTATAGAGCAACGTTCATGACAGGCGTTCCCATTGCACTCTGCAGAAAAGTCAGTAACTGAGATCCATTACATTGGTTTAAAAGACGTGAAGGACCACAGAAAACCTTCATCATGCTTTATAAATACAGTCAGGGACTCATTATTCCAAAGTCAGTACGCTGAGATTGCCATAAAGTTTAACATACAATGTGACGGCTTTAGCTCCAGTTTTAAATGTAGGTAGAGGCAATAAACTGAGACCTACAGGAGTGCCAAGTTCAAGGTGGAAAACATATGGGGACAAACAATAAGGTTAAAAATAGAATTTTAACAGCAATTTGATTCTGTAAGGAAAGCTAAAGATGTAGAACTACTGCTTGTGATCATGACATTTAGCCCTATTGATACTCTTTAGAAGCCATGCTGGAATACCCAGTAAGATCCCGTGAGCATCTCCTACGGAGGTGTTAAGCTTCCCCACAACACCCATTCGTGGTGTTATGGGCTGTCAGTCCCATGCAAAACTGAGACCTAAAGAATTATAGCAAGCAGAGCATTAGGTAAGGAAAGCATGAGTGTATATTGGTAGTGAGGGTTTCGCTATCACATCTGGTTTTGTGTTGCTTGGATGACATGGAAACCCTTTTGGGTCTCAATTAAGAGATTCCCTCCTTTGTTTCCGAGTTCATAGCACAGAAGGTTAATGCTTTACAACAGGTCACATTCAACAGCCAAAAAAAGGTCAAATAATTGTATAGCACATCTAGGCAAGTTCTGATGAGCTCAAAAAAACATTGCATGAATGAGTTTGGTTAACAATAGATCTGACCACTGTGGAAGCCAGGGTGTGAAGGAAAACGCCTGAGCTTTGCACTAGCTCTAGGCACTAAGACTGTGTAAAAAAAAAACAAAAACCACCTATCATTTAGATCATGGCTTCCCAATCCCAGGCAGGTGCTGCAGATGTAATATCACTCTCAGAGGCATTTGGGAACAGATACTGGGGAGCCATGGTGCCACAAACAATCATCTTCATTATTAGTTATGTATCCGTGATCTCTGCACAAAAACAAAAGCACAGTCCCTGTAAGATCTCCTGGGAAACCTACACATTAGAATTCTCAAGTTGTTGGATTGTGATTATAAAAGCTAAAGACTTGCAGCAGCAGCCAGAGAGTAGTGTTTGAAACTTGAAGTACTCGGCTATAATATTCGCCAGGCCTAGGGCTGAGATTTTCATAAATGCCTAAATGAACTGGGTACCCAATTCCCGTAGGCCCCACAGATAGCAGGGAAGTGTAGATTTCACTGTGCAATAATGTGACTTATTTTGTTGCTGGTCATCTACATACAAAGTGAAATAAGAATGTGATACATTGCAGTTGCTCAGCATAATTCATCAACTTCGAAATGTGTGCAAAAACGAGAGAAAGGAGGAAAGTAGAGCTCTTTGGTGTGGCTTCTAGGTATCCATTGGCGTCTTCACACCACACTGAAATCAAAGCAGTTAATAATTATTTGTATTGCTGTACTGCCTAGGAGCCCCAGCCCCTGCCCCAGAGAGTTTACAATCTAATATGGTATCTGAGCACCTCCAATCTTTAATGGATTTTATCCTCACAATGATACTGCCAGGTACAGAAGGACTAGTCTCATTTTACAGACGGGGAACTGAGACATGGGTATATTAAGATGTTCCCAAGGTGTACAAGAAATCTGTGGCTCATCTGGGAATTGAACCCAGGCCTCCTGAGTCACACGGGATTGTCTACAATACCCGCTGGATCAATGGGCAGCGATCGATCCAGTGAGTGTTGATTTATCGCGTCTAATCTAGAAATGATAAATCACCCGCTGAGCACTCTCCTGTCAACTCTGGTACTCCACCAGGGTGAGAGGCACAGGCAGAGTTGATGGGAGAGTGTCAGCCATCGACTTACTGTAGTGAAGATACCGTGTTAAGAGATCTAAGTAAGTCGACTTCAGTTACGTTATTCACATAGCTGAAGTTGCGTAACTTAGATCAATCCCCGCCTCCCAGCTCCTTCCCCTGCAACTGTCTCCAGACAATTCAGCCTCTTAATTCAGAATTTATAACCTAATAAATCTACAGTTGCAGTGGGAAAATGTTTCCTTGAACAAATGAGAGAGAAAGGGGGAAAAATGATTTAAATGTCCATAAAGAAAATAAATCACAGTAAATATAATCTTTTGGACATCCAATGGAATTAAAAAAAAAAAAAAAAAGGCACAGGGATCAATCAGCACAACTCTGTCCTTCAGAAGACTTTGTATCCCATCTGCTGATCAGGGGATGCTGCTGACATTTCTTTTATCCATGTGCCCTTTCCCCACATATTTACATACTCAGGCAAATGATATTCAGCGCTCCCTCTCCCTCCATTTGATATGTATGTGGGCAGCCTCAGCATTTCTGTTGTTGCCTTTTTGTTTTGTTGAAAGGCCTGTTTACTGTCTCCTGCTCAGCCCCGCAAGGAGAAAGGAAGATAACAAGCTCACAGAATGCTGAGAGGCAGCCTCCCCCCACAGCAATCACATCAATCTCCAGATGTCACAGATGCACAGTAATGACCATCAGCAAGTCAACAGAAGTCAGGGGAGAAATTAATAAGCAAGCAACACAAAGAATCACAGTTTGTTTGCTGTCTCTTCCTCCACATGAACTAGGGCACCAACATTATGGGAAACAGTCAAACCAAATTTATAATCTTTAAGACTACATGAGTTAATGTAATGTTTAAGTACGTTTCCTAAGAGCAGAAGAGAACCTACAGTAGGCACAAACACATTTGTGTAGGACAGGCAGATATAGTTATAGGGAACGGTGGATCGAAGGAGAATAAACGGAAATGGTTGATTGGTGGTCTGCATGTGCACTTGTGTCAGCTTCATCTTACATTATTCATCCTTTTCCTACCTCTATAAAAGTATTACAGTTCTGCTTTTGTACATATGAAAGCTTTATGGCTATTGTTCCTTTAAAAGATTGCAAGAGTTAAAGTACACAAAACAGGTGGCATGCCCCAGTTTGGGGCACAACATTGTTGCCAAGTCACACAATACAAATGACTGAGGAGTCAGTATTATGCAAATACCCAGCTAGGGATGGATGTATCAAATAAGCTGCTAGTCCGTTGCCTGAATGAATATCAAAGTCCAAATTCACTATTGGCATAAGCAAGACCAACACAAGTGCAGTCAGTGAAGTTATGCCCACCTATACCTGAATTGAATTTGGCCTCAAATCTTGGGGCCAGGTTTAATCCCCAATGCCACCTACAATCAAGATGCAGAGGCATAAGCTACCCTGCTCTTCTAGGAGTTCAAAACCAGCCACCACAATCGAAAAGTGGGCAGAGACAGAGAAAGAACACCCAAGAGATGTACTGATTCTGTGCATCTCCCAAATAAACCATCTCCTATGGAGCCCCAGAGTTTAAATCTGCCCTCCCTATGCTCCCCAGAAGGGGGCAAAGCTAAGCACCACCTCCTTTCCCCACCCCCACCCCCACTGGCAAATATGCCAACATACTGCTAGAGATGTAAAATACTAAATACACAGGCTGGATAATGCAGCCAAGTTAACAGTTTTGCTGACCTTTAAGGGCTGCATTTCCTGACTCTGACTGTAACTATGCACCTTCAACCCGAATTTTATACTTTGCATTACTCACTCTGATTTAGATATGCAAACTGTTAGGGAATTCAAACTACTAGGCTCAAAACATTGCATGAAGAAATTTAGCAGCAAGTCTCTTTGATACTAAGGGTTCAATTTACGAAGGGATTTGGCCCAATTATTTTGGTCTTGCTGTAAGCTTGCTGAAGAACCAAACCCCCACATCAATGTTCACCTTTATAGCAAGTCTGCAGAACAATTTTCTATAGTGAGCCAGGGTCACACTTCATCAACAATATCTTTTGATAAAAGAACAAGGATCTCTAGAGAACAGTGATCACTAACTCATGACCTGCCTCAGTTGTTCCTGCATCGCACCCCGAAAGAGCATCAGAATAGTCTGACTCCAATCATGCTGCCATCTGTCATCATGCCCACCCCTTGCCCTTTTAAAAGCAGGCTGTCTGCAGCATGAGTGGCGCCTCCACTGTCTAGAGGGGAAATGAATGACTCGGCACTTGGCAGATTCTCTGGCTGGTTCACAGTGCCCAGTGCTGAGTCACTGACCTTGGGAGTCTGTGCATAAGGCAAAATTGACAATGAAGTTGCAGGGCATAGCAATCTCTGCATTTATTAGTCTGTTTAAGCAGAACAAAAGGCAGGAGTGGAACCTGGTTTGAGATACTCCTGGCAAGAGAGTGAAAGAAAAATAGATTTTCAAGTACACTTGATGCAATCTTGTTTGTTTTCTAAAAAGAATATACAAAGTCCTGTTTCCCTGAACACAGGAGGAACCAAACAGGAGATAGTTTCCTTGCTCGCTGCCCCAAGCCCATATTATACCACGCTTGTCCAGGCTATATGTATAACTTCCATCTGTTCCTATCTGCTTATACTCCACACATACATACCTTTACTCAAAATACCACCCAGCAAAGCCCACTGCCCACATAGTTCTAATGCCTGAATGGGCTCGCATATGCTTTTGTTCTGCGTGGAGGCTGCTATGAAGGAGCTTGACGGTTTCTTACAGCAGTCTTAAATGAAGGGCAGCAGTTATACACATCAGCTTCACTGACATTTTGTCCAGCCCCAAAACATTAAAGCTTTGCCACTGACTTCAGTGCGGCCAAGACTTCACCCAGAAAGCGCACAGGTGAGCAAAACCGCATAAGAGGATGAATTAAGACACTTTGCCAAAACACAGGGGACAAATTTGCTGGCATCAGCTCTTATTCTATTGGAACTGGATGACCCATCTCACTTCACAATCACATTAACCACAAACCTCCTTTAAAAATGATCCCAGGCCGTGATAAGCCACAGACTCCAGAAAGTTCAGTATGGCAGTTACTAAGCTAGTAATCTGGGAGGTTCACAAATACTATGGGGGCGAGGGGGGTGAGATTTCTTGAGACGTGAACTGACACTTCACTGGTGCAGTCAGAGAAGGCTTCTGCACAGTCAGAGGTATCTGCAGTGTGATTAACTGCTATCTGCCTGAGCTCGCCATGCACTGAAGCTCATGCTGTGTCACATTACAGTAGCAGACATACTAATTTTCCAGATAAATAACATCAAGACAGTTTAATTAAAAAGACCTTTCCCAGTGACATTTTTTAAACCACTTAGCCAACATCTATAATACATTTGAAGTGATATTACTAAGCTGCAGTTCACTTATTAAATGGAACAGTACCGCTAACCTAGAGAGAAACAGTAGTTTGATAGCTGCTTGCTGCATGTTTTCATGTAGAACAATACAGTCTTATGGGACTACAAATTTAAATAAATCTGCATTTTCATATCTTTCACTTTACACAATCAGTTCCAACTGGGTGCACTGGAACAGAGAGAAAAGGAGGCATGCACTGAAGAGGTTTGAATTGGAGGTTTTATCCAGGATTGATCAGGAAAGTCAACACACTAGAAAAGGAATATTTCCCTCAATAATTACTGGTACATATCAGGTTTATTTAAAGAGGAACAAGCTATAAAAACAAATTAAAATTAATATGCTACTTAATATTCCAAGGTCTCAGCCACACAGGCAGCTGGTTTGATATCTTATTGGATTATTTAATTTTTATACTGTGCTTGTGCTAAGAGGGTCTTTGTGCTAGATGCCCAGTACATACAGTGTAAACCACTATCCTTTCCCCAAGGTGCTTACAATCTAAAAGACAAGACAAAGCAGATGAATGAGACAAGCAAGCTGGGTGGAAGGCCAGGTGTATGGGTGTAACACACACAAGATGTAAGCAATTCTTATCTAACCAGGAGCCACCAGGAAATCGCTACATTTTTAACGGTTATCAGACCCCAAGTTCCTGCAGGCATGAGGGGAGAGGTGAGTTTTAAGATTTTGACTGGAGTTTCCTCGCCCACCCCATGTCCAAGGGGCAGCATGGGAGAGCACAAAGTGCTGGTGGGAGGAGCAGAGTAGCATATGACTGTGGTTAGCATCATTGGCAGAGCATTAGAGACTCATTTAGGAAAGGAGCCCTTTTGGCAGAGGTTGCATGGGCAACCTTCATTCCAGCCTTTCCTAACTTTTGAGTTCTTGACTTTGCAACCTTCAGGTTCTTTTAACAGACTGAGTGAGTGAATGAGAGAGAGAGTATGTATAAAATACTGTATCTACAAACACATCAAACCTCAAAGGGAATCTCAAAATGAGCCTGTAACATTTGTAGGTACATGTATTTGCATCTGGGGAAGGGGAGGAACTCTATTTGCATGCAGAAATTCTCATCTGCATATGTAAAGTGGAGGGGGAGGAGAGGAAGGCTCATATGCACCGAAGGAGACATGCTCCCTTATTGTTCTGACAGATTTTCTGGGTGCATTTAGAGCTAAATCAATGAGTCAGGCTGGATGTTAGGTTGTTAGCCCAGGAGAAGTGAGTGAGAGAGAGAGAAATCTTCCACCCCAGGCCACACTGGAAATGCTCTGCAGAGCTTATTGTAACCCAGTGATGCAGTAGCCTCCATTTGCTCTTTTGCAGTCCTCAGTGATGGGGAAAAAATGGAGGGGCTGCCTAGAAGTAGATCCTCCATCACTGCCACATCTGTGCTCTACCTCCCCAGGGAAGTTAAATGCAGAGCAGTCTACAAGGCACATTACCTTACCCTCCATGGTCCACCAAGACAACTAGCCTACATAAGCATGTGGCTAAGACCACCTTCCAACTACGAGGCGGTGGGAGCGCAGCTGTGGAATTCCTAAGGCCAAATCTCATGGTGCTCAGATCAAGGTTGTTTTTAAATTTTTAAAAATCCTATACAGTCAAGTCACACTACTCTGCCTGAGGGGAATGGGAAGAGGAAAAATATCTTTTCAATCTAGGCTTTTGTATCACTAATTTTGTGCGCTGCTCGGATAGCATGGAGACAGGAGATACATGCAACACTAAAATGGATTAGACAGACTTTGCTAGGTGGCCTGCAGCTTTGGCCAAAATGACCTCTGTTTTCATTCTGTTGGAGCACAGTGGCATGAGACCCGTCTGTGTGATGAAGCTAACTTTGAAAGACAGCACAGTATGTTATAAGTGGAGGCTAGGACTACCTCTTCCAAAGCAGAGATTATTCCACTTTTTGATGCTAACCCAGCAGGGAGCTGAGACCAGAATCAAGCCCTATGTTCTTATAGTAAATTCCTATCAAGGAGAAATAATATTTCATTACTACTGACAGACAAATGCAGCCCAGATGGAAATGGAGCAACTAGTGTTGAGAGGTTTTTTTAAATAAAATTTGTTTCTCCTCTGAGTGGAAAAAAAAAAAGATTTCACTGGAAGAAAGGCAAAAGCCTCTGCCTCACACTATTATTCAGCTGGCAGATTTATTGTCTGGTCTGAAAGCACCAGAGAAAGAGTTTTACAGGGTTTACAAAGCTTGTTGACAAGCCCTTGCAACCTGATTTGATAATACGGAGTATTACAGTTCGGAAGGTATTGTGTGTGCATATGCAGGAGCTTTTTGTTCCTATCGTGTGCAAACTACACAATGCTTCTGGCAGGAGGGCAGTAAATGATAAATGACAGGACAGCTGCTGTGTACGCAATCCTCTTCAGATGGTAGAGGCTACCTTTTATTGTATGTATGCAGTGGCTGGGGAAAGCATCCCATGGAAGAGGGTCTGTTGCTCTGTTTGTCTGAGGAACTGGGACATCAAGAGACAGGGACATTACCTGCTTCCTCTGCCCACACTAGTTGGCCAATGTCCTACTCTATGCATGGAAGGGTAGTTTAGGGCTCAGTCATGGCTTTGTCATGAGCTCAGAGTTAGAGGGAAGCATCTAGTTGTGCTGCCCCAGGAGCATCCTAGGAGGGAGACGGAGAGTGTTATAACTTCCCTCCAGGGTCTCTTGCTGCTCCACAACTGTCTGCACCTAGGGCAGCATACATGTCCCCAGCACACCTATGCTGACCAGTGGAGCCAGGCCGTGCCACTGCTGCTCCCTCACCCATTCCTTGAGCAAGGCAAGGACTTGGTGGCTCTGGTGCCTTTTGCTCGTACCCATGCAGATAGCAAGCACAGGAGCATAATCCCTGCACAGCCATGCTAGCCAGGCCAAAACTGGATCCTCTTTCTCTATGTCCAGTCAGAATTCTATAGGCCCTCTTTATATTTTGCTGTCTCTTTCTATCCTATGTCACTCCCAACACCTGCTGCAAAATATGTGCATTAACATATGTATTTAACTGCTCATCTTTGTTGACTTATATGTAAACAGGTTTATCTGCTTGACTTCTGTGACCCATAACCTCCTCTCATTCTCAGCTTCCAAGTGTGGAGTGGCCTCATGGTCCTATAAATACTGGTGTGTCTGTGTTAAAAACAAACTCCTGTCCTGCAAAGGATCAGCTCCTCCACATGCTAAGCTGCAGATAAAGACAGGTGTGTCACTGGCGTGGATTTGGCATGCTATTTATCTCCTGCTCGCAGTCACTGAATGCTTGGCACGTCAGCCACCCCAACTAAGAAGACTCGCTAGGTTTACCAAGGTGTCTCTTAATTGGATTCTACCACAGTTTTGATGACTGTGTCAGTAATCGCTGAGGCTGATATAAGAGATGCAGAGTGCCATGTTTACCAGTTCCAGATATCACAATAATAACAAAAACAAGACCTATTTCTTCATCAGGGAACTGAGTTCATTGATATGTGTATCATTAGAAACAACATTTCTTAGCGCCATCGGGCAATTATAGGGTTTCTAATTTATCTTTTTGTGAGTATTGCAGCCCATAAGGGTTGCCACATCATGCACTAATCAGACTGGATTTGCCAGGGAACCAGTTAACTAGATTCATCTGCATTGTTTTATATAAACAGTAGCAAGAGATTGGAAAATTTTGTTAAGTCTAGAGCCATTCACTTATCTCAGTACTCAGATTCTGATTTAATGCAGAGTCAATGCTTTAAAGATGAACTTTTTTGGAATAGCAAAGAATCAGAAGCTCTTGTCAGCCACAAGGAGCAAAACTACTTTTAGGGGAATACGTGTTTATTTTTTATAACAAAATTTCATTCCTGTAGGTTTTTTTTATTTTAAATTAGTTCAAGAATTACAGCATCTTTTTTACAGTAAAGAAAGCCTACGTCAGAGTTAAAGTAGAAATTTTAATGAATTAAGATTCACTTAATAGAGAGGGGGGAAGGTAATTAACATGTGGAATACACCGCCCAAAACAGCAGCAAAAGCTGCCATAGTGGGAGACTAGGACGCTCAGGAGATTTGTAGAGGACTAGAGAGCTTTTAACTTTTGCCTGCCCACTGAAATCCAGCCCAGAAAAGGTGTAACCAAAATTTGTGACCATGTCCTGACTATTTCATGGCACACATGAAATAAGACTGATGGTCTTAATCCATGTCCCAAGACAGGCATCCCCATCAAAATACTGGCAGACTCTGCAGAGCGGCAATGAGCTCAATAGGTCAAGAAGAGTGAACTACCCTCCCAGACTGAAGAGGTGGTCTTTCCAAAACAAGCACACTGGTGTTCAGTTCAGGGTAATTTACCCTGCTTCTGTGCCTCTCATACCGTGTCTGTGACTAAAGAAGACTAAGGCTGTCACTCAGAAAAAATCCAGAGAAAATGAAAATGTTTCTAAAGAGTTAGACAAAACACTAGTGAAAGACCAGGGAGTGTATGCTCTTCAAGGCAGGGACCATGTCTTTGTATATGTTTGAACAGCACCTCGCACAATAGGACTCCAATCCTGGGTGCTACTCAGTGCTTAATTTGTAAGATGTGCCAAGGCTTAGGCAATTTTTTTACGTTCATAACTGATGCAGCAAGCCCAGAGGTGCCAGGTCTATGAACTGCTAAGTCTAGACTGATGCTACTCTAGGAAGTAAATAAAAAGTACCAAGTACTAGTTAAAAGAATGGAGAACTCTACATGCCTTGCAAGACTCCTCTCCATTCTGAAATGTTGCCATGTTAAGGGGCATGCAAAGGAGAAAATAGCACAAAAGATATATCTAAGGTTTGTCCCATTGCCAAAACTGCATTTTTCAAGGTTTTAACAAGTTCTAGAAGTGTTCCATTTCCTTTTTCCCTCTGTAAAAAATTGGCTGTAATCTTTCAGAATGTGCTTAGCTTTATTAGCTACATCAGGGGTGGGCAACCTATGGCACATGTGCCAAAGGCAGCATCTGAGCTGATTTTCAGTGGCACTCACACTGCCCAGGTCCTGACCACTGGTCCGGGGGGCTCTGCAATTTAATTTAATTTTAAATGAAGCTTCTTAAACATTTTAAAAATCTTATTTACTTTACATACAACAATAGTTTAGTTCTATATTATAGACCAGGGATCGGCAACCTTTGGCACACAGCTTGCCAGGGTAAGCACCCTGGTGGGCCAGGCTGGTTTGTTTACCTGCCACATCCGCAGGTTTGGCCGATCGTGGCTCCGACTGGAAGTGGCAGCCAGTACATCCCTTAGCCTGCGCTGCTTCCCACAGCCCTCATTGGCCTGGAGCGGCGATCCGTGGCCAATGGGAGCCGTGATCGGCCGAACCTGCAGATGTGGCAGGTAAACAAACCGGGCAGCCCACCAGAGTGCTTACCCTGGTGAGTCGCGTGCCAAATATTGCCGATCTCTGTTATAAACTTCTAGAAAGAGACCTTCTAAAAACGTTGAAATGTATTACTGGCCCATGAAACCTTAAATTAGAGTGACTAAATGAAGATTCGGCACACTACTTCTGAAAGGTTGCCAACCCCTGAACTACCTAAAAGCAGAATCCTAAATGGTCAAAAGATATAAAGCAGAGTGATGGTATAACCAGTAATCAAGTCAAACATTTTAGCGTTATTCCAATGATAAAAACAATAATTTTGGAGGGAAAGATTGTTACCTGATGGAAACAAACCATCTAACTCTAATGGGATAAATTACCATGATTTCATAAAAGGAGGAAACAAAGTAGGTGTAAAGAAAAGTCTAAGTCACAGTATAAAAGAACCACATAAATTGCAGAAGGTGATAAATCACCACCTAATAAATCTCACCTGCTTTTTAGAATTTTCCATTAAATAGAAAGAGGTCAAAAATGTAAATCAAAGATCAGAATAAACTAGAAATATGAATCTTGTACATCATTTATCTCACCACACTTTAGTATGTTAAAAGAGTCTTAAAACTCCTCTCCCATACTAAAGCTTGAGACAATTTGTAGTTACATCTGGCCTGGTGGCTGTTTCCTTTTAAAGTACAACCAGTAAGCATCTGCTCCATCAAAGTGTTTTGTTATCGTGAATGGCAGAGACAGGCAAACACAAGTTAAAGGACTATCACATAACAAAACTCAGAAATCCCTTAGATACTCAGTGCATGTTACCTGTATCTATGGTTTTCAGCCAAAGTTTCAAAGATAGATGCAGATGGATAGGTTTTCATAAGTGATTTAGGTACATGTGGTCACTGAAGTCAATGGGAATTGTGGTCCTAAGTCACTCAGGCACTTTTGAAAATCCTGTCCTTGGTCAACTAAATATAGATTTAGGAGCCTAAAGCCAGGCTCCTATTTTTGAAAATGTTGGCCTTCATCTATATTTTGTATATCATGCAGTGGTGGAGAAAGTGGCATGGATGAGATATCTAATTGGTCTTTTCTCCTCTCTAGTTCCTATGAGCCTGAAGGAAAACATTAGACACATGGTGACTGAGCACTAAGTGGGGGAGGGGCATGCCCCAATCCTGCTAGCAGCTTTAACTGCTATGGACTTTGACTGGGTTGGAGAGTGGAGGGCAAACACCAGCTTGTGGAACGTGAGCAGCACTTCTGGGGTCAGGATTATGGTCAGCAGTGGAGGGGTGGCAGAAAGAAGCTGATGACAATACAGCTACTTGGTGAAATTATCCAACTGTTGTTTAAAATTAGATAACAATTTTTAAATCTTTTTTTTTTAAATCCAAACAGAGGGGAATCCAGTATGCAACTAGAGACTAAACAAAAACAACTAATGCAGACAGCCCAGAAATAGTGATATGATCAGCAGAACTTTCCACCACATCAATCATGAGCACGTGCAGTAAGTAGTCACTGAAGCAAGTAAAGTGACCTTAAATGCCCCGCCACTGTGTACTTGTTAGCTTCTCCTGATTGATGTCACGCAGAAGACATGATCCATCATTGCTCATAGGAGGAGTTCTTGGTTCCGCCCCCTCTTGGAGGTTACTACAGGAATACTACAATTTAAAAAAAATTATAAAGTGTTAAAGTGAACTCAGGGGAAAGGTCTGACTGTCACAGGGCATGCCACTCCCTGCTGTCTGGTGCCTCCTCCTTGTCACTTTGGGGATTAGCTCGAGTTCAAGGCCCTCCTTCCGTCGTTGCTTTTCCCCATCTTGACTCGATCCACTGCTCTGCTCACTCTCAGATCTGTAGCTTTCTCCTCATGGCTTGGCCCTCCAGCCAGGTCACTTAAGTCCTCTCCTTCCAGGGAACCACAGTCTTTCCAGCCCGTGCTGTCTGGTTGGCATCTCCCACACTCTTAGCCACTACCCACTGGCTGGCGGGGGAGGTGATGGACCCCATGCTCACCCACTGTTCTGGGTCCTGGGTCCTGGCTAGGGAGACCAGATAGCAACTGTGAAAAAACAGGACAGGGGATGGGGGGTAATTTTCTGAGTCTTCATTTATTCACTCTAATTTAAGGTTTCACAGGCCAGTAATATGTTTCAACGTTTTTAGAAGGTCTCTTTCTATAGTCTATAAGAGGGATTGGCAACCTTTGGCATGCGGCTTGCCAGGTTAAGCACCCTGGCGGGCCGGGCCGGTTTGCTTACCTGCCACATCCACAGGTTCAGCTGATCGTGGCTCCCACTGACCGCTGATCGCTGCTCCAGGCCAGTGGGAGCTGCGGGAAGAGGCGTGGGCCAAGGGATGTGCTGTCCGCTACTTCCTGCAGCCCCCATTGGCCTGGAGCGGTGAACCACGGCCAGCAGGAGCCACAATCAGCCGAACCTGCGGACGCGGCAGGTAAACAAACTCGCCTGGTCCACCAGGGTGCTTACCCTGGCAAGCTGCGTGCCAAAGGTTGCCGATCCCTGGTCTATAATATATAACTAAACTATTGTTGTATGTAAAGTAAATAAGATTTTTAAAATGTTTAAGAAGCTTCATTTAAAATTAAATTAAATTGCAGAGCCCCCCCGGACCAGTGGCCAGGACCCAGGCAGTGTGAGTGCCACTGAAAATCAGCTCGCATGCCACCTTTGGCACACATGCCATAGGTTGCCTACCCCTGGTCTAGACTGTTCTCAGTGGTACCAGATGTAATGGTCTCAAGTTGCAGTGGGGGAGGTTCAGGTTGGATATTAGGAAAAACTTTTTCACTAGGAAGGTGGTGAAGCACTGGAATGGGTTACCTAGGGAAGTGGTGGAATCTCCTTCCTTAGACGTTTTTAAGGTCAGGCTTGACAAAGACCTGGCTGGGATGATTTAGTTGGGGATTAGTCCTGCTCCCGAGCTCCCTTCCAAACCTGAGATTCTATGAAGGTGATGTTAATAGAGGAGTACAAGGAAGTTTTAACTTTTGTTCCCCCCACAAGACTGTTCTAGTTCTGTGGCTAAGCACAAGGACCTACATTTTCAATGTGACTAACAATTTTAGGTGCCCACTTTGAAACACCTTTTTTAAAAGAGCCTGATTTTCAGAAAGCAAGTGCCGAGCATTTTCAGAAAACCGGGTAACTTTAAAGTGTATCAAGTTGGGCACCTAAAAAGTCACTGGTCGCTTTTCAAAAATGAGGCCAGATTTCAGCCTCCAACCTTGTTTCTCTAGCAGTTTTCACTAGCACTAAAAGAAAAAACACTGGGAAAGTAAAAAAGTGTGTTTTGTTTAAGAATTGAAATGTGTTTGTTATACTAAGAGCTTGTATACAATACATTACAGAGAGCTTTATAAAAGCTGGTGACACTGGCAATTAACAGACCTGAATACTTGAATTCTGACACAGGACAATTTTGATGGTACTCCACCAGCAGCTCACTACAGTGTGGTGACAACTTTATGCCACCTTCTCCTGGCCATCTAACATTCCATTGATGCAGTCCAAAGTGATGAATAAATGGGAAAGTGGTCACTTTCTTTTTTTTTTTTTTTTTTTGGAGCAAATAATAAAAGTTCCAACCTTCATAATCCTAGCAAACAAGTACAACTGATAGGGATCAGAACTACCATATTGCAACTGAATGTTTTGGGAACATTGTACAGTTCCAGTACCCAACAATGCACTATTTTTGTCCCTCAGACATTAAATTAGGATGAAATACAATAGTGAAAAGTGCAAGGTCATGCATTTAGGAATTAATAATAAGAATTTTGGATATACGTTGGGGGCGCATCAGTTGGAAGCGACGGAGGAAGAGAAGGACCTTGGGGTACTGGTTGATAGCAGGATGACTATGAGTCGCCAATGTGATACGGCTGTTAAAAAAGCAAATGCGATTTTGGGATGCATCAGGCGGGGTATTTCCTGCAAGGATAAGGAGGTGTTAGTACCGTTGTATACGGCGTTGGTGAGACCCCATCTGGAATACTGTGTGCAGTTCTGGTGTCCCATGTTCAAGAAGGATGAATTCAAACTGGAACAGGTTCAGAGACGGGCTACGAGGATGATCCGAGGAATGGAAAAACTGCCTTATGAAAGGAGACTCAAAGAGCTTGGCTTGTTTAGCCTGGCCAAAAGAAGGCTGAGGGGGGATATGCTCGCCCTATATAAATATATCAAGGGGGTTAACGTTAGGGAGGGAGAGGAATTATTTAAGTTTAGTGCTAATGTAGCCACGAGGACGAATGGGTATAAACTGGATATTAGGAAGTTTAGACTTGAAATTAGACGAAGGTTTCTGACCATTAGGGGAGTGAAGTTCTGGAATAGCCTTCCGAGGGAAGTAGTAGGGGCAAAAGACTTTCCTGGCTTTAAGACAAAGCTTGATAAGTATATGGAGGGGATGTTATGATAGGATCGTTAATTTGGGCAATTGATCTTGAATTACCACCAGACAGGTCTGCTCAATGGTCTGCGGGGAGATGTTGCATGCGATGGGTACTGAGTTGCTGCGGAGAACTCCTTCTTGGGTGCTGGCTGGTGACTCTTGCCCACATGCTCAGGGTTTAGCTGATCGCCATATTTGGGGTCGGGAAGGAATTTTCCTCCAGGGCGGATTGGCAGGTGCCCTGGAGGTTTTTCGCCTTCCCCTGCAGCGTGGGGCACGGGTCGCTTGCTGGTGGTGTCTCTGCAGCTTGAGGTCTTCAAACCATTTTTGAGGATTTCAATAACTCGGTCCTGGGATAGGGGTTGTATAAAATTGGATGGGTGGGGTTCTGTGGCCTGCCTTGTGCAGGAGGTCAGACTAGATGATCAGATTGGTCCCTTCTGACCTATGAGTCTATAAGAACATAAGAACGGCTGTACCGGGTCAGACCAAAGGTCCATCTAGCCCAGTATCTGTCTACTGACAGTGGCCAATGCCAGGTGCCCCAGAGGGAGTGAAGCTAACAGGCAGTGATCAAGTGATCTCTCTCCTGCCATCCATCTCCATCCTCTAATGAACAGAGGCAAGGGACACCATTCTTTACCATTCCTGGCTAATAGCCATTTATGGACTTAGCCACTATGAATTTATCCAGTTCCCTTTTAAACATTGTTATAGTCCCAGCCTTCACAACCTCCTCAGGTAAGGAGTTCCACAAGTTGACTGTGTGCTGTGTGAAGAAGAACTTCCTTTTATTTGTTTTAAACCTGATACCTATTAATTTCATTTGGTGACCTCTAGTTCTTGTATTATGGGAATAAGTACATAACTTTTCTTTATCCACTTTCTCTACATCACTCATGATTTTATATACCTCTATCATATACCCCCTTAGTCTCCCCTTTTCCAAGCTGAAGAGGCCTAGCCTCTTTAATCTTTCCTCATATGGGACCCTCTCCAAACCCCTAATCATTTTAGTTGCCCTTTTCTGAACCTTTTCTAGTGCTAGAATATCTTTTTTGAGGTGAGGAGACCACATCTGTACACAGTATTCGAGATGTGGGCATACCATGGATTTATATAAGGGCAATAATATATTCTCAGTCTTATTCTCTATCCCCTTTTTAATGATTCCTAACATCGTTTGCTTTTTTGACCACCTCTGCACACTGTGTGGACATCTTCAGAGAACTATCCACTATGACGCCAAGATCTTTTTCCTGACTCGTTGTAACTAAATTAGCCCCCATCATATTGTATGTATAGTTGGGGTTATTTTTTCCAATGTGCATTACTTTACATTTATCCACATTAAATTTCATTTGCCATTTTGTTGCCCAATCACTTAGTTTTGTGAGATCTTTTTGAAGTTCTTCACAATCTGCTTTGGTCTTAACTATCTTGAGTAGTTTAGTATCATCTGCAAACTTTGCCACCTCACTGTTTACCCCTTTCTCCAGATTATTTATGAATAAATTGAATAGGACTGGTCCTAGGACTGACCCTTGGAGAACACCACTAGTTACCCCTCTCCATTCTGAGAATTTACCATTAATTCCTACCCTTTGTTCCCTGTCTTTTAGCCAGTTCTCAGTCCATGAAAGGACCTTCCCTTTTATCCCATGACAGCTTAATTTACATAAGAGCCTTTGGTGAGGGACCTTGTCAAAGCCTTTCTGGAAATCTAAGTACACTATGTCCACTGGATCTCCCTTGTCCATATGTTTGTTGACCCCTTCAAAGAACTCTAATAGATTAGTAAGACACAATTTCCCTTTACAGAAACCATGTTGACTATTGCTCAACAGTTTATGTTTTTCTATGTGTCTGACAATTTTATTCTTAACTATTGTTTTGACTAATTTGCCCGGTATCAATGTTAGGCTTACCGGTCTGTAATTGCCAGGATCACCTCTAGAGCCCTTTTTAAATATTGGCGTTACATTAGCTAACTTCCAGTCATTGGGTACCGAAGCTGATTTAAAGGACAGGTTACAAACCTTAGTTAATAGTTCCGCAACTTCACATTTGAGTTCTTTCAGAACTCTTGGGTGAATGTCATCTGGTCCCGGTGACTTGTTAATGTTGAGTTTATCAATTAATTCCAAAACCTCCTCTAGTGACACTTCAATCTGTGACAGTTCCTCAGATCTGTCACCTACAAAAGCCAGTTCAGGTTTGGGAATCTCCCTAACATCCTCAGCCGTGAAGACTGAAGCAAAGAATCCATTTAGTTTCTCCGTAATGATTTTATCGTCTTTAAGCACTCCTTTTGTATTTCTATCGTCAAGGGGCCTCACTGGTTGTTTAGCAGGTTTCCTGCTTCTGATGTACTTAAAAAACATTTTGTTATTACCTTTGGAGTTTTTGGGTAGCCGTTCTTCAAACTCCTCTTTGGCTTTTCTTATTACACTCTTGCACTTAAGCTGGCAGGGTTTGTGCTCCTTTCTATTTGCCTCACTAGGATTTGACTTCCACTTTTTAAAGGAAGTCTTTTTATCTCTCACTCTTCTTTTACATGGTTGTTAAACCATGGTGGCTCTTTTTTAGTTCTTTTACTGCGTTTCTTAATTTGGGGTATACATTGAAGTTGGGCCTCTATTATGGTGTCTTTAAAAAGGGCCCATGCAACCTGCAGGGATTTCACTTTAGTCACTGTACCTTTTAACTTTTGTTTAACTAACCCCCTCATTTTTGTATAGTTCCTCCTTTTGAAATTAAATGCCACAGTGTTGGGCTGTTGAGGTGTTCTTCCCACCACAGGGATGTTGAATGTTATTGTATTATGGTCACTATTTCCAAGCGGTCCTGCTATAGTTACCTCTTGGACCAGCTCCTGCGCTCCACTCAGGATTAAATCTAGAGTTCCCTCTCCCCTTGTGGGTTCCCGTACCAGCTGCTCCATGAAGAAGTCATTTAAAGTATCGAGAAACTTCATCTCTGCATTTCGTCCTGAAGTGAAATGTTCCCAGTCAATATGGGGATAATTGAAATCCCCCACTATTATTGGGTTCTTAATTTTGATAGCCTCTCTGATTTCCCTTAGCATTTCAACATCACTATTACTGTCCTGGTCAGGTGGTCGATAATAGATCCCTAATGTTATATTTTTATTAGAGCATGAAATTTCTATCCATAGCGATTCTATGGAACATGTGGATTCGCTTAAGATTTTTACTTCATTTGAATCTACATTTTCTTTCACATATAGTACCACTCCTCCCCCTGCACGACCTGTTCTGTCCTTCCGATATATTTTGTACCCCGGAATGATTGTGTCCTATTGATTGCTCTCAGTCCACCAAGTTTCTGTGAGGCCTATTATATTAATATCCTCATTTATCACAAGGCACTTTAGTTCACCCATCTTATTATTTAGACTTCTAGCATTTGTGTGTAAGCACTTTAAAAACTTGTCCTTGTTTATTTGTCTGCCCTTTTCTGATGTGCCAGATTCTTTTTTATGTGACTGTTTATCATCTGATCCGGCCCTTACATTATCCTCTTCCGTCCTTTGTTCCTGACTATAACCTGGAGATTCCCTATCATCAGACTCTCCCCTAAGAGAAGTCTGTATCCGATCCACATGCTCCTCTGCAGCAGTCGGCTCTCCCCCATCTCCTAGTTTAAAAACTGCTCTACAACCTTTTTAATGTTTAGTGCCAGCAGCCTGGTTCCACTCTGGTTTAGGTGGAGCCCATCTCTCCTGTACAGGCTCCTCCCATCCCAAAAGTTTCCCCAGTTCCTAATGAACGTAAACCCCTCCTCTCTACACCATCGTCTCATCCACGCAGTGAGACTCTGAAGCTCTGCCTGCCTACCTGGCCCTGCGCGTGGAACTGGGAGCATTTCTGAGAATGCCACCCTAGAGATCCTGGATTTCAGTCTCTTCCCTAGCAGCTTACATTTGGTTTCCAGGACATCTCTCCTACCCTTCCCTATGTCATTGGTACCTACATATACCACAACCACCGGCTCCTCCCCAGCACTACACATAAGTCTGTCTAGATGCCTCGAGAAATCCGCAATCTTCGCACCAGGCAGGCAAGTCACCATACGATTCTCCCAACCATCACAAACCCAGCTACCTATGTTTTTAATGATCAAATCTCCCATTACTAACACCTGCCTTTTCCTAGCAACTGGAGTTCCCTCCCCCAGAGAGGTAACCTCAGTGCAAGAGGCAACCCCAGCACCATTTGGAAGGAGGGTCCCAACTATGGGAAGGTTTCCCTCTGCTCCCGTTGACTGCTCTGCTTCCCTGGGCCTTTCTTCCTCCTCAACAGCACACAGACTGTCTGAGCGGAGGTGGGACAATTCTACAGTGTCCTGGAAAGCCTCATCAACATACCTCTCTGCCTGTCTTAGCTCCTCCAGTTCCGCCACCCTGGCCTCCAAAGTCCGTACGTGGTCTCTGAGGGCCAGGAGCTCCTTGCACCGACTGCACACATACACCACCCGACCACAAGGCAGGTAATCGTACATGCTACACTCAGTGCAATAAACTGGTTAGCCCCCATTCTGCTGCTGGGCTTCTGCCTGCATTGTCTCCTAGTTAATGAAGGGTGGGTTTAAAGAAAGAGGTTTTGAAATGTAGTTTGGAGTATAGGTTTTAAGGGGACTACAGGGGAACAGGTAGGACCGACAAGGGACCCCCGCTCCCTTCCCACTCCCCTTCCGAACTCCCTTGCGAAACTCCCTGTTAGCAGCCCCTGGTCGCTTGTGCTCGGCTTTATAAAGCCCTGGCCTGAGTGAATGCCCGCCCACTGATTAAGGCTCAGCCAATTACCAGAGGCTTCAAGCTTTCAAACCTTCCCTTGAAGCTCACGGCCTCCAACTGCCAGCCACAGCACATGGTCCTTCAAACAACCAAACAAACGAACAAACAGACTGACAAACACAAGCTCAGCACACAGCAAGTAACCCCCAAATACAAACACAAACACACACACACTACTGACAGTCACTTAACCCACAGATGCTGTATTTGCTCCTCCTTCACCTGGAGAACTCCCTTGCGAAACTCCCTGTTAGCAGCCCCTGTTCTTTAGCTTTGTGGGAGATAGCATCCAAGATATTGATTTGTCTTTGGATTCACCCTTTTCTGAAAGTACGTGCTTTTTTCCCCACGGTAATTCAGTGGAATTTAATTTGAGACAATCACAGTGCTTGGAGGGCAGGCTGCTAATCATTCTTCACCACAGGAAGCCTCCTAGAATCTAGGGAGAAAGTAGCTCTTACAAGGTGCAGGTCCAAAGAGCCTAAGCAGGAGGGCAGTCACAGCCATTCACAGAAAAAGTCTAGGTACAGCAGTGGCCATTAAAATGGCAGCTTTAGCCAAGCGATGCTCCACTGTTGGTGCAAATGGCCCCAAACACAAAGGGAAACCATCCTACTTCACAGGGAGTAGTAGAGGCTGTGTGCTAGCTATTGGCAAATGGTGCCATTTTGTTAGCCGAGCTGCATGGGGCGGCATGAGGAAACACAAGGAGGGTAATTCTTGCAGCATCTTCACCCAAGTCCAAACCTGAGATTTTGAGCCCTACCTACATTTTGGGTTCTGGCTCAACCCCAAAATTTTCAGACACTATTTTCAATTCAGGACCTCAAATCTGTCTCCTGTCGCCAAAATTTGAGGACAAGGAATAAATCCCTGTGGCAGGAAGACTGAGTTTTGGGGGTTACTTTTAAGTATCAATGATAGTCCAGGAAGACAGTCAATTTATCTCCAGGTTTGACATCTTAGAACACCGGAGGTGTAAGGGTCAAACGTGTTGCCCCTTTGACGAAAACTCGAGTGGAATGATTAGGGGAAACTCAGCACCGTTTCCTTGCTTCTGTCTGGGTTTTTCCCCTACATAGAGGAAGATATGGGACATGGTGTCCGAGAGCAAACAAAGCAATACAAACATAAATAAAAATGGTTATTTTCTCAGTGTAACCCTTCTGCCCCTCTGAGTTGGCAGCAACAAGGGCCGGGTTCAGTATCCAGGGGTTCCGTTTCAATAACCCAATGCCAAACCAGCTCGAGCCCCCACCCAGTGACCTGGGAAAATCTTATACACACCCCTAGGCGCCTCAAAGAGGCAATGCTTCCCCTCTCGCAAGCACAGAGTCTCGGTGTAGCAGAAAAGATTTAATACATGAGATAAACAACAAACACTAAATTGGGAAAAACACCTCAACTAGAGTTCATAGACCAAACCGTGAGCAAAGACCCACCCCAGGAAATTGGGCTGTGTCCTCTTTCCTGGGCTCTTGAGTCCAGCAACCCCCAAATCACCCACAGTCCCAAAAGTCTCTGTCCTGGGTCAGTGCAGCCCCAAAGTTTGAGAGTCTATCTGCAGAGGTCTCCCCCCCCCAGCCTGGTAGAAAGGGCCACCTTACGTGGTCCGGGGCCAACTGCCCTGCCTCTCCGTGGGTTCTGCTCCCGCCTTCTCCACGAACTGCTCCGCTTTACCAGTCGCTCCACTCTGCTCCTCCAGCCGTCCTCAGAAACTGCTCCGCTCCGCCAGCTGCTCTGCTCCACCAGCTGTCCTGTGAGCTGCTCCAGTTGTCCCTGCAAACTGCTCGGCTCTGCTCGCTCTGTGGGCCGCTCCACCCGTCTCACAGCTACTCCGCTCTGCCAGCCGCTCCGCTGCCACCAGCTGTCCCGTGATCCGCTCCAGCCGTCCCCACAAACTGCTCCACTCCGCCAGCAGCTCTGTTCCACAGTATAGCTTTGGGCTCCCCACTAGTTAGCACAGTACTCAGTGCTCTCAGCTCAGTGATTTTAGCTTTTTAGTGATTTTCAGCTCTTAGTGATTCCAGCTCATAGTAGGAGAGCCCCAGTGCTAGTGCACCATTAGCCCAAAGTGATTTCAGCTCAGTAACCTGCATTTAAATTCTTAAGGGAATAAAAAAATCAACTCTGACATTCCACAGTGGAGAGAGGAGGGGGTGGAACTGGTGCTCCTGGCTCCACAAGGAGACTGCACCACCAGGCACAGATACCTGTCCCCAGCCTCTCTCAATTCTCTGGGTTTTGGAACCCATGTCCCTTGTCTAGCAAGTACCACCCAACTGAGGGTGAGCAATTTGTCACCAAGCAGTCCCACAGCTTGGCAGTCTGGGATAGGGTAGGCGTGCCTATGCAAATACACTCTCTGAAATTCTTTCCACCAGATGTCAGGGTAGAGCTTATCCTGACTCTGCTTACATCAGTGTTCACTTATTTTCAGGTTAGTAAAGGCAGACTCACATTTTAGTTGATAGCTTGCTATCTGCTTCTGCCCAATGTGTCAGATATTGACAAACTCGGAATTAAAAATAAGAAGAATGCCTCTTCCCTACCTCCCATCTCTCCTCAGTCAAAGCCTTGTATATACATTTCAACCTGTCTTCCATAGCAATAAAATGAAGTCCTAAGTGCTCCTTCTTCACAGCTCAAGAAATCAAATCAATCCAACCTTCACTAGCTTCATGCATCATCATCATAGTGATAACAGAAAACAAACATGGCAATTTGTCAAAGCTTATTGATAGTGAGGAATAAAAGCAGAAGTTAGCCAGACTGATTTTCATAAGCCAGGCAGAGCTGAGAGAACCCTAACATTTGTTTTGACCATGGAATGAAGAGAACACAACACAAACTCCATATTTCTGTAACACAGAGGTGTCATTTTCACAAGAGGGGTTTTTAATTACTTATTTTTATCTGCAGGAGGCTCTCATCTTAAACTTCATGACATTGAACACAGAAATCACCAGGCACTGTAGCAAGACTATATCCACTTAGCAAGAAGGGTGATCACAAGGCACACAAAACAGAAGGCGGAGTAATGCAAACAACTTCAGCATGTTATTGACTTCCAGTGCTCTGTAAAACTGTTTCTAATGCTCTTTACATAAGTTGGTGTTTACACAGACAGCGCTAAAGAGATATAAAGTTCTAGTGTCTCTATAATAATGTATAATGTTATATTTTTTCCTTCTTTCCTTCCTGGCACATCCACTCAAATAAATGCATATTACCAGGGTAAATAATTATGTGCATTTTTCTCCTTTGTAAACTGGATACCATAGTCAGGGTTGGGAAGACAGAAAAGGCCAAATTGTGTTTGCTTCTCTAATGCAAGTGATCCCATTGATTTCGAAATCCTCACAATTTGGCACAGAAAAGCTTTACTTTAGAATGTTTCAGGAACAGCTCTGGATGCGTACTTAGAATACTTTAGTATTTTAAAAGATAGTTTCTACTATTAAATTCAGATGTGGCTAGGATACATTTAATTAAAATACAATCTCAGCCAAGAATCACAGACTCAAGAAATCTTTCTCCATTGTTGTCCTATTCCCCACAATCTTATGGGAAATTTATTAACAGCCAAGAATCAGGAGAAATAAGCATGTCCTCCTAACTAGAAGGGTGAGTTTAGATCTTAGAGTGGTCTCCTCTTTGCTGAATAAATCGCCTATGGCATGGATACAAGCAATTTCTCCTTTTCCTCAGGGCCTAAAGTTGTTTGCTGATCAAAGTCATATGGCCAAAAACTGAACTCTGGTCTGTCCGTACTTTGATATAAGGAACATGTGAGAAGTGGAAATGTGTCATAAGAGGTGGTGTCTTTCATCAATCACTCTGTGTTGCAGGATTTAGAAATCAGATCTCACACAATAAGAACTCAAAAATCTCCCAGGTTAAATTGAGCGACAAAGTTTAAAAAGTGATTGAGCTGCCCTACTTATGGGACCACTGACTGCCAGCACATTATAAATGAACATTGCTCTAAAAGAGGAGTCAGAGGAAAGGTCTTCTCCCACAAAAGCAGAACAGATCTATGCCAGTGATTCATGAATTTTCTGCTCCATTTTCTCCAACAAGCTTCTCTCTTCCATTTTTATCATCAGAGAGGGGACAAACTAATCAAGGACATTCCTCTAGAGGCTTAGTGGTAGACTGTGCTGCATGATAGACACATAGAAAGCTAGGATGTTGGAAGACCTAGCAGTTCAACTATGCAGCCCAGGTAGTTCATTGGAACTGGATACTCTGCCTTAAGCGATGACCATCCTCCTTCTATTGTGTTTTCTCCAGACTTGGACCTATGTATTGAGCTGAACTGCAATCCACTGTCTCAGCTCACTAGCACTCCATGCGGATGAGCTCATTTTACACATCTTCTCAGAAAGACCTGGGGTTTTGCTTAAATTTAACACCGGGTCTGAGACTATCTAAGCACACTAATTTTGGGAGACATCAAGGGCCTGATCCAAACCCCACTGAAGTCAATGGAAAGACTCCCATTAACGTCAAAGAGCTTTGCATACAGCTCCAAGAGATGTGTCCAAAGTCACTCAGCAAGTCAACGGTAGAACTAGGACCAGAATGCAGATCTTTTCAGAATGGATATAGTCTGAATTTCTCACACACTACAATGCCAGCTCAGCCCTGCGCTGTCTCAGGAGGTGAGTGCTGCGGTTGACAATATGGGGAGCAGTTACTTCCCTCCACATCCTAGTTATAATTGGCTCAAGGGTAGGACAAGGTTCCCAAGCTGTCTGACCCAGAGGACACTTGAGTGAGGCTATTCAGATGACAGATTCAACCTCACCCCAAATTAGGACCCAGTTCTACAAGGTTCAGAATGTCAAAGAGAGCCAAGGGTGCTCAGCACCTCAAAGTACCAGGCCCTAAGAGAATGCAAATTTACTCTAACAGCAGTGGGACCAGGGCTAGCTCCAGGCACCAGCTTAGCAAGCAGGTGCTTGGGGCAGCAGGTCCAGGTATTCGGAGGCAATTCGGCGGAGGGCCCCTCGCTCCCGCTTAGAGCGAAGGACCTCCCCCTGAATTGCCGCAGATCGCAATTGTGGCTTTTTGGGGGAGGAGGGCTGCTTGGAGCGGCAAAACCCCTGGAGCCGGCCCTGGTGGGGACAAATGCAAGAGTCGGATCCATCTTCCCACTGAAGTCAATGGAAATGTTGCCATTGAACACAATGAAAAACAGGATTGAGACTGTTATGAAACATCTTAAAGGCTGCTTGTTTGTTTTGAAATTTGAGTTCTCATTTCAAAATTAACAATGTTCCTTTAAAAAAAAAAAAGTTAGGAAAAGAAGTTTCTGAAATGGCAACAATAGTAATCTCCATGCTCTAATGTCCACTAGGGGAACCAACTTCTCCTCTCCCAGAAGAGCCTCTGATGAGTCATTCATTGTCAGGGAACTCTTGGTTCTTCACCACTGCATATTTCATAAACTCTCCAGAGTTTATCAGAAGCAAAAACATTTCTGTTTTTCTAAAATTCAACCTCTCCTGTTAGCAAGGGGATAAAAAGAAAGAGAAACGCCCAGCCTGATGGAAAGCTTTAATTAGCCTGGCCCATCATCAGTCTCCGCATGCAGTCTACATAAGCCCAAACCTTATTCATGAGCATATTGATTATTCATATAATTAGAGGTCAATGAAACAAGCTCTCCTATACAGAGAGGGAGCTCTTTAAATCTACTGTGATGTAAATAAACATGAAGCTGTCAAAGAAAATAAGCAGAGACAGCCTAACCTAATTTGGTGATGATGATAGCGGTTAGAAAAAGACTTAGTGCTGTTCCACCTCACTGGGACTTAAATAGTCTGGTGCTGTGCCGTCATGAGGACAGGGGAAAGGAGTAGAACCCAGACCCTGAAACAGGAACGCAGCTACTTCCAATAACAGAACAGAAGGAGCCTGCATGTCACCAAATTATAAATACCTTGCCCCTGTGCTCCGAGATCTGTACCAGCTACCAGTTGAACTCTAGGTGCAGCTTACATTGTTCTCAGTAGTATTTAATATTTATAATAGTGCCTAGCAGCCCTAGTCAACACTACAGCCCCATTGTGCTGGGCACAGCATACACTACACTCCGCACTCTGAAGAGTTTACAACCTAAGAAGTGGTGCTAGAATGGTTTGGGGTCTGGCTAACTTAGGGCCCAATCCAGTGCCCACTGACTACACTGGGCACCAGATCAGGTCTTAGAAACAGTCTCTTTCCTTGTGCGATGCTGTTGTAGCTTAGGCATCTCAGCTAACAGCCGCCGGCTTAAATGGAAACAGATGGTGGCAGGAAGTATTCGGTGAGGGTTCTTTGGCTTTGGAATTTTCCCCCTGCCCTGGTTCACCAGAATCTGGTTTCATGCCCTAGAAGAAAAGCTGCAAAATTCCCCAGTTCACCCAGCCTTATCCACAGGGGATGGGGAAGAAGATAAAGGATCAGAGCACAGTGGCAATGGGAGCCATGCTAATAGTCACATACGAGGTGCGGTTTTACTATTTATCAGCTGTGTTTTGTATTCTGATGGAGTCAGTATTTATAAGATAGATGATATGCCTGGAGCTGGAGATAAGCACAGATGAAAAATCTAAATAAAACAATGGAAATTAAAATAGGAGGAGGTCAGGAGGAGAGGCGCTCACATAAGAGCGGCCATACTTGGTCAAACCAAAGGTCCATCTAGCCCGATATCTGACAGTGGCCAATGCCAGGTGCCCCAGAGGAAATGAACGGAACTGGTAATCATCAAGTGATCCATCCCATCGCCCATTCCCAGATTCTGGCAAACAGAGGCCAGGGACATCATTTCTGCCCATCCTTACTAATGACATTGATGGACCTATTCTCCATGAATTTATCTAGTTCTTTTTTGGAACCCTATTATAATCTTGGCCTTCACAACATCCTCCAACCTCTGGAACTCTTTGCTGGCTGTGCATTGCATGAAGAAATACTTTCTTTTGTTTGTTTTAGACCTGCTGCCTATTAACTCCATTTGGTGACCCCTTAGTTCTTGTATTATGAGAAGGAGTAAGTAACACTTCCCTATTTACTTTCTCCACACCAGTAATGATTTTATAGGCCTCTGTCATAACCCCCCCTTAGCCATCTCTTTTCTAAGATGAAAAGTCCCAATCTTATCAATCTCTCCTCAGATGGAAGCTGTTTCATATCCCTAATCTTTTTTGTTGCTCTTTTCTGAACCTTTTCCAATTCCATTACATGTTTTTTGAAATGGGGTGACCACATCTGCACTCAGTACTCAAGATGTGGGTGTACCGTGGATTTATATAGAGGCAATATGATATTTTCTGTCTTACTATCTATCCCCTTCCTAATGATTACCAACGTTCTGTTTGCTTTTTTGACTGCTGCTGCACACTGAGTGGATGTTTTCAGAAAACTATCCACAATGACTCCAAGATCTCTCTCTTGAATGGTAATAGCTAATTTAGACCCTATCATTTTATATGTATAGTGGGGTTATGTTTTCCACTGTGCATTACTTTGGATTTATCAACACTGAATTTCTGGGCAACAAAATGGCAGATGTCATCCAGTTTTAGGAGATCTCTTTGTGGAGAAACCAATATTTAAAGACTATATATCAGGTTAGGATGTTAAAATATAGCTCTTTCTTACATAGCCAAAACTCAGGATCCAAACACCTCTGTCTATGGTATCTGCTGTCTCTCTAGTCCCTCCCCTTGTTAGGCTGGAGAAACAGAAGACACGTTGCCCTGTTGGATTATTCCCTTGATCTCAGTGCTTCTACCTTTCCCCTTCAGTGGAAGATAACTAGAGCTTGTGAATGTGGCTGTCAATTTTTCTGCTGATGATCTTCCAAACTGCTGCCTGCTTCAGTGCTCTATATACGTGGCCTGAGGCCAGCACTCATGCAGAGCAGTGGTGCTAAGTTTCAGTCAAAGCAAGGACAACTCACTAGCTGAAAAGCATTGGAAGAAGTATAGCAGTTCGGAGGAGTGCATGTGAGAGGGAGAGGGGTGGAGAGCATATAGAACTATTTGAAATTTATAAAAAGCACATGTCCAGTGCTCAAGACTCTATACAGTCATTAACAAACAGTGCTGAATTAATTTTAAAAACCCGCCCCCAAAAAACACCACCTCTCTTCACTTCTCCAAAATCTTTGTCATCCCCAAATGAGGGCCCTGCCCCAGCAGACACTTCAGAAAACATTATATCTTTGCAGCATACCATGATCATCATCAATTCTGGACTCTGGAAGACCAAATAGAGGAAAGAGAATCTGAGCATTCAGGAATCTCAGCCAGTTTGCCCTGCCCACAGCCTCCACTAGTTCGGTGCAAGGAGCAGTAAACTTGAGTGCTAGGCTGATCAGGACTGCCTTGGTAACACATGAGGCGAAAAGCAAGCTGTACAGGACCCAGGACCCATATCATTTAAGGCTTTGTAGATCAAAAAGGTCTTAAATGTCATTTGAAAAATCAACCAGACACTAGAGCAGATCACAGAATGTAGGTATAAATATTCTCCTTGAGGGAAATAACAGAATACTGCTGCCCGGTCAACAGCTGGAAGTTCCCAGTACATCCATGTAGACTGAACTGCAGTCATTCACTCTTAAGGTTGAGGTGTGCGAGGACTGGGTCTTCTTGGAATTGGGCTGCTTGGGAATGCAGCCCAAAGCTGGTGGTAAACTCCATCTAAGGCTAAATACTGGCATGAGACCAATAGTCAACAAGTACCGTAAGGGAAAGTTGAAAAGAACTTTGAAGAGCGAGTTCAAGAGGGTGTGAAACCGTTAAGAGGTGCCCGTGGATGGTGTGAGGCCGGTAGCGGCCCCCAGTGCGCCGGGATCGGGTCTTCTTGGAGTCGGGTTGCTTGGGAATGCAGCCCAAAGCTGGTGGTAAAATTCTTTCTAATAGCCATCTCAGTGAGATTCAGGTCAGACTCTTCCCCAGACAAGCTTTCAGTCTTCCTTGAGCAACAGGGTTCTAGCAAGAGTGTCATCCTGCTGGAAGTCTTTAACCAAAAGATTAAGGTAGTGTGACAGACCCAGGCCAGTGGGGTACAGGAGTCTGGTAGAGGTCAAATACACTGGTCACCCAGGTGGTTCTTATCCCTCCAACCTTTCCAGTTCCGTGTGCAACACAGAGCAGGGAGCTGTCACAGTAATGCTGATGGCTTGTCACGTGTGCACTGTCTGGCATCCCAAGCTGCCCAACCCCTTGGTGTTGAGCAGGGGGGAGGGATATGTGACAGACTCAGGCCAGTGGGATACAGGAGTCTGGCAGAGGGCAAATATACTGGTCACCCTTGTGTTCTTCTCCTTGTTCCGCTGCATCCATTGAAGAGGGGCATGGTCGGTCACGAGGACAAATCTGCACCTGAGCAAGTAGTAGCGCAATGCTTCCATGGCCCATTTTACAGCGAGGCACTCCCTCTCCAAAACTGCATATTCTTGTTCCTTCGGAAGGAGTTTCCTACTGAGGTAGAGAACTGGGTGTTCCTCCTCCCCGACTATCTGTGATAGAATGGCCCCCAACCCTACTTCATAATGAAGAAGAATCTCTTATACCAGGTTGCACCAGTACAGGGGCAGAAGGTACAGCAGATCCTAGTACCTCAAAAACACCAGAACGTTGTATTAAGGCTTGCTCATAGTCACCTTTTGGGGGGAGCCAGAGGAGATGAAGTGCGTGTGAGGAGCTGGGAGCAAGAGGCGCAAAGAGCTGAGAGTGAGGGGGTGTGCTGCTGGAGGACTAAGGAGTACAAGTGTTATCAGACACCAAGAGGAAGGTTCTGTGGTGAGGTTAAAGAAGGTGTTTAGAGGAGGCCATGGGGAAGTAGCCCAGGGAGTTGTAGCTGTCATGCAGCTGTTACAGGAGGCACTCTAGACAGCTGCAATCCACAGGGCAAACCTGGGTTCCCCCCAAACCTCCCAGTTCCTGAACAGACACAGGAGACGTTGACCCAGACTGTGAGGAAGATCACTGAGGTGAGCAAATCTGCCAAATAAGCACAGGACCCCCCAAGGTAGAGGAGGAACTTTGTCACAGTAGACATGGACACTTTGCCTTCAGACAATCACAACTGCATCCAGCAATGATAACAGTAGTTATCTGCTTCTCCTTTCCTCACCCTCCCTGCCACCACATCCATAACCCCCAAAGTTATCTGCATGGGGTTCCATGATTGTGTTGAAAATGATTGGATTGAGATACAGTTCATTTCATATGCTACCACTGGTGATATTGTTACAGTAAATTCATCATCCTGACACATTCATAATACTTAGACACGCTGCTGTGGTTATTACACTCAGTGCTGCTGGATTGTTGGCTGAGTTATAAAGCTTGATATTTCATATTGCCTAGAGAAAAAACAAACAGTCTCACCTCTTGCATCTCTCACAACTGCCTTCTCTAAGTCCAACGTGTTAGAATGTGTCAAACATGGTGGGCAAGGTGCGAGGAGGTGTTGATATTTTATTTGAATTCAGATTACATTTTCCACTGTGGAGAAGGCAGCTGGGGATGTATATCCACGTGGAGCACAGCCTGAAGATGCTTTAGCTAATTGGCTCTTCGACAGACGCCCTAGTCAAAAGATCCATAAATGACTTTGTGAATCTCCTTCCCACATATTATGATACAAAAGTAAAAGCAACTGAGCAGGGATTTCCAAGGTGGTAGTTTCATGTTCTTAATCCCATACTGAAAACATACAGTTAACCAATGCACTAAGATCTAAACAATATTCAAGGGCAAGGAATGATTCTAGGCATAGGCTAATCACACTGAAAAACTATGCCACATAAATCCAGTCTGAGCAAGAAGCGGAGACGCAGTGAGCCCGTCCCCCTTCTCTCCCTCCCATGCATCTTCACCATCCAAGTCTTGTCAGCTGCAGCAGCAGCTGCTCATCTGAAGCAAGGACACCTGAAGCAGCTGGAAATGTTGGCATCTGTTGTTAAAATCCTGTTTAAATGTATGGCACCTTTGTAATTTGTCTGCGTGTTCCCAAAACCCTGTGTGTGTATTTTCAAGCCTTTTATTTCACGTCTGTGACTCGTTGCACTTTATCTTAGGCATTAGGACGCTCTAACATCTGCCCTGTGTCTGCCCAGCAGAACTTGGTTTCAAACATCTGTATTTGCTGTGAGGCCATTGAGTAATCAATTTTGTTGAAAACATTTGGAGAGGAAATGAAAAGCTTTTAAAACGTTTTAAGCACAGGCTTTTGGCTGGCAGCCGGAGTCAATGCCTTTCACCCTGGGAGACCAAACTCCCAATCGAAAAAGTGTAAAATAAGTTGGTTGGTTTCAGTTTAATCCTACTGAAGAGGGCATTTCAGCTATTCACAAACACTACGCGATTGGTCATGCTGTACTTCTGATGTTGCCATCATCAAAGAGTCACGGATCCCAAGGCTTTTCAATTAGCTTTTTATAAAAAGGAGTCCGTAACTGTTCCTTCTTGCTTTTGCCGTGCTGCCTCAGCAGAACGAAGACTGTACCAAGTGGTAGCCATAGCAGATCTTGTACCAACAACGGCAAGACTGCACGAAGGGACAGAGAGGCGGCCAGTACTAGACAAATAGCAAATGCAGGGTAGATAGCAGAAAGAAACAAGTCCATGAGGTTCTGTGGGCTAGATTCCTTATTGCTTGTGAGGCACTTCGAGATCATCCGACAGAAGGTGCGACAGGAGTACTAGAGTAGTCAAAAAGATATGTCCAGTTGAGTAACAGCAACATCAAAGAGGTGGTACAGAGTAAGAGCAGAAATAAGACAACTAAGATGGAGAAAGTAGGTAGAAAAAAGCAGAGCATCAAAGAATCAACCTATTTAATGTCTTAGAATGGGGATCTTGTTACAAAGTTAGAGGCACCAGCAACAGAAAAAGATCCGTTCAAAAGGTAGTAATGAGAAACACAGACACGTGTGTTGCTATTTTGCTGATTCAGGAAGATGGAATAGTCAAGTGTGATAAAGCTGCACTTGTGTCAGGAAGAATAATGGAGAGAGAGAAAGATTGTTTGCTGTGTTGTTGTAGCCGAGTCAGCAGAAGCAGAAAGAAGGTTGTTAATGACAACGTGGCCAGATACTACAATGAACACCATAGAAATAACTATAAAAATAAACGTGGAGGAGAGCATTCTGCTGTGGCCAGGCTGACATCTAGATCCAGATCAAAATCAGCACAGATCCTGCTTTGTGAAAGGAGATCCAACAGATGGCAGATTTCAAAGTATTTGTGTCCCTCTCTCACGCAAATAAAAACCTTATGTATTTCTGTAGCGTGTAGCTACTTTTCTGTTGAATAACTATTCTCACTTGCAATTGCAGAATATATCCACAGCATTTAGACTGTAGATCCAATTTTTGTCCCAGCCCTTGAAAACAAAAATAGCTCGGGTCCATGCGTAAAACTTTCCCATGTTCACTAATACGAATGCAAACCAACAGCTTCCATAGAACATACGGGGGCAGACAATAGCCCTATAAAAATAAATTCACTATGGACTGTCCCAATTTTTCTAGAGGCTTTTCCTTAGAAGCATCTCCAGGAAGGAAATCAAATTATATACTCTAGCCTTCAGTTAATAGGATAAGCGATGAAATTCTGGCCTTGCTGGCCAGAATGGATCAGACTTGTGCTTCAGGAGTTACAAATACCCATTGTGGACTACACAGTGCCTCAATATATTTCTGCTAGGCAGTTAATTGCTAAATTATACTGGATCCCATCGGGTCAAAATAAAAATGCATAAAATTGTTTGGGCTCCTACAGGGAATGTTTATATTATAAGTGCTGCATTTGCACTTTGGATTGCAAAACCTCCTTCTGGACTTCTAATATTCTAGGAAATCTGTAATACATTTTTAATTAATTAAATTAAACTGAAATCACATATTAGGAATGTGTTGGCCACACCAGATTTGTGTAGAATTGATTTTCTTCATCAACTAAACTTGACAAGAGTGATCCCATTGATTCCTAGAGCCTGGCCCCCAACAACAGCAGACTGCTAGCATACCGGTTGGGTTCAAGTGTTAGATGTCTGGGCTTTTGGTCCTGGAGGCCCCAAATTCAATCCCCTTCAGAATCAGTCACAGTGCCACTGTAGGCGAGCACAGTTCTGTTGAACATGCAGTAAAAGGACCAACCTCTACAAGCAACTGTGCCTAGAAACAGCCATTTGATAGTTCTGAACCCTTTGCACCAGTGGTGAGCTGGAGCCGGTTCCCATCGGTTCGCAGAAACTGGTAGTTAAATTTAGAAGCCCTTTTAGAACCGGTTGTCCCGCAAGGGACAATTGGTCAAAAAGGGCTTTTAAATTTAACAAAAGCCCCAGCAGCTCCCTGCCCTTCCCCCAGCCCCAACTCACCTCACTCCGCCTCTGCCTCCTCCCCTTCCCCGGCTTCCCGCGAATCAGCTGCTCGTGCGGGAAGTCTGGGAGAACTGAGAAGGAAACAGCGGCTTCCCGCAGGTGAGCTGGGGCATGGGGGCTGAGACGTGAGGAGGGCTCCAGGCACCACACGGTTCTGGCCTGGCCCCCGACCCCATCCCCAGGTGGCGCGGCTCCGCCCCGGCTCCAGTCCCCGCCCGGGCAGCATCTCCAGGCAGCTAGGTAAGGGGGCAGGGAGCATGGAGGGGGTGTTGGATAGAGGGCAGGGGAGTTGGGGGGTGGATTAGTGTTGGGGCAGTAAGAGGGCAGGGAACAGGGGCATTGAATGGGGGCAAGGGTCCCGGGGGGGTAGGCAGGAAGGAGCAGGGGTTGGATGGGGTGGCAGGGGGCAGTCAGGGGACAGGGAAGGGGAGTGGATGGGGCAGGGGTCCAGGAGGGGCTGTCAAGGAACATGGGGGTTGGATGGGGCAGGAGTCCTGGGGGGGCATGACCCCCTCATGGGGTGAGGAGGAGGGAACCAGTTGTTAATATTTTGGCAGCTCATCACTACTTTGCACACACTCACCAGCCAGGAGGACACATTTTGACCGGACACTCGCTGTGCCTGGAGAGCCTTCTGTGACTCCAGCTGGCGGGAGAATAAGCAGCTAAGGAGAAAGGCTGCTCCCTTCTATGCAACAGAGCTGCACTCTCCATCTAGTGGCAAGTATTGAGGCTGCCAGACTTCACTGTATCAATGAAAGAGAAACCACAGGGAGCTAACCTTGCTGGGAATTCCTGTATATGTCTAAGGTGAAAGGTAACATAAGTCAGAAGAAAGAAGAAGGTTTCTGTCATTGGCTATGAGGATCTTGGCTGCTGCCCCTGGACCTGCTTCACTTAGCAGCTACACGAAGGAAGGAGACACTCCTCCTCATCCTGTGGGGTGCCAGCAATTAGGCAGGAGAAAGGAGGATCTCTTTTCCCCCCTAGGATCAGAGCTCCACAACTATGAACATAGCATCAGAAGAGTTTACAAAAGTTGTCAATTAAGATTTCCATTGCATTAAGCCAGGGGTCCCCAACGTGATGCCCCTGGGCTCATCTAAATGCGCTCGGGTCCTGGCCGGCGGTCGAGCATCCGCCGAAATGCCGCCGAAATTCAGCAGCATTTCGGCAGCACACCTTTCAATGCCGCCGCTTGCTGCCAACAAGCGACGTCATCGAGAAACATCGCAGCCAAAATGCTGCAGAAATTCGGCGGCATTTCGGCAGATGCTCGACCGCCACCATGGTCCTTCGTCTGGCGCCCGCCAGACAAAAAGGTTGGGGACCACTGCATTAAGCAATGACATTTAAATTTGAAAATAACACAGTAGCACTCTTCACACCTCTCTGCCTTTTCCATCCGGTTACCAAGATTTCGGTTCAGATTAACATCTCTTGCTGCAGGGAAGGGCGAACCCAGCTGGAAGTAGCATAGCCATACCGCTGTGCATAGCTCTATTTGATCACCCAAGAAAAGACGGTTACTCACCTTTGTAACTGTTGTTCTTCGAGATGTGTTGCTCACATCCATTCCAGTTAGGTGTGCGCGCCGCGCGTGCACGTTCGTCGGAAACTTTTTACCCTAGCAACTCCAGTGGGCCGGCAGGTCGCCCCCTGGAGTGGCGCCGCCATGGCGCCCAATATATATCCCTGCCGGCCCACCCGCTCCTCGGTTCCTTCTTGCCGGCTACTCCGACAGTGGGGAAGGAGGGCGGGTGTGGAATGGATGTGAGCAACACATCTCGAAGAACAACAGTTACAAAGGTGAGTAACCGTCTTTTCTTCTTCGAGTGATTGCTCACATCCATTCCAGTTAGGTGAATCCCAAGCCATACCTAGGCGGTGGGGTCGGAGTGAGAAGTCGCGGCATGAAGCACTGCAGTTCCGAAGGCCGCGTCGTCTCTTGACTGCTGGACCAGGGCGTAGTGGGAAGCAAAGGTGTGGACCGATGACCAGGTCGCTGCCCGACAGATTTCCTGGATGGGCACACGGGCGAGGAAAGCCAGCGACGACGCCTGCGCCCTGGTAGAATGCGCAGTCACACGGCCCGTAGGGACATGGGCCAAGTCATAGCAGGTCCTGATGCAGGACGTTACCCAAGAGGATAACCTCTGGGAGGAGATAGGAAGCCCTTTCATGCAGTCCGCTACTGCCACGAAAAGCTGGGGGGATTTGCGGAAGGGCTTGGTCCTCTCCACGTAGAACGCGAGAGCCCTACGGACATCAAGCGAGTGGAGCTGCTGCTCCCTGCCTGAGGAGTGAGGTTTCGGGAAAAAAACCGGGAGGAATATCTCTTGGTTGACGTGGAAGGCTGAGACCACCTTGGGGAGAAAAGCAGGGTGTGGTCTCAGCTGCACCTTGTCTTTGTGGAAGACCGTATATGGGGGGTCTACCACAAGAGCCCGGAGTTCCGACACCCTTCTAGCTGAGGTGATAGCTACTAGAAAGGCCGTCTTCCAAGAGAGGTAAAGCAGGGAGCAAGTAGCTAACGGCTCAAAGGGGGGCCCCATGAGCCGGGACAACACCAGGTTAAGATCCCAGGTTGGAGCAGGGGGACGGACGTTAGGGTATAAACGTTCCAGCCCCTTAAGGAATCTAGACACCGTCGGGTGAGAAAAAACAGAGCGACCATCCGCACCCGGGTGAAAGGTGGAGATAGCTGCCAGGTGGACTCGCAACGACGATATGGCCAGACCTTGCCCTTTGAGGGACCAAATGTAGTCTAAGATGTCGGCTACCGAAACTTCCAAAGGGCGGAGATTTCTCTCCACGCACCAACAGGAGAAGCGTTTCCATTTGGCCAAATATGTCGCTCTTGTGGACGGCTTCCTGCTGCCCAAGAGCACCTCCCTCACCGGCGTGGAACAGCGCAGCTCAGAGCCAGTCAGCCACGCAGGAGCCACGCCGCTAGGTGCAGCGACTGCAGGTCCGGGTGACAGAGGGTCCCGTGCTCCTGGGTAATCAGGTCCGGATGAAGCGGCAGGGGAACTGGGTCGGCTATGGTCAGGTCCAGCAGCATGGGGTACCAGTGCTGTCTTGGCCATGCCGGGGCTACCATGATCACGTGAGCCCTGTCCCTGCGCACCTTCAGAAGGACCCTGTGAACCAGAGGGAATGGGGGAAACGCATAGTACAGGTGGGTCGACCACTGGATGAGGAAGGCATCCGCTATCGACCCGGGCTCCCTGCCCTGAAAGGAGCAGAACGCTTGGCACTTCCTGTTCCCCTTGGACGCGAAGAGGTCCACCCGGGGATAACCCCACCTCCGGAAGATGGAGAGGGCGACGTCTGGGCGAAGGGACCACTCGTGTGACAGGAAGGATCTGCTCAATCGATCCGCCAGCGTGTTCCGTACTCCGGGGAGGAAGGAAGCCGTGAGGTGAATGGAGTGGGCTACACAAAAGTCCCAGAGTCGTATCGCCTCGTGGCACAGGGAGGAGGATCTGGTGCCGCCCTGCTTGTTGATATAATACATGGTCGTCGTGTTGTCGGTGAACACCGCGACACAGCGACCCTGAAGCTGATGACAGAACGTTTGACAAGCAAGACGGACCGCTCTCAACTCCCGCATGTTGATGTGTAGCCCCACCTCCTCCTGGGACCACAGGCCCTGTGTCCTCAGGGTCCCTAGGTGGGCCCCCCAGCCGAGATCCGAGGCATCCGTTGTTAGGGACACCGAGGGCTGAGGTGGGTGGAAGGGGAGACCCGCACATAACACTGACTGGTCTAGCCACCAGCCGAGGGAATCTAATACCCTCTGGGGGATTGTGATTAACATATCTAGCGGCTGTCTTGTCGGCCTGTAATGACTGATGAGCCACAACTGGAGGGGCCTCATGCGGAGCCGAGCATAATCGGTCACAAAGGTACAAGCCGCCATGTGGCCTAACAGGGTTAGACATGTCCGTACTGACGTTAAGGGGGCTGTCCGCAGCCGTTGTACGATCGCCGACAAGGCCTGGAACCGCTGCAATGGCAGCAAGGCCCTGCCCACAGTGGCGTCCAGGACGGCCCCGATGAATTCCACCCTTTGTGTGGGAATCAGGGTGGACTTGTCCGTGTTTACCAAGAGGCCCAGAGTGGCGAACATGTCCGCGTGATCACCGACATGGCTGCAGACTTGTTGTTCCGACGTGCCCCGAATCAACCAATCGTCCAGATACGGAAACACGTGGATACGACTGCGCCGAAGCTGCGCCACAACAACTGCCATGCATTTCGTAAACACCCTCGGGGCCGTGGACAGGCCAAATGGGAGGACTGCAAATTGATAATGAAGAGGCCCCACAACGAAGCGAAGGAAACGTCTGTGACGTGGCCAGATGGCAATGTGAAAATACGCGTCCTGCATGTCGAGGGCGGTGTACCAGTCTCCCGGATCCAGGGATGGGATAATGGTCCCCAGGGATACCATGCGGAACTTTAACTTCACCAGGTACTTGTTGAGCTCTCGCAGGTCGAGGATAGGCCTGAGGCCCCCCTTGGCCTTGGGGATCAGAAAGTAGCGGGAATAAAACCCCTTGCCTTTCTCGTTCTCCGGCACCGCCTCTATAGCTCCTTTGCCGAGGAGCGTCTGCACCTCCTGTCGAAGGAATTGCTCGTGAGAGGGGTCCCTGAAGAGGGACGAGGAAGGGGGGCGGGAAGGAGGAAATGAAACAAACTGCAGGCGGTATCCCGACTGCACCGTGCTTAAGACCCAGCGGTCTGATGTTATTAGGGACCACGCTGGGAGGAAAAACGAAAGGCGGTTGGAAAACGGGGGGGAAGGATCCATTGGGGAAACTGTTACTGCGCCCTTGGGCGCACCTTCAAAATGAAGGCTTAGGTCCAGGCGGGGCTTTAGAGGAGCCTTGGTTCTGCCCCCCTTGGTTCCCCGAGTGCCTGCGCCTTCCGTTCCTGCCGCGGCGCCTGTTAAGGTCCTGCCGCTGGCGGAACTGGGAATACGGCCTGCGCTGTTGTTGCTGCTGCGGCCGGAAGGGTCTGCGTTGCGTCACGGGTGTGTGCATCCCGAGTGACCGCATGATGACTCGGTTGTCTTTCAGACTCTTGAGTCTGGGGTCTGTCTTTTCCGAGAACAAGCCCTGGCCTTCGAAAGGAAGGTCCTGTATAGTGTGCTGGAGCTCCGGCGGAAGGCCAGAAACCTGCAGCCAGGAGATGCGACGCATTGTTACGCCCGACGCGAGGGTACGGGCAGCCGAGTCTGCAGCGTCCAAAGAGGCTTGCAAGGACGTGCGTGCGACCTTCTTGCCTTCCTCCAAGATGGCCGTAAACTCTTGGCGAGCATCTTGTGGCAGCAGCTCCTTGAATTTGTCTGCTGCCACCCAGGAGTTGAAGGCGTATCTGCTCAGCAGGGCTTGCTGGTTGGAGACCCTGAGCTGCAGCGCCCCAGCCGAGTACACCTTACGGCCGAGGAGGTCCATCCGCCTGGCCTCCCTGGATTTGGGGGCTGGAGCCTCCTGGCCGTGACGCTCCTTATCGTTCACTGATTGAACCACCAGGGAACACGGAGTCGGGTGTACATGGAGGTACTCGTAGCCCTTAGAAGGAGCCATGTACTTCCTCTCGACGCCCTTCGCAGTAGGAGGAATGGAGGCCGGAGACTGCCAGATGGTGTTGGCGTTGGCCTGGATGGTTCGTACGAATGGTAGGGCGACTCTGGTGGGAGCGTCTGCCGAGAGGATGGTAACAATTGGATCCTCTATCTCCGAGACCTCCTCGGCTTGCAGACTCAGATTTTGGGCTACTCGCCTGAGGAGGTCTTGGTGCGCCCTGAGGTCCAGCGGGGGGGGGCTGTTGGAGGAGGTACCAGCCACCGCTTCATCCGGGGAGGAGGATGAGGAGACCCCCGGCAAGAGAGTGTCTAACGGCGGGTCTCCTTCGGCCCTCGCCTCTGCCTCAGGAGCCAAAGCGGAGTCTTGATGCTTGGACCCTTCCTCCCCATCCGGGGAGGGAGGGGGGCGAGACAACGAGGCTTCAGGTGCCCTGCGCTCCGCAGTCGCCGGCCTAGCAGGGAGCTGTTGGGGGCCCTGGGCCTGATGGTATGCCCAGGGTGTCCAGAATCCCCATTGATGCGGGCCTTGGTCCTGCTGTGGCGGATCGCTGAACAGCGCCACCTGCTGGTCGGTGCCCAGCGCATACCCGCTGTCTGTTTGCGAAGATACGGACGGCTGCCTAGAGGGCCATGGCGGGGCGGACCCTGGATGGTAAGGGTCTGCGCGGGCCGGCACGGACGATCTTCTCGGTGCCGGGGACCGGTGCCGGGAGTCATATCGGTGCCGGGACCGGGACCGGGTTCTGTCACGGTGCCGGGATCTGGACCGGTACCGAGCGCCGCTTCGGTGCCGGGATCGGGACCTGCCACCAGCTCGGTGCCGGGAGGTCGACCGGGACCGGGACCTGCCACCAGCTCGGTGCCGGGAGGTCGACCGGTGCGGCGAGTAATGTCTGGATCGGCTCCTGGAATCGCGGTGCCGGTATCGGCGGCTGGAGTCCGACCGCGATCGTCTTGATGTCGACCGGCGCCGCGAGTGCGACCGGTACCGCTGAGGGGAGCGGTGCCGGGACTGCGAGCGGCGGCGGGATCTGGAGCGACCGTGACGTCGGGACCTGGATCGAGAACGTGAGTCCCGAGACGGTGCCGACATCATAGGCTTGCCTCTGGACACGACCCGCACCGGAGGTACCGGGGGTGGCAGCTGAGTGGGCTCAGTCACGGCTATGAGGTCCCGTGCCGAGGCGAAGGTCTCCGGTGTGGATGGCACCACTATCTCAACCCCAGATGTCATGGGGGAGCTTGGCGGCACCGGACTCGACGGACCCGCCGGGCCCGGAGTCGACGGTGCCGGCGGCGCCGCGGCCGATGTTGAGGCCGGGCGCTCCAGTCGGGTCTGCCTGGCCGGAGTAATAGACTTCGACGGCCTAGGCTCTGTCCCCGGTGCCAGAGAAGGTCGGTGCCGGGGAGTCTTCTCGGTGCCGGTGCGATCCGGTGCCGGCGCCGAGATCACGGCCTGCGAAGCCGCCGGGTCAAGTGCCGCCTCCATAAGGAGAGTCCGGAGCCTTTGATCCCTCTCCTTCTTTGTCCTTGGCTTAAAAGCCTTGCAGATGCGGCACTTGTCGGATCTGTGCGATTCCCCCAGGCACTTCAGGCACGCGTCATGGGGATCGCTGGTAGGCATGGGCTTCTTGCAGGCCGCACACTGCTTGAAGCCCGGCGAACCAGGCATGAGCCTGGTGCCGGGTGCCGGGAAGGGCTAAGCCCCCGGCGAAGAACTATTTACAAACTACTTAACTTAACTACTACTATCTACACTTAACAATCTAATTAACAACTACAATAGTGCTAGAGATAAACGATAGATAACAAGGAGAGCTAGGGACGTGGAGGACAGCTATGCCGCGCTCCACAGTTCCAACGACCGACACGGCGGTAAGAAGGAACTGAGGAGCGGGTGGGCCGGCAGGGATATATATTGGGCGCCATGGCGGTGCCACTCCAGGGGGCGACCTGCCGGCCCACTGGAGTTGCTAGGGTAAAAAGTTTCCGACGAACGTGCACGCGCGGCACGCACACCTAACTGGAATGGATGTGAGCAATCACTCGAAGAAGAACTGAATATGCAGGAAGCTCTTTGAGGGCAGAAAGTCATTTTGTTCTGTGCTGATGCAACATTTAATGTAACAGGGTATGAGCCCAGGACTGGGGCTGCTAGAGGTTCCTACAATACAAATAGTAAAATAATAGTTCCAAATTGCCAACTCCCAAATCTAACTCCCAATCCATTCAGCTCCACATGATGCAAAACCACCATACCTGGACTTTGTATTCAGCAGCATACTACAGAAAAAAATCCCAGTGCTACTTTAATGGACTGAGCATTGCTCAGAGCCACTCCTTGGTGACATAGCTTCTGAAGCTCATGGCCGTACATGAAGGTTTATGAAGCAATGTCGTAGATCTCGGTTTTGCTGGCAAGGCACCTTTCAGCACTGCTCGTCATAGGCTGGGGTATCACATGGCACACTGCACTGGAATGACTCTTGAGTGGCAGATGGCAATGCTTTTCCAGCATCTTATAATTGGGACATGACACAATACAAGACCTATGAGGATGAGGGAATGGAAAAGATAGATTAAATACAATATAAAAACAGCTGTTAGGCTGAGATAAAGGAAGAGCAGCTTTCATAATGAGGGCAGTCATCACCAAGTAATAAATACGAATTACAATCTCAAACTATTTTGCTGACACAGCACAAGTTTAGAGCCAGTTTTAGCAGAAAGAACCTATTATCTACATAGCCACTAAAAAAATCAAGTAAACAGTGACAGGACTAAAAAGTCCCTAATGGATAAAAATGAAGGAATAAAGCAAAAGTCAAGTCCAGATTGCCAGGACGTCGATTTATATTCTGGCAGTCAGTAGCTTTGGAAATAAGAGAGCAGGATCACATTAATAAGCACTTAACTGAGTGCCAGTTTCATAATTCTCTTGGTTCATTACCTTGTTTCAAGCTAATTAGGAAATAAATATTTTTCTTACTAATACAACCATAGTAATTTGAGTGCGATTTTAGAAATTAAGCCACTACTTTGCCTCTGGTGTTCCCAAAAAAACAATTTAATGCTGGTGAAGGGTTGGACCATCAGCTGCAGAAAATGGAACAGTCTCTCTAAGCATCCCACAGATTCCCATAATACCCTGCTATTAATAAATAGCTCTGACATAGCACTTTTCGTCAGTAGTTTTCCAAGTGCTTTATGAAGGAGGTCAGTATTATTATCCCCATTTTACAGATGGCAAAACAGACACATAGAGGGAAAGTGACTTGAGCAAAGTCACACAGCAGGCCAGCACTAAACCCTTCTGAGTCCCTGTCTGGTACTTTGTTCACTGGGCCACATTGCCTCAACCCATAATTGGATGAATTACCTCCAAAAATGAGGAAACTTCACTCTCCATCCCCAAACTGGGCTCTGTCTAGGCCTGTGGGGCACAATTACAATTACATGTGGGTCTAACAGTAAGATTTCTGCAGTGTATGAGGGGTCCAGACAGTTGCTCCCTTTCCAGCCAGCTTGCCTGGACTTTTGCTATAACGTCCCCATCTCCAGAAACCCACCATCCATTCCAAGGCTGAAGGGCCACAACACAGATCTTTCTGCCTGTCTGTTCTTGTTTGACACAGTATTTTTGAACCCTTTGGGTTCCATGTATGTGCTCTTCATTTAAAATGTGTGTGAGGGCAGTAGAATAGTTACATCCTTATCTAGTTCTTCCAGATATTTAACATTTCTGGAAGCTGATGAGGATTAATTCATTTTCTTCCACATTGAGCCCGAGAGAGCATGTTGCAAAAGAGCATCCTGCTATCTTTCCCAAGTACTTGCTGCAGAAAGAAACTGGCCAATACTGGTCTGGGTTGAATCCCCAAAGTGGCATAGTTTTCCAAAGAGAAAGGAAGAAAATATCCTCCAGTCAGCATAGCAATGTCTATGAACGTCAGGCGGCTGTAGGGATTTTTTTAAATAGTTTTGTGTTGTGGTACTGATTAGTTCAGGGCCTCAAAGTGTGATCCATCATAGATGACTTACTGGCTCATTATTGCAACTGCACCTGGTGGGAGATCATATTCTTTGCACGATAAAAGTCATGTAGTGTCAGTAACGTAGCATCAGTTATTACTGGCATGTCACGGGAGCTACACCACAGATTGCAGCCTTTGCCGCCTTTTAAAGATGAGACTCTCTTATTAGGGACACAAAAGATCAGGAGAGATCTAGTCTTTGGCAATTAATCAGGCCAAAATTATATTAATGTGCCTTGGAGAGAATGTTCCCCTCTAATCTGTCACCATTCCTCTACACTGTCTGCGTTACAGCAGATAGCTGTGGGGAGCAACACTTATTTCAACAGGTTTAATTGTCACCAAACACACACAAGGAATGGGTTGAGCCGGAGGAGAGGGGTGCTGGAAGGAAGCAAAGTCCACAGAGATTAGTGAACGCCTTTAAATTCACAGCTCTTCAAAATTAGACAAATTCAAGGATAACATGCCATAAGGTGGGAGGAGAAAGACATTGCCACAGCCTCCTTGCTTGGCTACTCTAGCTGGGACATCTGCACCAAACCAGGATATGCCAGCCGATAGTGCATACTGAATACTGGTGTTTATTGAAAGAAGAACATCAAGACATAATATCTGCGTCCTGGCATTTGGAGTATTTGGCCTTTGTGGCTTTAACTCAAATTCTATGTACGCTTCATAGACTTGGAACATTGGCATTTGCAGAATGGTTCCTCATCAACACGGGTTACTTAGAGCACCACAGCTCACTCCACTGGCTCCAGTTTGAACATCAAGGGCCAGATTTTTAGAGGTACTTAGGTGCCTAAAGACACAGATAGGCACCTAGTGGGATTTTTAAAAGCACCTAGGCCTCCAACTCACCTTGGTTTCAATGGCAGTTAGGTCATAGGAGTTCCCGAAAAATCCCAGTAGGCATCTAAATACCTTTGAAAATCTGGTACCAAGTCAATTTCAAGGTGCCAGTCTTAATTTTCAAGCCCCCTCAATGATTAGGACACTTGAAGGGCCACCTCACCTTCCCAGGTACTTGACTTCCTTGGATAGCTGCACTGCTCCCGAAGAGCTGAGCTACTCCTACTAGGATGGAGAGCATCTGTACAGGAGGCAGAATGTTTGCTGCAAGAGGCCCAAGACTTTGGAAATCACTCCCAAAAGATCTAAAGAGTGACTCCCAACGACAACATTTTCTGGCTGAAATAATTTGCTTTGCTCCAGGTTACTATATCTGCAACTTTTGGCTCCAGCAACTAATAGGTACTGTAGGCTGGACCGGACCAAATAGTAAAGTCACGGCTGCTGCCACTATTGAACCAGTTCAATATGCAGACTGCAGCACAGTCGGCTCAATCTACAATAGTTTTTTCTGTGCCTGTTCTCGCCTCTTCTGCGAGAGATGAAGAGTCCTCCTCATCAGTTAGTTCCTCCTTGTCTTTCCTGCTTCCAGTCAAGGTTCACGCTCTTCCACCCCTTCAATCTGACACTACTTCTGAGCAGCGAAGGAGTCAGACACTAGCCAGGAGCTACAAAGTCCAGAACTAAGTTTTGAAACAAGCCTCCAATAGGCCTTCCCTCCAGAGAATGGACTCAGGGATACTCTGTCTTCCTGGGAAAGGGAAAGCAGCAGCTGCATTTCTGAGGTCATAAAAGATAGCCAAAAAAGAGGAGATATCCCAGTTTTTCAAGGGTCTCAAGGGATGGGCTATGTTCTCTCTCCTAAACTTATACTTCAGTAGAGTGAGCAGCTTGAGCCTGGATTAGGGAAAAATAACCAGAGAAACCTAGATAGGGAAGAAGCTGTAAGACTCCCATTGGTCTCTTCAATCAGGAGTCTGGACTTTAGGTCCTGGCTGCAGGAAACTCCTGTTCTCAAAACACCAGCATATCAGATTTGGCAATTCTGATGTCATCATGTTGCACACACAAACCATTTCAGAGGGTCCAGCTCCTTCCCCCTGGTGGGTTTTGTACCTTTTATGAACTAGGCTGCCAGACAGTCTGGTCAAATCAGGCCTGAGAATGCTTCATGGTTATTCTCTCTGCTAGTGCATACCTCAGATGCCCTTCCCTCAGGAACCCACTGGCTGTGTGTGAGGTCACCTGAGCAGGTGAGCTGGTCTTTTGAGCTAACTGCTATATTAAGAACAAAAATGTGTCCCCGTATATAGCCAGGCAACTCCTGTTACTTCAGTGGGAAGTATGCATTTCCCAAGGTAGAAACTTGGGCTAGATATGAGCTCTGTGTTTTATTATTACTATTAAGCCAGCATTTAAAATGTTAATCATCTGAGTCCATTGCACATGCGCTAATTAGAGCACCAGATACCTGCTGCTATGTTCTTACTAGCTAGAAATGACCAGGCACAGACCAGACACCTTGCACCTGTGTAATTAATTCTGGACAGCTATGCAGAAGATCTGCTTAGCAGCTGTGCTCGAGAGTGCAGCCTCTGGAAGCTGGTTAGTCTACTGTTCTGACTGGCATTCTTCAAAATGCAGGCAACCTTGTCAATAGGAGGCAGAGCTGAGAGAGGTGGAAGAGACACACACTTCAGTTTGTCCTACCCAATTCCTGGTTGCAGATCAAAGTGAAAGCCCTAGCAGAAGAGTTCACTGCTCTTGTTCAAGAGGATTGTGTAACAAATGTGACACATAAGAGTACTGGAAAGACTGAAGTTTGTTTCCTAATCCCAGTCCTGACTTGGGTCACACTCACAAATATCCTTATCACAGGTGGGGATCAGGATCTGCAAGCAGTGTTGCCAACTCTCACAAGTCTCAAGATATTTGGGGGTTTTCTTAAAGCCTCAGCTCTTGGAGTCAGGTGATTACAAGAGAACCTCAGCTTTCATTTAAAACAACAAGTAAGTTTCCAGCCTGTTGGCTTGCAAAGAAAAGCTTGAAGACATGAAACAAGTGCAACCTAAAGGCTCAGAAAGCAAAAGGCATATAAGAAAGTATTATTTTTAAAATCTCAATTTTGGGACCTGAGTTATGATTTTTGAATGCTCAGAGTTGGGAGAACTGTTATCTGTCACCTCATACACACAGCCCTTTTTTAAAAATCAAATGTAAATGAATTTTAATATTGATCAAACACAACTAATATAGTCAATTAGTTATATGTATAATTAAGATGTCATGGACGGGAGCAGATTAGCCCATCACTGGGCCCTAGCCAAACAGACTTCTGGCCCCTCTATTGGCAGCTAAAGTAGATGTTCCCGCAGAATGGATGCATTGATATTAACTGCTGTCCTAGATGTAAGTTTATAGTGTAGACCTTGCCTTTGAAATCTGGCCCTTAGGAGCATGGCTGGGTTTAGGAATCAGTCATGGGACAGGACATGAATCGGGCCTAATTCCCATTGATTTCAATGGAAAGTAATTTTGAAAATCCTACTAGGCATCTAAATAACTAACAATCTGGCCTCAAGCCTCTGTCACTTTGCCTGTTACCTATTTCACAGGGTTGTTGTACAGGCTGATAAGTTACGTTTTGCAAAGAATTACTTATAAATCTTTTTAAGTGTCTCTACCTACAACATATCACCTATCTCTCTGTTTCAGTCACTCCTAACACGAGTCTTCATCGTTCAGGCTGGAAAAAAACAAAAATATTTGCTGAGTGGAAAAGCATTTGCTTCTCCTTTCTGCTTAGCAGTAGCTGGTATGGTGCAAATCAACAAGCTCTAAAAACATTTTAAAGCTGAGACTTAGAGTTAGTTATATATTAAGTTTATCAATTCCCGCCCACCCACCCCCTTTTGTTATATTTCTATACATCATGCTAAAATGTTAATTAATCCAGAAAATGCAAATAGTGCCAGCTATCTTCAGTGATTGTTTCTCCAAAAGCAACTTGTACTGCAATTAACATAATGAGGAAGATCTGGAGTCCAATTCATACACTAGGTACATGGTCTTCCCTCCACTTCTTCTTACAGAGGACTATATTGCTGTTTATGCTTATTCATTGCTGTCTCTTAACCCCTTATCTGACAAGACTGACTGCTGTAATTCTGGTAATAAGGCTCTCTGTCTATTTTGGTTGCAAGATCATCAAGTTTTAATTTGTAACTGTTAGCAACTGGAACTGGCTATAACTGCTTCAAGTTATGTCACTGCACTTTCAAAAAGGAAACATGTAGTGCACTTATAAAATGCTACAAAATAAAAAAAACAAACATTGAGGTGCAGAAAAATCATTGTTGGTAGCTTTTTTTTTTTTTTAAAGAAAATGTTTTTCATTTCAGTCACACAGACAGTATATAAAAGCAGTTAGGTAACACTGATAAGAGAAACTTTTCTCTCTGAACCAACTAGTATTGACTTAAAAAAAAAACTTATGTTTTTTCAGGAAATTTCCATACTTACCAATATTAGAAAGCTGTAAAAAGAGGAGCAATGAAGACAAAACTAAGCTCTCATTTTCTGAGTTCATTGAAATAGACTGGAGTAGGATAGGAGCCATTTTGGGGAAAGATAGAATGGAAAGATAATAGATCTTTCACTTACAAAATATAAGCAGAAACAGTGTGGCATGTACAGATTGCATGATAGGGCTCTCCTATGGAGCATGGGTTATTAATGACTCTCCCTATTCACTTTACTTGTATGTAGTTTACAGCAGTTAACGGTCCTGCTAAGTGACATTCAGCCATCCACCTACAAACTGTGCCCAGGTTTTCCCTGGTTTCCTGTTGTAGCATACTCTGGATTTAACTTGCAATAAGCAGGCGGAGTTGTAAGAGGCAGTACTTTAAGGGCTCTGCTATTTGTTTCCCTGCCACGCCCAGGAGCTTGTCCCCCTCTAGTCCCACACCAACATATGCTCCTCCTGAAACCTGATCCTCTTCATCTCCAACAGATTATAGTGTGAGCACTGGAGCAGGAGCCAGGAACTCCCAAATTCTTATCTTGGCTCTACAGCTCTTTGGCCTTGGTCAAATCACTTAGCTTTTCAGCCTCAGTTTCCCTGTATGAAAAACAAGTACATGGCCTATGATTTGTCCTGAGCTGACCAAGCTGCATGATTTGTTGAGTCAATGTTCTCTAGATCATGCTTGAACTTTTGAGAGCACCAATGAGGAGAGCATGCAAATAAATAGGGGAAAATATGAAAACTGTGATACACCCATGAATTGCATAAGCAAACGAACTGGCACATTATTGTTTCGGGGCAGGATGGATGGTCATTAGTAGGCATCATGCACATGCATTTCATATGGCCGAGATGTGCTAAGTTTAAAATCCCCCTCCAGAAAGGGCACCCTCATCTAGGCCAGCCGAGCCAGCTGGTCTCATCCCTTCCCCAGACATGTGGTTACAGAGGCAGACCCCATTGTGCTAGGTGCTATACAAACAGACCCCCCCAAAAAAGCCAACCCTTGCCCCAGGGGGCTTACAATAGCTACCATGGATTAGTTATCGCACGTTAAAAACACGTCATCTTTTGGCAGTGAACGCAAAGCCAGAGACTAACACCTGCAGACGTTGACAGCTATGGCATGTGGGAGAAAGGGTGAAGTCCAGCCAGGCACCTTTCCTGCCACATATCTCTGGACAGTAGCAATGTCTAGTGCTGATCTGGAAATAGCTTCCCCACCCCAGCCCACAGGAAGTTTTTTGGGAAGAGGATGTCAAAAAAAAATCAAACTAGAAAAACAGTTTGGTGGAAATGTCCAAGGTGAACATCGCAAGGTCTCCCCCTTGGGGTGGGAGAGGGTACCTCACTTATCTATGTCATTCTCTGGGCAGCTGCAACCCTCTGGTCTAGTTCTGGGTCTCTTCATGGGTGCAAGCAGTCCAAATGATAGGCGTATACTCCCCCAACTCCCTTCCTTGTGCAATTCTCAATTCCCACAGCTCAGTGCAAGTAAAGGTCAGGGTTTAATCCAGGAAGGATTTCAACAAAGAAAACCAGCCCAGTCCACCTTCTTCCCTGGGCAGGCAGCATTTGAAAGCCATAGGCCAGTTAACGCCACAGGGTCCCCAGTCCGGGAGCTCGAAGCCTGGCTCTGCTTGCTTCTGAGAGCCACTCCTACTGCGCTGAGTTCTTCCCAGCTCCAGCCGCACCTCCTGCTCCAGCCGCATGCCTTGAGTCTCCTCCCCGCTACCACATCAGCAGCAGTTGGAATTACCAAGTATACCCCTACAGTCCTGCACTCCAACAGCAACCATTACACACACCAAAGAGAACAGAGACACAGTGGACACCCAGACCATTACAATTAGCATGTGGCATAGAGCTTGAGTGTTTTGCACACTTGTGCATTGCATTTGCTCACAACCACTGTTCACTGAGGTTTGTAACCGTTTATGTTTGTTGTCTTACAAGTCCTGCTGGCAGTTTGTCTGCCTGTCAGGTTTTGAACATTGTGAGTTTCAGTAACAATGACTGTTTACAACTAAAGTGTTCCAAGGTGCCATTATTACGTTTACTTTGAAGAAACTTCATCACAGTAATCCAGAAGCTGTGCTTTGCAGCACAGGACACAGTTACAATAAAATGCGTAAAAGGCCTATTCATTTCCAAACATCAGTCACACAATTAAGCTGTGTGTTTAAGTACATGGGCAGTTTTTATAAACTGCCTACAAGTTTTGCTTTGCCTGACTCCCGAAACAGGATCGAAAGGAAGAGCTGCCCAAGTTCTTCCACTGGTGCTGTATCCGCATTGCTGGTAGCGTGCTGACACCGAAAGAGCCTGGCTGAATGTGTCCATGGGCTAAGACAACTTCTGTCCAAGTGTCACGAGACGGGCACATTTCCCCTTGGTGCACCCTGAACAGAGGCCTAGAGCAGCTACAGCCAGCGAGGGTACTAGGAAACCTGGGTTACGCCCCCAGAAGGAGGAGGTCTGCCTGAGGTCTGCATAGTGCAGTATGGACCCATCAGCGTGGCTGTGAGACCTGGGTCCAGCCATTGTAAACCCAGGTTTACAAGGCACTGTTGATGCTCAAGCACAGGCTTGCAGACATCGAGTCCACAGATTCAGCGTAGACATACTCCAGGCTCAACAAACTTCAGAGGTGTGATGGATTGTAACAAGAGTTCTTTAACCCTTGCCTGGCTGGTGAGGGGATCATCTGCCTCACCGCAGGGGGGAGGGTCAGTTTTTCCCCAATTAACCTCCCCCCCACATTTTTCTACAAAATATGGGGATTAAAATTGCAAAAAAATTGATTTTTCACCAGGAAGTTCATTTTGGACTTTAGTTAATTTTTGACTTTCTCTAGCGATTTCACCAGATTCTTCCTTTCTTCAGTTTTTACTGCTGATCTGTGTTTTCTAGTGATTGGATGATTGCCCCAATCCCCTCCCATCCCTCTATAGCTGACCTCTCTCTTGCATTTTCCTTGCCCTCCCTATTCTGTGCTCTCCCCTCCTCTGTATTTCCTATTGGCTAATTCCCGCGTGTGCCCTATTATACAGGGGATGTGTATCTGTGTACATACACATACAAACAAAAAAGGAATCTTCTTCTTCTTCCCTCCCACCCACCCCAAAAGAAACAGCAGAATGTGGTTGTCATAAACAGATAAGTAAGAGTTAATAAAACAGAAGTGCTTCATATCTCTTTTGCCTGGAAAGGGTTAACAAGATCAGTGAGCCTGGCTGTCACCTGACCAGAGGACCAACCAGGGGACAGGATACTTTCAAATCTTGAGGGAGGGAAGTTTTTGTATGTGCTGTTAGTGTTTGGTTGTTGTTCTCTCTGGGTTCTGAGAGTGACCAGACGTGCAACCAGGTTTCTCGCCAATCTCTCTGATACAAGTTCTTATAGATTCAAAATAGTAAGTACTAGGTAGATAAGGTGAGTTAGGCTTCTGTTTGTTTTCTTTATTTGCAAATGTGTATTTGGCTGGGAGGAGGTCAAATCTGCATTTTGCTGAAACAATTTTTATTTGTACTTGTACACTTAGGCTGGGAGGGTATTCCCAGTGTCTATAGCTGAAAGACCCTGTAACATATTCCATCTTAAATTTACAAAGACAATTTTTACTGTTTTTCCTTCTTAATTAAAAGCTTTTCTTGTTTAAGAACCTGATTGTTTTTTTATTCTGGTGTCAGACCCCAGGGGACGGGGTCTGGATCCACCAGGGAATTGGTGGGGAGAAAGGAGAGAAGAGGGAGAGAAAGGTTGATTTTCTCTCTGTATTAGGATTACTTTATCTCTCAGGGAGAGTCTGGGAGGGGGGGAGAGAAGGAAGGGGGGAAGGTGAATTTTCCTCTCTGTGTTAAGATTCAAGGAGTTTGAATCACAGTGATCTTCCAGGGTAACCCAGGGAGGGGAAGCCTGGGAGAGGCAACGGTGAGGGAAAGGGTTTACTTTCCTTGTGTTAAGATCCAGAGGGACTGGGTCTTGGGGGTCCCCGGGCAAGGTTTTGGGGGGACCAGAGTGTACCAGGCACTGGAATTCCTGGTTGGTGGCAGTGCTACAAGTACTAAGCTGGTAAATGAGCTTAGAGGAATTCATGCTGGTACCCCATCTTTTGGATGCTAAGGTTCAGAGTGGGGAATTATACCATGACAGTGGTGTTTACCAGCCATCATTCTGACTACTTTGCTTCATGATGCATCCTTTTCCCCTCATACCTTGGGTGCATCTACACTTTGAGAAGGAGGAGATATGCCTGCTCTAGCGTTGATCAAGCTAGCATGCTAAAAACAGAGTGTAGCCATGGCAGCATGCGTGATGGGAGGGGTTAGCCACCTCAAGTATGTACCTAGCATCATGGACGGGTACATACTCGGTGGGACTAGCCCATCTCACCAATCACAGTGCCGCATCTACACTATTTTTAGGGCATATTTGTCTCCACCAACTGGAAATGACACTTTCCATACTATCTAAATGGACCAGACAGACAAAAGGTAAGCTTCTGGGGGCAGGAACAAACACAGTGGGGCCTCTCTCCTGAGTTGGGCCTCTAGGCGCTACTGAACACAAACACAAACAAATTACATACCAAACAAACCTATGTTAGAAAGAACAGCCAAGCTGCAAGATCAAGCACCCAGAAGTTCAGAAACGCTCAGGCAACCTGAATTCAGTCCCCTTGTGCATAGGAGGTGTGATGCAGCCCTTGATTACATACTATTTCCCCGCAGAACTATGGGTGGGGGAAAAAGGACTATGGTTCCCATGTTATAGTTGGGGAACTGAGGCACAGAGAGATTATGTGATTTGTTCAAGGTCACACAGGAAGCCTGTGGCAGAGCTGGGAACTGAAGCCAGGTCTCCCAAGTCCCAGATCAGTGCCTTGCCCACAAGGAGGCAGATCCAATGGAGCAGTTTACACCAGCTGAGATCTACCCCAAGCCCTTCCTTCCTGAAATCCTCTATCTACACACGGAACATATCCAACTTGAGAAGAGGCAGTCAAAGCCTCTTACCACCACTCCTTCAGTGTTCATTGACTCTACCTGGAGGGATCCCCTTTAGGAGTGAGAGGAGATTCTGTCTCAATGGACCACTCAGTCCATAGTCTCTATGCTAAGACCACCATGAAAGGTGCCAGTTGCCATTGCAACAGTTGTGACGTGGACTTCTATCCACAGAGAACTGGACTGAAACATACATAGGCCACTAAAGAGCTACCAGACGGCAATGGCTTTGAGTAGCTATCAACCCAGGCTGGATCCATTACCATTGACTTAGAGGTGACAGAATTGATAACACACTTCCAATCCTCTGAGTCATCCATATTCCTCTCACATTCATTTTCTGAAAAGAGAGCTTTGTGGAAATAAAACAACATGATTGATCAGCAAGGAAAAGTGAAGCACATACCAATGGTTCATAAGCTTCCTCTGTCATTCAAGAAACAACATGCACAAACAGCAAAGGCAACCATGTTAAAAGATGCTTAACACAGAGACAGAATCTGGACTTGTAAAACTGAGATGGCATCTGTCAGAATTTCCACACTTCAAAGACCGAACAAAAGGAATCCATGGTAGAACTCCACAATGCTTAACTGATGCGATATTCTTTACAAAACAAATAGTTAGGTAATAGTGCATGAAACACTAATGAGAACTATATTAGACATGATGCTTTGACAACATTTGACTGATGATGAGATCAAACAGACATCAGTAGTTTCACTAAGGACTATTTTGAGCTGAAACACTTGGCTTGTGGAATTAGTGAGGGATACAGTGCTTTTTGTGGGGGTCCCAGTTAAAATCTGGCCTAGTTTGATAGCAAAGAAGAGCCCATCATGCTGCCCAACAGGTTGTCAAGGGCCAGTTTTCAATGTTTTTGGTGGACAGATGAAAAAATATAGCATGGGCCAGGTTGTCTCTCCCCTTTGATTCATGCATGAACCCCACTCCAGACCCCTCCATCCACCCCACCCCATACACACAGTTCACCCTTTCTGTTCAAGCAGGGCTAGCAGCCTCCACAGTGGTATTCCCCATTTGAAAGTGCTTTAAAGAATGAAAGCAATCTGGTTTTGTCTTTAATAAATCCAGCAAAAACTGAAAGTTTATCTTGATAAAAGCTGGTAATACCCTGCTCCAACTTTCTGGTTGGAGATTACCCAAGTGAACCTCAAAAATATCAGCACGGTTGGCTTTCTTGGCCAGTAATTTTAAGCAGTCCATTTGCATTTTTTGAAATATATCTAGCAATGGTATCACAAGTTCACGTGTGGCTCTTAACACATTGTACAGGAGGCCAGCATGGGATTTTATAGAGCGGAATGAATAAATAAATTTGCTGTATATTTTGTTGGTACCCAGGGTACATAATGTGAGGCTGTGTTTTGATCCTGAGTTTCTTTATGTGATGAATCAACTCCATTTTCCCCTAGGGTGAAATTCTGCTCAAGCTGAATAATAGCTTACTCCATGAATAATAATAGTACCTAGGATTTATATACTGTTTTTCCATCAATAGATCTCGAAGTGCTTTATAAAAGAGGTCAGGATCATTAGTCACATTTAACAGATGGCCAAACGGAGGCACAGAGGGGTGAAGTCCTTTGCCCAGATCATCCAACAGGCCAATGGCTGAGCTGGGAATAAAATTTAGGACACCCGAGTCCCAGTCCAGTGCTCGCTTCGCTAGGCCCGTTGATGTCAATAGGACTACATGTGTAGTGCGGTGCAACTCAACAGGAGTAAGGATGGCACAAACTGGCCTTCTGAAAATAGTCCCATTGATTGTGATCAGCCTATTCTAAATTATTACTCATTATAACTGAGACTGGCAGCACCTGGCCTAGAATGATTTATATAGTCACCCACCAGAAATCCGTGATGAACATACCACTTTACATTGCATAATTCACAATATATATGCCTGCAAATATAGTGTATGCACTTATATATAGCTGTAGGGCAAGAATAACATTGCTGAAACAATACCTGGAATCTAATATTTGATTCAAATGCACTACGTAAGCTGTACCTTGAACAGCAGCACCCTCTGTAGACCAATTCTGGAGGATCAAGAGCTAGGGTTTCAAACAGAGAAAACAGACGATTGGAAGTAGTAAGGCTGTTTTATTTCCAAACTGAGAAGATAATGCAGAGTTGGAGGAGCTAGAGCTTCCATGCAAAAAACTGTTGCCAATTACTGTCAATGTCTAATGATGATTATTAGTGGTTTGCTTTTGGGTAGTACTGCCCTTTTTGACATGGTCTGAACAGTGAAAATTAAGGACTTGGACAGCTCCTGAATGAGGGGCTTAAATGCATTTTAGAGACCAATTTACAGCATTGCCTTCTCATGATTCAAAAACCCTTTGTGGCAATAAGAAAGAATTTCCTTTGGCATTTTTTGTTTCCCAGTTGGTTTTAGGTTAAAGATATTTTCAGCTCTTTTAGATGCACTGTATTTCAACATTTCAAGATAAATGCCACCCTCCTTTTTTTTTTTTTTTGTTTTGTTTTTGCAGAACTACACTTTTCTCTAGGTCAGAATGACAGAAAATGTGAAGAAGAGTACGTTACTTCTAACACGTAATATTGGCTAGTCACAATTAGATATGGATAAAATAATAAAATTCTTACTGTGTAAAGATTGCAAGAGGAGCCCATTACTGTACATTCATTATCCTCAGTGTATCTAGCATATGAAAGAAAAAGTATTATCTATAGTCTGCAAAAGTGATCAGTCTACCTCTGACTCAAGAGCTTAAAGCCCAGCTTTACTTTGAAAAGTGCCGCCTTATATAATAGATCTGCTCACTGGGCCAGGACTTTAGCTGGTATAAATAAGTGTAGCTAGGCTGGAGCTAGAATAGTTTACACCAGCTGAGAATCTGGGCTCATGTACGTGGTTTTGTCTTTTTACATTAATGTTTTCCTTCCTGTTAGAATTCTGCTCACATTTCTTAGGCTGTGTTGGTCCTGCAGGGCTATTTCTTGTTGTACACAGTAAGAGTCGTTTTCTAAGTTCTTCTAATTGGGGTTGCCCAATGCCCAGGTGTCCTAGAGGCCTGACTTGGGATGCAGGAGCTATTACATGCATCTGAAGAAGTGGGTATTCACCCACGAAAGCTCATGCTCCAAAAAGTCTGTTAGTCTATAAGGTGCCACAGGATCCTTTGCTGCTTTTACAGATCCAGACTAACACGGCTACCCCTCTGATACTGGAGCTATTACAGGTGATGATGAAAAAAGACAAGGAGAAAGCCCCGCTAGGATCTCAGGTCCATGACTGAATTTGAAGAGAGGGCAACTAAAATCTTTGTAATCATAAACAGAATACATTTTATATGTTAACCCTTAACAAATACATCACCCCCACAGTGCCACTTTATACCATTATTTTCAAAGCTGAACATTTTAGCTACTTCAACCCAGTAGCTTGCCTGCAAGGAGGATGGATGTATTCCCTATCATTTGTCATAAAACAAGTATTTACTGATGACAGAAACCAGCCACAAGCGAACATACAAATAAAAAAAAGGCTGCTGCCTCAACAACTATTGTGTCACTTTTAAAACACCACAGAGACATCTCGTGGTTGAACAGTTTATTTGCAAGTAAATATCATGACAGCATTTGAGGAAGAAGAATCCAAAGCTGCTCTGAAAAAAATCACATCTGAGATCCCAGGCACATATGTGAAGGACTATTGAATTGCCACTGTGAATAACTATGGATAATCATTGGGCTGGAAAGAGAGTGAAAGTGACTCCATAGCCTGGTAATAGGGCACTCCCCCAGGACAGGGGAGACCCAAGATCAGGTCCCTGTTCCAATTACTATTTAAACACAGATACTTCAACCCACCTATTTAAACCAAGTGGAACAGCTTCAAGAGGAGAGATTGAGAAAGCCACATACCTGACTTTCCCATAGCCCAGTGGCTAAGGCACTTGCCTAGAATGGGGGAGACCCAAGCCCACATCTAGCAGAGGGGGGAATTAAAGCTTGGTCTCTCACATCCCAAATGTAAGCTCTCACACTGGGCTAACGCTTATAAACCCATGGGGGCGCCACTGCTACCTCCTCTTTGGTGAATCTTTTGCTTGCTTCTGTCAACATGCTTGAAAGTCAAAACATTTTCTTTCTACGTTACCCAAACAAAATTGACTCTAAACATTTAGATAATGTAGAAATCTTTCACCCTGGTTTGACACAGGGTTAGGGTTTTTTTTGTCGTCCCCCCACCCCTTCTCCCCTTTCAATTTGCCAGAAAATAAATCTCAGAACTATCATTTTCAGTTTGACCCCAAATGAGTTTCTTTCTAATTTTTTAACACTGCCAGCAAACCAACAAAATCCCTTATTTGCCCAGCTATAACCCTGAGTGAAGCAATGATTTGGATGGGCTCAGACTGAGCCATGGGGATGTTTGTCTAACAACCAAAGCACCATGACACAGGAGACAGCCTAGCATAGTCACAAGTCCCAGCTCATGACAGGCCACTCGTGTGCTCATGTTTAAATAGTAACCATTAGGAACAGTAACTCTCTTACCGTTCTGACTCCTCTTTAAAGCCCATCTGGGGAGTCACTCGCCACGTGGTCTCTCTCAGGCTCTCAGAGCTGCAACACTTTCCTCTTTGGGGCTCAGCCTTCTGGCCAAGCTGCATTAAAGCCCTCCCATCCTCTTTCCACGGTGTTATCAAAAAGTCTCCTTCTAAACTGTCCCCAGCTGTTCCCAAATAGGCCACCCATAGCATGTAACTCCCTCAGCAGGTGGTAGGCCCACTCTCTATGCTGGGTTCCAGTCCAGGGACTCTTGACCCAGCAGTTTGGGCCTTTACTCTCCCAGGCCTTACTGCTCCTTCCCTGGACTACTTCCTACACTCTCCAGTACAGGCTCCTAGCCCCCCTTGTGTCAGGAACCATGACTGCAGGTTTATTTGGGGATTGGTCCTGCTTTGAGCAGGGGATGGGATTAGTCCGATTAGTTGACCTCCTGACGTCCCTTCCAACCCCAAGATTCTATGATTCCTCACTGCAGGTCCTGTTGCTGCTGCCAGCTCCTTGGCTTTATAGAGTCCCCACTTGTTTCTGCCCAGGTGAGCTTCATCCCCCATTTAGCCTCATTGTGTCCTAACTCCCCTCCAGGTGTAGCCTGTGGCTAATTGGCTTCTTGCCTGTATTAACCTCCCAGGGCTAGTGTGGGGTGAATGCCTCCTCATTGTCACATCAAACCTGAAGTGCCATATTCAATAGTTCAGCTGTAAGAATGACTCCTTCAGCTTCTAAAACTTATAAACAAAAAAACAAAACAAAAACTTTACTTTTCATTGATGGGTACCAACAATATTTCTAGCAATCACAAGACAAATGTATTGAAATGCCTCTGACGCACCAAATAGCGCGGCCACAGAATACTGGGGTGAAATCCTGACCTATTTCAACCAATAGGGCTAAGATTTCAACCTGGGTTATTAATACACCCTGAAGCCTGAATTACTGCACTCCATGCTCTGCATTGACAACTTGCCTCTATATTAAAAGAGGTGTGTTTATCTTTGCCGTAGCTGGAAATGGATGGATGGAAAGGGCAACAAGGAGGGTAAAATATGTTCAGACACTAAGCAACGGAAGCTTAAGCGAAAGCCATTAAATATGACTGCAGCAGTTACAATGATATATTTCAAAGCTATAAGACACTGTTCCTGTCATTCAGAAATATTTAACCTGACTAATGGAATTTCTAGGAGGAGGGATAGGGATGAGTTATACCAGATCTTTAAGAAAGGAAGGAATATCAATGGCTTTGGTCTAACAGGAAACAGTTAAAGAATATATTTGTGCTAAAAGTCCAGAGACCATAGCACTAAACTCAGACGAGAGTGACAAACGAGATGGTATAACACACTGCTGTTTACTCACTTCTAAAGATTATTTTACAGTGGATAATAAACAAAAAAACTCAAGATGTAAGACATACTAAAGGTTTGGCCTCAGGACATGAGTAGAGCAAAAATAATATGCAACGAATGAAGTTTGCTATTCATGAGTAACAGTTAGACAAAGGGTCAATCCTACAAACCTTTATTCACACAAGTAGTCTTTAGCTATAGGCAGTTACACTGAAGTCAATGGAGCTAATCACATAATGCTTTGTGATATCAGGCCCAAATGGGCCCAATATCTATAACCTTCTATTTTTATTAAAAGTTATTCTACCTGTTCCATGTCTCCACCAGACTGAAATTCTGAGATACAGAACTAATGCCCTATAAACTTCATAACAAAGAATATGATATTGTGCTGCAGTTTTCTTGGTAGACTTAAATTATACAGTTATTGTATTTTACACTCAATTTTGTGTAAGTGTAGATGACACTACTGAGGGCCATTTACCTTTATACATTGTTGTTAGCTTTTCATTATTGCAAAATCAGTACACCAAAAAGAAGGCAGTACATCAACCAAATACATGATTTCATAATATAACAAAAATAGATTGAATCCAGCAAAGTACTCTAGCTTGAGGAACTTCACTTTAAAATGCCCATCAAAATAATTTTGATGGGATAATTTAGGGAGCATTTGCTACAATGTATTAACTATGAAAACTAAGGGGAAAAAGATTGAAGGTGCAGAAGTAATTACTATTTGTAAAATGCCCGTCATCCCAAAGGACCCTAAAGTGTTTTACAAATTATACAGCACATAGACATCACTTCACCTGCTACCTCTGCAGATCTCTGCTGAGGGAGACATGACCAGCTCTGCAGTACGTTCCTCCCTTTCCATCAGGCTTGTGGAAGTCCTTCATGCAGATGAACATCTAGGGTCGGGTAAAGGGAACCTGCCATGCACAGCAGACTTTCCCCTTCCTCATCACAAACCTCTCTGTAGACATGTGGGGGGGAAATCAGCACAAGTTACTGCCCACCCAATCTCTAGTAACTTGGTCTACTTCTTCCTCTGCATTAGAGAGCCCATAACCGAAGGAGATTTCTACTCTAGTGGTAGGAGGAGCCCCTGCTAATATGGCTTTTGCAGCAGACACGCTGTCAAGCAGCGGAGAGAGGACTGGATGCCAGTATGGAGGCAAGAGACCAGCTCAAGAGCTATCTGCGGAATTAGGGAGCTGAACCCAGGGTCCTATGCTGGGAGATGGAAACCTTCATCCACTCATGATACAAGAATGAAAAACAAACAAAAAAATCCATGAATGGAAACTGGGGATGAAACCCTGGCCCCAGTGAAATCAGTGAGAATTTCCTGCCCCCAGCCAGCCATCACCCTCAGCTTCCACTGATATCAATGGAATTGAAAGTACTCAGCCCTTCACAGGATATTGGTTTAAATGGGAGCAAAAACAATTGCTTATGTCTTGTCTGCAACAGACATCCCCCCACCCCCACCCCCACCCCCCTATGCTCCCACTTGGGAGCTCTGGGGTAGACACGATGCTAACAACCACTGCCTTTTTACCATGGTACGATCTAGCCCTCCTCTAAGCAGAGTGGAGTTACACAGATGGTATCAACAAAAGGAAATTTTAAGAAAAAAGAGTAATGTAAATACAGTACAGCCTCAGTGAGGTGACAGTTGGAAAAGGAAAGGTTAAATTCCTGTGACAGTTATAATGCCAGCACTTTTTAAACTTGGAATGGTTAATGTATAGATGTCCAGGACAGATTTGCTACCTAAATATGCACATGATGTTCACTGCTTTGCAAGTTCACAAAGAAACAAGATTTAAAAAGGAACCCCCAATTCTTATAGCCTCCTGCATAATGTCTACCGGGAGCAAGTGTCAGTATGTAATTACTATAATCAGCCTCCATGTAATTTTTGTTTTGCTGAGTGGTGTTTTAGAAAAAACATTTGATGTGCAAAAATTCTATCACCCAAGAAATTAAAAGAATAAACAGCTGCCACTTTTGTGGGGTTTGCCAAAGCAAAGCTGGCATTGTGGCAGCAGTTATAAAATTAAAAAAAGGAGTTAGGCTCCCTCGGGAGTCCTGACTAGAGCTGAGTGAAATACTAAAAAAAAAATCCAGTTCCATTTGAAATTAAAGTAATTTTTAAAAAACATTTAATCAATTTAAAAAAAAATCATTCTGAATAACAGAACTATTTGGGGTCAACTCCATTTTTTTTCTTTTCTTTTTTCAGTCAACAAAAAAAATTTTTTTTTTAGTTCTTCATTTTGATGAGACTGTTTTTGGGTGGTTGTTACCCTTTTATATGGGGAGGGAAAGCAACTTTGAAAATGAAATGCTGTTTTATTGATCAAAACATTTTTAATTTTGGGGAGAAAAAAAATGTTCAGCCAGAACTATTTGTTAAATTTGACCCAAATTTGTGAATAGTTTCAAGGACCTAAAAAAATGCATTTTTCAGCAACACTTCTGTTCGCTGAAAAAAAATTGCCCAGCTCTGTGCTGACAAATGCCCACTGACTGAAGGATTTGAGCTAACACTACTCCATTTATGGCAAGGTTTGCAAATATATTTTGGCATATTATGGCCCCTACATAAAAAACATATTGCTAAACAAAAAAACAAGTTAATTTCAGTTCCATTCAAAGTGCGGAGGAGAAAAATAAATCAGTTTTTGCAAAATGGAAAAGGATAAAATCATTAATTGGAAAAAATGGTATTTGCATTTTTATGACTGTTACAAAACGATGGAAAACAAGAAAAAATAATAGCAACAGTTACTTGTGTGTTCTTTTCATTAGGTGAAGACACTAGCCGTCTAAAGCAAAGATATTCCAAATTTCATGGAAAGGCCTACCCCTTGTAAGTAATTCCTTATTGAGTACTGAAAGGATGCTTGGTGCTGTATAACACCATATGGTCACTGAATCAAAGAACTTAAAATCTGGTTATAAGCTTCTGAAGCAAAGTGCTTACAGATGAAAACTGGGGAGAAGCTCTGTAGGCCATGGAGGCTGCTAAACTTTATCCTTCTACAAATACGCATCCAGCTGTCAAAGAGGTTTTCAGTTCTTCACTTCACAGTAGAGACAGACCCAAGCTGAAACCTCAAATTCAAACATTCCTGGACATTTGGGAACATTCAGATCAAGACACAAAATTTGAAGCTCAGGCCCATCTCTCCTTCAGAAACAGGTGCTCAAGTGTTTTGTTAATAGCCAATCCTGTATTTAAGGCCAGATTTAAATCTTTTTTTTTTTGCTAATTCTTGGTCCATCACTCTAGGCTCAAAGCAAAAGACCAAAAAGTTTCCTTAGTAGTTTTCTCAGCTGAAAGCACATTGATCATATTCCTTCCTAACAGGAAACAGCTAAAGAATATATTTGTGCTAAAAGTCCAGAGACCATAGCACTAAACTCAGAGGAGACTGACAAATGAGATGGTATAACACTGCTGTTTACTCACTTCTAAAGATTATTCTACAATGGCTTATCCCTAAACATACTTAGCAAATACACTCACCGAAATATGGATTAATACATCATGGGAAGGCTACCAAGAGTAATGCTGTATTAGAGACATCACAATATTGTATACATTAGCCTGTAAGAGACTTGGCGGACTGCCACCACAGGAATCAAACACCCCAATATTGTTTGGTACCTGAGAGTAAACATTCTTCCAAACATTGAGTTTTATAGCCCAGTAATATATGGTACCTAATTTAAGCAGTGTATCATTATGAAATAGGGACTGCAGTATTTTGTGGCCCCTGTGTCAGTTAAGAAATTGTTATGTACTTTTTTTTCTTTTGGCTATTAAATCACCATGACACTGCCAGTTCATAGTAAAGCACAGCCTAGGCATCGTAGCATTATCAAAAACAGCATTTTGTGTAACATGCCATAAGCCACAAGACACTAACTCCATCTTTGATTTTTGAACACATTTTTATCTGTATGTTTGCTCACACATGCTGTCAAACAATCAAAGCAACTATTTTTCTCATCACAAAAATATGAAAGTTTAAAAAACTGCACAATACTCTAAAAAATCTCTGTGATTATTCATTCTTAGAAGTGTTTTTTTTTCTTTCAAACTCGCTGAGTGCTGGGATGGTTATGAATTAGCCACAATTCTCTGTATATGTCATTACAGCAATATATGTGTCAAGATGTACATACTAAAGTTTTGTTTCACTAATCAATTTATGATAAAAAAAGTCTTCCAGGTTGCATCATAAATCATACGTTCATGAGTACTATATTCTGTGTCTGAACCTCTACTTTAGTTGACAGATCTGAAAAATAACACAGTACATGACTGCCCAGTGACTACTCATGTTTAGATGGTGAAATGACCAAATTATTCCAGCTAATACACCCTTTCTGATCTATTCTGATGGTATTATGCATCTTAATATTGTCTGTTCATCTCAAGTGAATGGTATTAGAAGAGCTCCTAAAAGGAGACATAATCTAACAATCATACAGAAAAGGTGAATCTAGGAAGCTGCTCTTTTGCAGAAAAGCCTCTTCCCAACAGCGCTGAAATTCATCTTCTTGTACATATGCACTACCCATATCTGCATAATCCATCTGTGACCAGAAAGATGAGGGAATGGTAGCACCAAGCATCCCCTGTAAGCCATTCAGCTTCCAGTAGCTTCCTTAAGTCGAAAGCCTTAATGTAGTTTTCCATATATCTTATTGCTTTGATGGACTAGACTACTATCATTATGGTTTATGGTAGCTAGCTCACCCCTACGCAATGAATTTGTTGCAACACCAGAATAATGTATAGTGGGATGGGCACCATGATGTTGGAGGGCCTCTGGAGTGGATTCATCATTTTCTATGTCTGATTCTCCAGTTCCTTTTTTCCTATAGAACTATTTACACCTGAGCAAAGTGAGTGTAAAAATGTGAAATGCTACACTCACTTTACATTGGTGTAAACGACTCCACAATGGTCTTGTCTTCAGTAGGAAAGGGACATTTTAAACACATTAAACTCCCAGTGAAGACAAGGTGATCATAGTTTTAAGCTACATTAGCTGGTTCAAATAAACCCTATGATCTCCCCTATGGTTTATCTTGACCAGTTAAAACAGGTTAAAACTACCACAGCCTGAACAGGTGTCCTAACCTTAGTCCCAGATTTGGACCTTAGCGTCCAAAATATGGGGGTTAGCATGAAAACCTCCAAGCTTAGCTACCAGCTTGGACCTGGTACCTGCTGCCACCACCCAAAAAATTAGAGTGTTTTGGGGCACTCTGGTCCCTCTGAAAAACCTTCCCTGGGGACCCCAAGACCCAAATCCCTTGAGTCTCACAACCAAGGGAAATAATCCTTTTTCCCTTCCCCCCTCCAGGTGCTCCTGGAGAGATACACAGACACAAGCTCTGTGAAACTACACAGAGGGACTCCCCCTCTCCGTTCCCAATCCTGGAAACAAAAGTACTTTCCTATTTCCCCAGAGGGAATGCAAAATCAGGCTAGCGATCCAACACCCAAATCTCCCCTTGATTTCTTCCTCCCACCAATTCCCTGGTGAGTACAGACTCAATTTCCCTGAAGTAAAGAAAAACTCCAACAGGTCTTAAAAGAAAGCTTTATATAAAAAGAAAGAAAAATAAGTACAAATGTTCTCTCTGTATTAAGATGATACAACACAGGGTCAATTGCTTAAAAGAATATTGAATAAACAGCCTTATTCAAAAAGAATACAAATCAAAGCACTCCAGCACTTATATTCATGCAAATACCAAAGAAAAGAAACCATATAACTTACTATCTGATCTCTTTGTCCTTACACTTAGAAACAGAAGACTAGAAAGTAGAACTACTTCTCCAAAGCTCAGAGAAAGCAGGCAGACGGAAAACAAAGACAAAAGACTCAGACACTCAATTCCCTCCACCCAAAGTTGAAAAAATCCGGTTTCCTGATTGGTCCTCTGGTCAGGTGCTTCAGGTGAAAGAGACATTAACCCTTAGCTATCTGTTTATGACACGCCCCCCAAATTGCAGACAGTGGGGAAGCTCACTGGCGGCGATTTCCTTCTAGAACTTGAAAATAAACAGATTAATACAACACATACACCTTTACATATACTCCTAAGTATATAACTAACAGACTTCTACATTTTAAGAACACTTTTTAACTACTGAATTCTGGGAAACTCTCACGGGAGAGTGCATCAGCTACTTTGTTAGAAGCTCCTGTGATGTGTTGAATTTCAAAATCAAAATCTTGGAGAGCTAAGCTCCAACGAAGAAGTTTCTTGTTGTTCCCCTTGGCAGTATGAAGCCACTTTAGTGCAGCATGGTCAGTTTGCAGTTGGAACCGCCGTCCCCAAACATATGGGCGTAGCTTTTCCAGGGCGTACACAATGGCATAGCATTCCTTTTCACTGACTGACCAGTGACTTTCCCTCTCAGACAGTTTCTTGCTGAGAAACACGACAGGATGGAAGTTGTGATCTGTTGCTTCCTGCATGAGCACTGCTCCTATACCACGCTCAGATGCATCTGTGGTTACTAGGAATGGCTTGTCAAAATCCGGGGCCCTGAGCACAGGGTCCGACATGAGCGTTGCCTTAAGTTGGGTAAAGGCCTTTTGACACTCATCAGTCCACTTAACTGCATTTGGCTGGGTCTTTTTGGTCAGGTCGGTCAGTGGGGCAGCGATTTGGCTGTAGTGTGGTACAAATCGCCTGTAGTATCCGGCCAAGCCTAAGAAGGATTGGACCTGCTTCTTGGACCGTGGGACAGGCCACTTTTGGATAGCATCTACCTTGGCCTGTAGGGGGTTTATGGTTCCTCGACCCACCTGGTGCCCCAGGTAAGTCACTCTGTTTTGGCCTATTTGACACTTTTTGGCCTTAACAGTTAGTCCTGCCTGCCTGATGCGCTCAAAGACCTTTTCCAGGTGTAGTAGGTGTTCGGGCCAGGAGTCTGAAAAAATGGCCACATCATCGAGGTATGCAACTGCAAATTCTCCCAGTCCAGCTAGTAGACCATCTACCAGCCTCTGGAAGGTGGCGGGTGCATTTCGAAGGCCGAAAGGAAGGACATTGAATTCATACACCCCCGCATGGGTGACGAATGCTGACCTCTCCTTGGCAGGTTCATTTAGCGGTACTTGCCAGTACCCCTTGGTTAAGTCTATTGTAGAGATGAACTGGGCACGTCCCAACTTTTCCAATAGCTCATCGGTACGTGGCATTGGATAGTTGTCCAGACGAGTTACAGCATTTAGCTTACGGTAGTCCACGCAAAAGCGTATTTCCCCATCTGGTTTGGGTACCAGAACCACTGGAGATGCCCATGCACTGGTAGATGAGCGGATTATACCCATCTGTAGCATGTTCTGGATCTCCCGTTCTATAGCAGCTTGGGCATGAGGAGACACTCGGTAGGGTGGGGTTCTGATTGGGTGAGCATTACCTGTATCAATGGAGTGGTATGCCCGTTCAGTCCGTCCTGGGGTGGCTGAGAACAATGGGGCGAAGCTAGTGCACAGCTCCTTGATTTGTTGCCGCTGCAGACGTTCCAGGGTGGTTGAGAGGTTCACCTCTTCCACGCCACCGTCTTTTTTGCCGTCGTAGTAGACACCGTCAGGCCACTCAGCATCATCTCCCTGGACTGTAAACTGACAAACCTGTAAGTCTGTGGAATAGAAAGGCTTGAGAGAATTAACATGGTACACTTTAGGCTTTAGTGAGGAATTGGGAAATGCTATGAGGTAGTTTACAGCTCCCAGGCGCTCTTGGACCGTGAATGGCCCTTCCCATGATGCTTCCATCTTATGGGCCTGTTGCGCCTTCAAGACCATAACCTGGTCTCCTACCTTGAAGGAACGTTCTCTGGCATGTCTGTCATACCAGGCCTTTTGCTCTTCTTGAGCATCTTTTAGGTTCTCTCTAGCAAGGGCTAAAGAGTGTCGGAGGGTGCTTTGTAGGTTGCTTACAAAGTCCAGAATGTTAGTTCCTGGAGAAGGCGTAAACCCCTCCCATTGCTGCTTCACCAACTGTAATGGCCCCTTAACCTCGTGACCATACACAAGTTCAAATGGTGAAAACCCTAAACTGGGATGTGGTACAGCCCTGTAGGCAAACAGCAACTGCTGCAACACTAGGTCCCAATTATTGGAGAATTCGTTGATGAATTTTCGTATCATGGCCCCCAAAGTTCCATTGAACCTTTCCACCAGGCCATTGGTTTGATGGTGGTACGGGGTGGCAACCAAGTGATTCACCCCATGAGTTTCCCACAGTTTTTCCATGGTCCCTGCCAGGAAATTAGACCCTGAATCTGTAAGGATGTCAGAGGGCCAACCTACCCTGGCAAAGATGTCTGTTAGGGCCAGGCACACAGTGTTAGCCCTGGTGTTGCCTAGAGCGACTGCTTCTGGCCATCGGGTAGCAAAGTCCACTAAAGTCAGTACGTACTGCTTTCCTCTGGGCGTCTTTTTTGGGAAAGGGCCCAGAATATCCACAGCTACTCGCTGAAATGGGACCTCAATTATGGGGAGTGGCTGGAGAGGGGCCTTGACCTGGTCTTGAGGCTTTCCCACTCTTTGGCATACCTCACAAGACCGGACATACTTGGCAACGTCCTTGCCCATCCCCTCCCAGTGGAAGGACTTCCCCAACCGGTCCTTGGTTCTGTTCACCCCAGCATGGCCACTGGGATGATCATGGGCTAAGCTTAAGAGCTTCCCCCGGTACTTAGTTGGAACCACCAACTGTTTTTGCGGCTGCCATTCTTCACGGTGTCCACCAGAAAGAATTTCCTTGTATAAAAGTCCTTGGTCTATAACAAACCGGGATCGATTAGAAGAGCTGAGAGGCGGTGGGGTGCTCCGTGCCGCCGCCCATGCTTTCTGAAGGCTGTCATCCGCTTCCTGCTCAGTCTGGAACTGTTCCCTTGAGGCTGGGGTCACCAGTTCTTCCTCAGACTGTGGACTTGGGCTTGGTCCCTCTGGAAGCGATGTAGGTGATGGGGTTGTTTCCGTTGCTGGTGAACCGCTCTCCGCTGGTGCACCTGAGGGTATTTCAGGCTCTGGCTGAGCCTTTTGGGTATGGCTGTCTGTTGCTTCTGCCAGTTGTGGCTCGCTGGCGCCCTCTGGCGTTGAGTTTGAAGATGTGGTTGCACTTGCTGGTGCTGGTTGCTGTTCCAGTTCCGGGCCTGGGACTGGAGGTGCTGTGGCTGTTTCAGTGGTTGGCATGGAATCCGGGTCCACTACCTCTGTCTGGGTCTCTGGTAACACAGACGGGGCCTCTGTGGACGGCTCAGGAACAGGAATGGGTCTGGAAGCTTGCCTGGTTTGGCTACGTGTAACCATTCCCACTCTCTTGGCCCGCCTCACCTGGTTGGCCAAGTCTTCCCCCAGTAGCATGGGGATAGGATAATTGTCATAGACTGCAAAAGTCCAAATTCCTGACCAGCCTTTGTACTGGACAGGCAGTTGAGCTGTAGGCAAGTCTACAGCTTGTGACATGAAGGGGTAAATTGTAACTTTGGCCTTTGGGTTGATGAATTTGGGGTCAACGAAGGATTGGTGGATAGCTGACACTTGTGCCCCCGTGTCTCTCCACGCAGTAACCTTCTTTCCGCCCACTCTCAAATTTTCCCTTCGCTCCAAGGGTATTTGAGAGGCATCCGGGCCTGGGGATCTTTGGTGTGATGGTGGTGTAATGAATTGCACTCGCATGGTGTTCTTGGGACACTTGGCCTTGATATGTCCCAGTTCATTACACTTAAAGCATCTTCCATCTGATGGGTCACTGGGCCGAGGTGAGTTACTGGAGACTGGTGAGGTTGAAGGGTAGGGTATCTGTGGCTTTACTTGGGTGGTATGTGGGGTCTTTGGCTGTCCTCGGTTGTAGGGTTTATGGTCTGTGTGCCCCCTGGGGTAATCGTTCCCCTTGACAGTAGCTTTCTTGCTTTCTGCCAGTTCCATCCATTTGGCTCCAATCTCCCCCGCCTCAGCGATATCTTTGGGATTTCCATCTTGTATGTACCGTGTGATGTCTTCAGGAACACCATCCAAGAACTGTTCCATTTGTATGAGGAGGTTTAGTTCTTCCAAGGTTTGAATGTTGTTTCCTGTTATCCAGGCCTCATAGTTTTTTGCAATGTAGTAGGCGTGTTTGGGAAATGACACCTCGGGTTTCCACTTTTGGGTTCTGAAGCGCCGACGGGCATGATCTGGGGTTATCCCCATCCTGTATCTGGCCTTGGTTAGGAAAAGTTTATAGTCATTCATTTGGTGCTTAGGCATTTCAGCTGCCACCTCTGCTAAAGCTCCACTGAGCTGTGACCTCAATTCTACCATGTACTGGTCTTCGGGGATGTTGTACCCAAGACAGGCTCTTTCAAAATTTTCCAAGAAGGCCTCGGTGTCATCACCTGCCTTGTAGGTGGGAAATTTCCTGTGCTGTGGAGCAATATTTGGCGCAGGGTTGTTAGGGTTGGCTGGCACAGGCATCCCAGCTTTTGCCAACTCCAGTTCACGTTTTCTCTGTTTTTCCTTCTCTTCATTCTCTTTTTGTTGTTTTTCCATTTCTTTTTGTTGTTTTTCCATTTCACGGTGGTGGGCCGCCTCCTCTTCTTCTTGCTTCCTTCTGTGGGCCAACTCTTCTTCTGCTTGTTTCCTTCGGTAGGCTACCTCTTCTTCTTCTAGTTTTCTTTTGTGTGCTGCCTCTTGGGCTGCCTGTTCTCTTTGGAAGGCTGCCAGTTTGATGCTTTCTTCCTTTTCTTTCATTTCCATCTGTCGCCTGTGTTCAGCTTCTTTGAATTGCTCTTCGGCCTCAATTTTTGCCTTAGAAGTCATGATTCCTGTTTTCTTGTGTTGGGGTGCCCTCCGGTGTTTATCTTCTGAACTGCAGGTTCTCTGTTGCCTCCTGAAGTCTGCCTAGCAACAGTGCCTTTAGCTAATTTTCCTTTTCTCTCTCTAGCTAATGTTCAATGAAGGGAAACCAGAAAAACCACTTTATTTGCATGCCTATAAGTGCTGGTACTTGCCTCCTAATGGGAGGGCTATTGCATGACAAAAGACCCTTAACATGCAAGCCACAAACTGCGAGAGAGAGCAGAAAAAAAAATTCTCTCTGGTTCCCTTTTAAAACCAACTGCTTCTCTCTGCTAAAAAGCCCTTAGCAGAGAAAAGAAAAATACAATATTTCCACTGGCTTCTGGATTCTGTCTATCCCGTAACCGCTGCTACACCATGTCCTAACCTTAGTCCCAGATTTGGACCTTAGCGTCCAAAATATGGGGGTTAGCATGAAAACCTCCAAGCTTAGCTACCAGCTTGGACCTGGTACCTGCTGCCACCACCCAAAAAATTAGAGTGTTTTGGGGCACTCTGGTCCCTCTGAAAAACCTTCCCTGGGGACCCCAAGACCCAAATCCCTTGAGTCTCACAACCAAGGGAAATAATCCTTTTTCCCTTCCCCCCTCCAGGTGCTCCTGGAGAGATACACAGACACAAGCTCTGTGAAACTACACAGAGGGACTCCCCCTCTCCGTTCCCAATCCTGGAAACAAAAGTACTTTCCTATTTCCCCAGAGGGAATGCAAAATCAGGCTAGCGATCCAACACCCAAATCTCCCCTTGATTTCTTCCTCCCACCAATTCCCTGGTGAGTACAGACTCAATTTCCCTGAAGTAAAGAAAAACTCCAACAGGTCTTAAAAGAAAGCTTTATATAAAAAGAAAGAAAAATAAGTACAAATGTTCTCTCTGTATTAAGATGATACAACACAGGGTCAATTGCTTAAAAGAATATTGAATAAACAGCCTTATTCAAAAAGAATACAAATCAAAGCACTCCAGCACTTATATTCATGCAAATACCAAAGAAAAGAAACCATAAAACTTACTATCTGATCTCTTTGTCCTTACACTTAGAAACAGAAGACTAGAAAGTAGAACTACTTCTCCAAAGCTCAGAGAAAGCAGGCAGACGGAAAACAAAGACAAAAGACTCAGACACTCAATTCCCTCCACCCAAAGTTGAAAAAATCCGGTTTCCTGATTGGTCCTCTGGTCAGGTGCTTCAGGTGAAAGAGACATTAACCCTTAGCTATCTGTTTATGACAACAGGTTTTCAGGGAGTGTCTAGACTGTACCCACCTGGAGTTACAGTGTAATCAATTAACTCAAGGTGAAAATTCTAAGGGCGACATAGCCACTGCCTGTGTGTGCGCATGTGAGGAGCTGAGCTAGAGCCACCCATCAGTTAGGTGCCTGTCTGTTTCTATCTGACTAGCTGTGTTTGGCGAGGGCCCAACGGATGTGCCTCCTACACCACAGGACAGAGAGAAATGCCAAATTCTGAGGGCGGGGGCCACGGCTGACCGTTTCCGCTGCACTGCCAGGGTGGCAACATCCAGGCAGCTGTGAGGCAGGTCAGAGCCCTATGTCTGCAACAGAGGAGCCTGCTGTGAGAATAACGGTGGGAGCCAAGAGCAGTGACAGAGAGTGACCTCCCTGCATCCCAACAGGCCCCTCCCTCTCCCTCCTTAATATCCCCCTACCAACCCAGCCCCTCCAACACATCCCTCCCTCCTTCCCCCCCAAATCCCTCCCACCACCTCCTGCACATCCCTCCCTCCTTCCCCCCCAAATCCCTCCCACCACCTCCTGCACATCCCTCCCTCCTTCCCCCCCAAATCCCTCCCACCACCTCCTGCACATCCCTCCCCTCCTGCCCCTCACCTCCTTTCCCCCCCAAAATCCCTCCCACCACCTCCTACCCATCCCTCCCCTCCTGCCCCCACCCACATCCCTCCCTCCTTCCCCCCCAAATCACTCCCACCACCTCCTGCACATCCCTCCCCTCCTGCCCCCCACCTCCTTTCCCCCCCAAAATCCCTCCCACCAGCTCCTACCCATCCCTCCCTCCTTCCCCCTCCCCAACATCCCTCCCCTCTAGCCCCCATCCTGCAGGTCAGGGACATTCTATCCCCCGCCCCCCCAGGTTCTAAACGGCCCGAGCCGGCGCGCGGAGCTGGGGCGGGGCAGCGCGGCCCCGGCGCGATGACGAGCCTCAGCTACAGCTGCATCGCCAACGGGCGCACCGTGCTGGCCGAGCTCAGCCTGCGCGGGGGCTGCTTCCGGGTACAGACCTCCCCCTCCCGCGGAAACAGCGCGCCAGCCGCTTTGGGGGCCGCGCTGAGCCGGGGCTTGGCCCCCGCGCGGCGGCGGTGCGGCTTGGCTTCTGTAAGAGCCATCACCCGGGCCCGGGGGTATTCATAATGGGGAGGGCGGAAATGCACCCCCCACACACACACCAATCTCTCTCAGACGTGCATACAAACACACACAATCGCTCATACCCAGAGGGAGAACGGCCCCCACCCCACCCACAAATCTCTGTCACACACGACAAGCTTCCCGCACACACACACAAATCTCACACGCCCAGAGAAAACCCCTCACCCCCACACAAATCTCACTCACACAGGGACACACACCAATCTCTCACCAGGAAACTCAAATGAAATGCTCTTTTCTCAGACTACAGAGCTCTCAGGGATTTCCCTCACCACTCCTCCTCTTCTTACCTGGTTCCCGGCCATGATCACTATTTACTGACTACGGTACGAGAGCAACAGGCTTCACCAGCACCTTGCAGGCTCGTGCCATGTCTAGGACTTGGTGTTTGCTCTGCAAATATTTGCCTGGCTTCCCTAATTGCAGATAGTTCATGTCAGAGACTGGTATTATGTAAAGGTCCATTGCACAAGATCCAGAAGCAGAAGGGGGAATGTCAGAAAACTCGAAATGAAAAAAATATTACTTGTATCAGAGTTCAATGTTTGACAGAGGGTACAAGCAATTGTTGCTTTATTCAAATAGCAATGTTGGATCAGGCAGTTAACTAAGATGGGTTGAGATTTACAAATGCTCAGCAAGCACAATTAGGGCCAGATTTAAAAAAAAAATCAGCACCCAGCAGCTTCCATTGGCACACTTTCAATGTTGTGCTTTAAAAAAAAAAACAAAAAAACTGGCCTATAAGTGTTATTTAAATGGTTAACAAAAACCAGAGCTAACATTACACATATAAGCCATTAATCAGGAGTAGAATAGTTTGAAAGAAAAATATCATTGCAGTGTTTCCTAGAAGTGCTGTTTTACTTGTGATCACCATGCAGCAATCACTTTTCAGCTTATTATTGTTATGACCAGTTACAGTTTATGGCACTGTAAAAAGAAGTGGATCTAAAAAATCCTTTCTGCTGCAAACTTCAGTTACCTTGTATATTTCATTTACAAAAACAAAGTACATAGGAATCACACTGCTAATTGTGTTGTCAGTTTGGGATACCCAGTTCTCTCTTTTTTCCACTGTAGCCACCTATGCTAGAAATGCCAGATCATATGAAATCTTGATTTTAGAATATCAAGCTGACTCCTCCCACATCCTAAAACATGGTGCTTTAAAACACAAACATTGTTATTGGAGTCCAGTTGTTTCATTCAGCAGTTCTGATAATATTCAGCAAATATACAAAAACATACACACACACACAATTTTAGAGAGGTTTCTGCTATGTATAAGCTTGATGCCTTTGTGACTATATAGATATGGAGCTATAGCTATATCCACCCAGTTTTATAATATTCATTTTGGGGTAGTTTTGTGATATGTACAACCTCCTTATAGTAGGCCCAAAGGCATCAAGCTTATATGCTGCAGAAACCTCTCCAAAACAAAGGTTTTTCTTTTTTTTTAATTGAAACTAATCTTTGTTTCGAAACAATAAACATGCTTAATTAAACTTCATTCACCTACAATACATTTTAAGTATAAACTCTCATTCAGAAATGTGCTTTTTCAACCTGCTGCTAAATATTGCTGATATTTATAAACATTATATTCATTTCTCCTAAACAAAAGACTAATTCTCAGTAGTTCACTTTTAGGATGCTGCTTCATCAGTGGTAAATTTAGTTCTTCACAAAGGCTTGAAAAAAACCACAGCTCACATTGGAAGGTAAAGCGTTGGTTGCAACTTGCGTTTTTTTAAAACAGGTCAAATTCTTTGCTGTAGAACTGACTGCTGCAGAGTGAGGATTTTAGATAATAGAGGTTCAAGTCTAATCTTCCAACCTAAGTTTAAAAGAAAAAAGAAAAAGATTCTGGTCTCATTTCATGCAACTCATTTTAGAATTAGCCTAATTGAGTCATTACAAAGCCACATACACTTCATGTGATTAGCAGTCTCTGCTCAAGAGGGAGTTAGATGCAGGGCTGCCCGAGAGGGGGCAAGTGGGGCAATTTGCCCCGGGCCCCACAGGGGCCCCCATGAGAATATAGTATTCTATAGTATTGCAACTTTTTTTTATGGAAGGGGCCTCCAAAATTGCTTTGCACCAGGCCCTCTGAATCCTCTGGGTGGCCCTGGCTAGTTATGAAATGAGAGGTTCTGTAATCTGCAGGGAGATACACTGAGTGAGCTTCTTCGGCACTTACCTGTACTATGCTGCCTCTAGCTCATCTATTAGCTCTTCACTTTCCTCTGCACTAAATTTACACAAATCCACTTAAAAATTTGGTTTTCTTTGCTATGTAATTATTAAAATTCCATCTCAAGTGGGTTATAAAGGAGTTTCTACTGTATGTAAAATACTAAGTCATCCAGAAGCACTTTTGTAATATTGTAGAGTTTATTCAAGTCTTAATGGTTTTGCCTTGGAACAGCATATTATTCACTGGTTTTATTGTTCAGTTCAGCGATGCTGACTGTAAATGTTTTATTACATTCCTTTTCTTTCACTGATTTTGATTCATTACTTTATGACCCACGTGAACCAAGTTAGAAGTTTAAATAATAAATACCCACTCTATTAATATATCTTTTTCTAAGCTTTGTGTACCATGCTCTGCTAGTTAATGGCATTACGTACCTATGTGCTACAAACAACACCTTAGACAGCACAGGACCATTTGTCTTTCTTAAAGAGGTAAGAAAAATTTCTTTTCAGAATAAGTTGATGCAAGTTTAATCAAAGCCATTGACTTACTAGTGTTTTGCAATGTTCCATTCTTGCCCTTTGGTCTACATTGATTATTACATGCACTGTAAGATCAATGCATGTCAGCCTTTTTCAGCTTTATAACAAAGAAGTATTTAGGGTGAGCAGATGTCCCGATTTTATAGGGACAGTACCAGTTTTGGGGTCTTTTTCTTATATAGGCTCCTATTACCTCCTATCCCCTGTCCCCATTTTTCACATTTGTTGTCTGGTCACCTAGGAGTATTGCTTCATGTAATGCATTTGTTTAACATCCTTCCTCCTATGCTTCAAAGGCCTTGCTTGTGTTATAGAAATACTATTAGGTGCAGTACCAACTTTAGGTTCAAAAGAGTCTCTTTTTCCTCTCGTGATACCATCATCACAGAAAATGCATGTCCATGCCTTCTAACCAAAAAAGGGTATGGGTAATGCTGGTGTGCTAGGTGTAAAGGGAGATTTAGCCATATGGGACAGGAGAATTTTAATTACCACTATGGCAACACAAGAAATGTACCAGTGCATCTGTAGCACTGAAAGGAACCCTAGCGTGTATTCAGTTGGTCCTATGTAGTGTGTGTTGTATTTTACCTTATTGAAATGTCACTGTTTTCAGCTTGCCAGCACTCACTGGCAGGCCTAGAATGAAAAGAAAGCAATGTTCTCTTCAAAAAAGTGAAGCTAATTTGGTCTGTTCTCCTACAATTACTGCTTTCCGATATGACCTTCAACTCTTTTTTCTCTCTCCTCTCCACCCTGCCATGCTATCTTCTGGTATGAAGGATAACGACAAATTTCAGTCTGCTTTCCCGCTCCTTCTCATACCCATTTTATTGTGTTCTGTTTAGATTTCTACACCTTGTCTGTCACCAGGGCATTACATGGCTACTCTTCCCTTACCTTCAGCTTTGTGTTTTTAAGTGCAGTAAATGGGTTCATCTTAGCAATGCATCCACATAAGTGACAGTTGTATAGCCTGTAAGGAGTGCCAATTGTATTGTAGATACTAAATATTAGATGTTTTCTACAGACTGATGTCTTCAAGCTTCTGCAGAAATTTTGTGGCTACACACATCCATGCATTTGTGCAGTATAATTAAAGAACATTAGGCAAGGTTGCATATATGGGTCATGTTGGCTGTTTACATTTTTAGGATATCATAACAGATATTAGCCTGAATTTAAGAAGTTAGTGTGACATTTTATTTTAGCTATGTCAAGATAATTCCTTCATTAATTTCTCCAGATTTGCAAAGCTTTCATTGGTAGCCCCTTGATATCGCAAGTGACCTTTGCTCATCCTTTTGAATTCAACGCAGATTTTCAACAGGTGCTGGGGAAATACATGGTAGGTAATTCTCAACATTTTAAAATTAAGTTTATGTCTATGGCTGCTACACAATGTTAGAGAAAGGACCTTTTGTAGTCTACCTTGGCAGAGCACATGCAAGGGGAAAAAAGAAATTCACAAACATTTATTTAGGGATCTGATCTCTCAATAAAAGAACTATTTTCTTCCTTTGCCAGAACAGGAAGTTATTGTGGTTTATATTATATATTTCTTGTCTAGAAAATCTAGTTAATATTTAACTAGAACTTTAAACAGTCCTTTTCCACTGCGTCATCTCATCACACATGCATATCTTACAAAGAGCAGAGGAAGAGAGAGGGAGAGATGTGTGCATGGTAAGTATTTAAAATGTAATCTTTGATCTTTTAGGTGTGTTTTGAGTAAAACAGAATTACTTATGATCAATGTAATAAAAAGTTATTGGGACAAGAAACTATTAAAAGGTTTTAAAATCAGCGCACTGCAATCAAGGGACAGGGTTACTAAGGATCAGTAACACCTTAGTGAAAGAATCACTAATCTCACCTGAGAATCTGTTATTACTTTCAAGGGAGATTAATTGTACCTAGCATGCTTAGAAATAGATTCCCTCCTACTGTATTCTTCAGGTAGCATTTTGGAAATTGCTCTTCTGCCCCCAAGAAACTCCTATTCGTTAGAGTTTTCTAAATATAGAGAGTTTATCGAGTACTGTGAAGTTCCTAAATGTACTTGATGAAATGATTTTGTTAGTACCTGAATGCATGAAGATACAGTGTGGAGTTTATACTGTTGTTACAAAGTCTTATATTTTATTCTGTTTCAAACTGATCAGATTTTCAACATTGTGGGCCAGCTTGTCATCTCTGCAGGTAAAAACTAGAAGAGGACTTTAAATTCCTCAGAATGTCCTCATTAGCATTCCATTACTTGGAGGGCCTTTCAAACCTATGGATTCTCCATGTTCTTGACAGAGGTCCTTAAGGTTTGTGCATTGCTTCTTGGCCTTAGCCCCTAGATTCATGGCAGCAAGGCTTCCTACCTGCCTCCATCTCCAAAAGCACTTTGAAATCCTCAGTTAGACTGCACTGTAAATGTAATATATAAAGGGGATGGGGCGCTACACACGGCAGTGATGAGATCAGCATTAGTTTACACAAAGTTGGGGGAAGAAATGTTATAGATGGTATCTTAACCACCTCATTACCTTCCCATAAGCCCATTGAGTGATTTCCACACAGATAGAGGAGAAAAGGCTTTCCATTCCCTCTTCCATATGCAACACGCACTGGACCTAGGTCCCCTCCATTCTAGGAAGCAGACGGGACAATCTAGCCCATTATTTTCATCATTCAAAAACCTTGCTGATTAACAGGATTTACATTTTTTTTTATTCAAAACTAATACTGCATGCAAGCATGCAGAATAGGCTTACATTCTGAGAACTTCGGCATGCAAACATAGGTTGGTATGAAGTAGGGAACACGTTAGTTTTAATGCCATCACAACTTATATTGCCAACTATCAGCATGTTTATTGCATTACTGGAAAAATCATTGGGAGCCCTCTAGTGGTCAAAGTTATAGTGTCACAATCCTGCAGTTATGCACATGCCTAACTTTAAAAGCATCAGTAGCCCTGTTGATTTAAATACAACTTTTCACATGCATAAAGTGAACCACATGCCCAAGGTCCCAATCCTGCAATTAATGCTATGCAATCAAACTCCTGCTCCCCCACAGATTCCCTGGGAAATCAGTGGGGCTCTACTAGGGTTGCCACTTTTGGTTGCACATATTCCTGGAGGTTTCATTTTAATTAACCTTTAATTCCTGGAGACTCCAGGACAATCCTGGAGGGTTGGCAAACTTTGGCTCTGCACAAGTACAGGGATCTACTCGTAAAGAGTGTTTTGCAGGCTTTGGGCCTAAATTTCCATACTGCTTAGAATAGCTATCAAGCCAGAGATGAAAAAAACAAATGGTAGAAATCAAAAGCCTTCACACTGTTCTTAATGATCATTCAAATATCACCCCAAAAGAGAAAGCAACCATTTTATGCATGGAATATTTTGAATCCAGAGGATCTCTCTCTCTCTCTCTCTCTCTCTAACTGTGAAGAGGCCCATTCTACAATTTGTTGGATGAAAAAGGCTAAATCTTGTAGTACAGTCATATTAATGGCTTACTTCTTCCATGTGATTAAAATTAAATTAATATAGGAATCAAACTAACATCCATTAAATATCAGTTAGAATATATGGCTTCTCAAATGTCTCCTCTAAAAACAAGAAAGGGTGGCTCCCTGCCTGAACACTGCTCTCTAGCAGACTGTTCACTAGTACAAGCTTTTCTTACAGAAATGAACTGGTACACAAAATCCTCCTACCTTACTGCAGAGAGAAAAAAAAGCCTATTCTTTCAGCAAGGCCTGGAGAAACAACCAAGCCCTGTGGTCAGGGTGTGGTAGATACTGGAATTCTAGGCAAGCCTTCCCTCAGGGGCAAGGGCTTGTTGACACTTCATTTTATAAAGAGGGGTGGCTAAAATAGAACTAAAAGTAATGCTTTGCCAAACATGTATTTATTTGAGCCTCCATATTCTCTGGAGAAGAGGGAAGGTATTAAAGGTTTAGGGTAGGAAAACATCGATGTCTTATTTCTTTGGGACAAGTAGTAGATGTAAAGGGTAATATAGTCACATGGAGTGCAGAAATTGTCAGAAGATTCCATTTTTGCTTTACCTTTGATCAAAAGGAAATTATGTAGCTGCAATTGTTGTTCTTGGAAAGTAGTAAATAATTCCTGCTCCTCCCCTCAACTTCCCTACAGTGGTGGGGTCATGATGGTTCTTTGTTACATTATATTTTTTTAAACAGTGTCCAGTAGTTGAGTCAGTTACTGGCAAGGATTAATAGCCAGTAAGTAGGGGTACGCCAGCTGCTGGTGAGGTGCTTTAACAGTTCAGCATTTGTAACTGCTAAAATTCTGCAAGTAGTCATGTATATAAAGCTTGGAGCCCTGGGTGGGGATCTTTTGGAACTACTATATTCCAGTTACAGGGAAATTACTTTCTTGGTGTAAAGACAATGTGTGTATTATCTAAAAAGATGTTAATCATTTACTTACTCTCTTAATAAGGGCTATTATTCAACGAGCCTGGTGTGAACAGGAAACAAAAGTCAGCAGTACATCACTATCTGATTGAGGACTATGTTATCTCATTTGCTGGGGATGGAGGAATATCACAAACTCAATAGCAAAAGGAAGCTCTAGTGGACTTCATAGAGTGAGGTGTTTTGTTAAATCACTGACCCCCAGGTTTCTGCAATCCAGGAGAATTCAGATATACTAGACATTTTTTTAACTAGTAAGAAAACTTACAGTGCAGAGAAGACTGAAGAGTTCTCTGGAAGTATTACCAGCCCCTCTTCTTGAAGGTGACCTGCACAGGATATTTAAACACTGTGGTTGTCTCTTTTTTTCCCCTTTCTTCTGGCAAATAAAAAGGACCTGAAGGCTTTTCTTTTTTTTTTTTTAAATATTAATTTAAAAAGGGGGGGGCATGGAATGTTGTTCTGCTTGTTTCTTACTCTTAAAAGCATCAGGAATGTCACCTCTAGTCTTGATGGAAGATGTAGAGGAGGTATATTGTGAACTTAATACCTTGAATCAAAGGGGTTTGCCAGTTGAACATTTAAGTTATTTCCCTGGTTGAGCTGCCGCTCCTCTCCCCACCAATAACTTACAAAAGAAAGGTTGGGGGAATTCTGTATCATAAAAAAGCAAAAATGGACATGAGCACAGGATCTTTTTTTTTTCCATGGCAGGAAACCTGTAAGCAACTGGATAATTGTATAAAGGGGACAAGGGAGGGTGTGATTCACTAGATTTGGAAGATCCACCCTAATTCAGTTTTTCAAAACTGTAGGGTAAATCTTCACAGGTACTGTTAATTGGACTTATATGGCTAACAGCCTGCTCAGAGAGAGTAGTGCTCCAAAACTGGAGATTGTGTTTTGTGTTTCCAACTGTTTTAATTACTGAAAGTTGGTAAAGTAGCATCTGTAACAAAAACCCTTACTTTCTTCTGTGCAGATGGAGTACAATAGGAGATCAGATGACATTACAATTTCTACCCTGCAAATTCAAGTTGATGATGTCAAAAATGTTATCTCCCAAAATGTTGATAATGTTTTGCAAAGAGGAGAAAAGCTGAGTGACCTTGTTGACAGAACAGATGATCTCCAAATAGAGGTAAATTTCATGACTTCTCATTCAACTTACATATTCAGGTGACTCCTTTATTTCTCTGCATTTGTTCTGCAACATCCCAGCAGTCTTTGTATTAGAATAATTGTGTGGCATGTTCAAAAGTGCCTAAGCACTTGTGGAACTTTTGAAAATTCCACTTATTGTTCCTAGGCCCAGATTCTGATCTCAGAGGTATTGATGTATCATTCTAATATCCATACCTGTGTGAAGATTTAGCCATTAGTGCTAGATCAGAGCCACAAAGGAAACTTAGACTCAGCATACCAAGTAGCTGATAAGGTTACCTGTAGAATGCATGGGGAGAGTCAGGCACATCTGAATGGGATTCATGCAAGCCAGCACAGCACTGGTCCCTGAGCAGGGAGCCAACTAAATGAAGAAACAGGAAATGCTGAGGAGAGGGGTGGGGCTTCTGAGCATATTAGTAGATTGGACCCAGCAGGTGGATAGGTGGAGCAAGCCTAATTTGAGGATCATGCTAATGCTTAGGCAGGTTTGTGGATGCAGTGGCAGAAATTTAGGTGCTTCTCAGCTTAGTCAGCAGCTGAGCAGGGGTCTTAAGTATCTAAATTTTGGACGTAGATGCCTAAATCCCTCTAGCCCTTATAACCATAGGCCCAATCCTGCAACTGGATCAATGCAGGAGGACCTCTGTGCCACACAAAACAGAGGGCCACCTGCAGGAGCTGAACTTTACCAAAAATTGATCTGTACTGCTAATGAGGAACTATAGAGGAGAAAGAACATGTTACAAATATCAACTACACTGATACATCTTTATATGAGTAGAGTGGTTACACTAAAGTATTAGCATGCTATTGTTTGAGACAACTACTGCATCTTCTAGTCAGGTTGAATATGTACAACTAAATAGTTGGGGTTTTAAAAACTATGTAAATACTGTCTAAAATAGGCGCACATAGGAAGAGGTAAAATTTAGAAGCCAAGAGCAAATTAGAGTACAACAGAATAAGAGCTTGCAGTAGGAGCTTCTGAAGAATTCTACCCCTGAAATCCTCTAGTAGATTATCAAGTGTTCCAGTGCTTGGCTGTTAATAGTTTATAAACACCACTATCACATTGGCTAGTCATGACCTGAGGCTAGGAACCTGTTTCTATCAGCATCTACAACTGTCATTTCTAAATTAATCCTTTTTATTGATGCTGCACCAGACCAGAGTTATTGGGAGAGGAAACAGAAACCCCCCTAAGCTTTGCCTCAAACCTTCATTTTGATTGCATTACCCATTCTCTCCCTACCTGATCTCTAGCACTGATAAGTAGAAGGAGGAAAGAATTGTAAAAGAGTAAAGTGAATACTAACCATGCTGTCATGTTAAAAATAGTATATAGCAGATAAGATTCATATCTAAAAAGCATGAACTCAATTGCATTAAGTTGATATCCATTCATACTCTAAGCAATGTAAATATACTGGTAGGCCTACTACTTTTTTACCACCACCAAGATTCTTCCTGGCTGAAACTCCACAGTTCATAAAATAGCATTTAATTTATACTTACGATGTAAAGTATCTTTTACATTCTTGAAGACATTTAACATGCAGTTTAATCTTGTGTGATGATACTCAATAAGTCCAGTTCCTGAAACATGAACTTCATATCTGTCATTTTGTTTTCAGGCTCATTCTTTCCAAAAAACCACCACAAAGATTTCCAGGAAGATGTGGTGGAAAAATGCCAAAATGATGATAATTATTGGAGTCCTTCTACTTATTATTTTAATATTTATCATTCTCCTAGCTACAGGTGTTATTCCAACATAAACTTTTGACTTTTTTTGCCAAGCACAAAAATTTTATAAATTGTATTTAAAAATTATTTTAGAGCACAAATATTTACATTGTCATTTTGTATATTGTTCAAGAACTACTGAACCATTAACACTTGGTTGCTTGCATTCTTTAAAGTAATCTACTACAGTATTTTCATCCAAAGGGAGTGTGTGGGGCATCATTTTCTCCACTCTTGCTGTAGTGAAATAGATGCAGAGAGGTTAAGTGATGTTTAAACCACAGGCTGTAATAACGGATTGCTTACCTATCTCACATGCATACATGAGTAACTGAGAATTTTGAACATATAAGTGTCATAACTCTTCCCTAGCTATATTTTCCAGCGCTAAAGGAACATGCATATTAAAAAAGGAATTGCAGTAACTGTTTTTCTTCCCGTCCCCACTTATTGTCTAGCACCTGAAGTGAAGAGTTGAAAATAAAGGTCATGTATATGGTTCTCTTACTTAAACTACAGTCCTTAATACATGCAAAATATAGAGGGTGTGACAAGTAAGAGTCTTCATTGTACAGTGGGGAAATAAGTCATATGTCAAGTCAATGTCAGAATCAGGACTGGAACTCACGGCTCCTTAATCCTAATCCACGATCTTGGTCTCTGTGCAAATCACGTTAACCTCACCAGGTATTGGATTTTTTGCCTCTCTCATTGAAATGTAGTTTATGAAACTGAAGGTGACTAATCTAAACTTTGGAGGAACTGAAATCCTGCACAACAAAGTGGAAAAATGTCACATGATCTTTTGATTGCCTCTTGCCCTACTACAGCTCTATTTCATTTACCTGCCTGAATCTGTGCATTTCTAAGAGTGTTAAAAAGTGTGTGTGGGGGGGGTGGGGGGCTGGCATAGGTGATTTGCTGGAGAAGGCAGTCATGGCCAAATGATCCCGCCCTGCCTTCTGTACTTCCCACCTCCTGTCCACTGCAGTTGGGGATTTCAGAGCTGGCTGCAGGAGCACCAGCCATAGGATGGCTGCGTGGACCCCCATGCTTCTTGGATTGGGCCTCATTCTCACTGGTCCCTCTCTCCTTAACGCAAGATGGTGATGGGTAGTTGCTAACACTTCACCCCTCTGTGGCAGCTGCTAGGCTGGATTCTGCTCCTTGCTGATGCAACCAGGAAGACTGTAGGTTACCTACAGCTTCCTAAACTGTGGGTGACAGCACTTGCTCATTTGCAGAGCTAACAGACCCAAGGGGAAAGCTTCCCTCCTCTTTTCCAGGTGCAGCCTGAATGACAGCTAGATACATTTCCACATAATCAACTGCAGTCATAGCCACAAGGATGTTGTGGGAGCATGAATACAACAGAAGTGTACATGAGACACTTAAGATGGTAGTCAATACTGTGAAAGGTTCCCTCTCAGATATGGGGGCAGAGATAATTCCTGATTTGGACAGGGGCCTACCATGACAGCCTCTCTCTCCCCATCCCCACAAACCTGATCTTATGAATGGACAGTTGTTGACAATGACCCTTGTTTAAAAAGAAAAAAATGTGGGTCAAAGAAAAATTGAGAAACTACTATTTAAGGATCTGTCCTCAGATGTAGATTATTTAAATCTTTAATATAGATATACCGCTACCTCGGTATAACACAAATTTGGATATAACATGGTAAAGCAGTGCGCCAGTGGGGCTGGGCTGCACACTCTGCTGGATCAAAGCAAGTTCAATATAACGCTGTTTCACCTATAACGTAAGATTTTTTGGCTCCCAAAGACAGCGTTATATTGATGTAGAGTTGTATGTTTAAATTATATATGACTTCCACGCTTGAACACTTACTCCAGTGAGTGGATGTTACATTATGGGTAGGACCATAGCTAGGCTGTCCAGTACTGTACTTTCTTTTTCAGATCACCATCTGATCATCTTGCATGAGGCCTCATTGCTTTACATAGATTTGCTTAAGTTTCCTAATCATGGAGGTAATTTGCATGCCTGGTGAGGGACTGGAGAGAAATATGACTGGCTCTTAGCTCAGCACCAAACAGGGAAGAGGGAAATGATACTTGTGACAAGCTTTCCTTTTCTCCCCCACCACTATTCAACACCTGCACATAATGGAACTATCTACAGCTACACTAATTTGGTCTACCACTAGCTCCCCTACTCATGCTCTTGGCCGCAATGCACCATCTCTATACTGCATGTGGTGGTGTTATAGCTGTGTTGATCCCAGGTATGAAACAAGATTGCTGAGTTAACATCTTTTATTGGACCAGCTTCTGTTGGTGAGAGAAATTTTTGAGGTTACCCAGAACTCTTCTTCAGATCTGGGAAACAATCAGAGTGTCACAGCTAACTACAAGGTGGAACAGATTGTTTAGCATAAGTAGTTAATGTATCTCAGAGTATTTGAGGTCAAGCGGCCAGTTAACACCTGTCCAGTCACAGAGGGTAAAAAGGAGGGGAAAAAAGCTGAGTGGGGGTTTAGTGGGTTACAGATTGTTTTAATAAGCCATAAATCCAAGAAGCTGGCTGAATATACCAACTTTATAGGCCACCTTAAGAAAAAAATTCTGGACAAATACACCACAAGTCAGTGATATATCTGATGTTGGTATTTTCATCCTCTCAACAGATGACCTAAACTCCCTCAGATTTCCACCACAACTTCAATCATCCCCCACCCCTCTAACTCTCTCTACAACACTTCAATAGCATTAACTTCCTGGACACCATGATCAGCTTCATTAATGGAACCTTACAGACAACTATATACCAGAAACCCACCGATCATACCTCTCTTCAGAGATCCAGAAACCACCCTAAACAAACCCAGAAATCTATAGCCAGATACCACAGAATATGCTCTGAGGAGAGTGTCTGGGATATACACCTTAATATACTCAAAACCACCTTCACCAAACAAGGACACGCCACCAGAGAAGTAGATTGCAGCCTGGAACAGGCCACCCAATTACCCCAAGAGAACATGCTTCGATACAGAAATAAAACTCCCTCTGATCACATACGCCTAGTTGTCACCTACCATCCCACATTGGAACCTATACAGGGTATCATTAAACAATTACAACTCATACTTGATGGGGACCACATCCTGAAATAAATCTTTCATGAACCCCCTCTTCTAGCCTTCCAACCACCCTGCAACCTCTCCACACTTTCTCAGAAGCTCCTCACAGACCAGAACACACCAACTCAAAGGAGCACCAGACTCTGCCAAAACAAATGAAAAACCTGTAGCCATATCTCCACTGCTATGATGATCAACACCCCCCACATCACACCTTTCAAAATCCATGTGTCCTACACATGCCTATCACAATATGTGGTGTGCATCATCCAGTGCACTAAATGCCCCCCGTCAGGGTCTCTTTCCCACTTTGAACTTTAGTGTTCAGAAAGTGGGGACCTGCATGTCCCTTCTAAGCTTAATTTCTAGCTTAGATTTTATCACGCTGCCACCAATCCAAAATATAGTGTTTGGGTACACTCCCTGTCCCCCAAAACCTTCCCTGGGGGACCCAAGACCCAAACCCCTTGGGTCTTAAAACCAAGGGAAATAAACCATTCCCCTCTCCTTTCTTCCTCCCAGATTTTCCCCTCCCTGGGTTACACTGGGAGATCACTGTGATTCAAACTCCTTGAATCTTAAAACAGAGGAAATTCACCTTCCCCACCCCCTTCTCTTCCCCTCCCAGACTCTCCGAGAGACACTGATCCCAACTCCTTGGATCCTAACACGGAGAGAAATTAACCTTTCCCTCCCCCTTCTTTCCTTCCCCCCCCCCCACCAATCCCTGGTGAGTTCAGACCCAGTCCCCTTCGGTCTTACACAGGAATAAAAAAAATCAATCAGGTTCTTAAAAGAAAAGCTTTTAATTAAAGAAAGAAAAAGTAAAAATTATTTCTGTAAAATCAAGATGGAAAAATGTTTACAGGGTCTCAGCTTTACCTAGACCAGAAGGACTCCCCCTCCCAGCCTAAGTATAAGTTACAGCAAACAGAAGTGAAATATCCGTCCAGCAAAATACACATTTGCAAATAAAGAAAACAAACAAATCTAATCCGCTTTCTATCTATTACTTACTATCTGGAACCTGAGAGACTGTTCAGTAAGATTGGAGAAATCTGGTTACATGTCTGGCTTCTCTTAATCCCACGAGAGAACAAAGAACAGGACAAAAAGCACAAAACAGACTTCCCTCCACTGAGATTTGAAAGTATCTTTTCTCCCGATTGGTCCTTTGGTCAGGTGTCAGCCAGGTTCACTGAGCTTGTTAACCCTTTACAGGTAAGGGAGATATTAACCCTTAACTATCTGTTTATGACACCCTCAAACTACTGTGTGTGTGAAATGAGAGTCACTACACTCTCAAATGAATGCTCAGAAAAATAAGACAAAAACATCGCATCACCTGTGGGTGAACACTTTTCACAAAGTGATCACTCACTGACCTCTCAGTCTTCATCCTCAAAGGAAACCTGCACAACACTTTCAAAAGACAAGCCTGGTGGCTTAAATTAATCTTTGCTAGACACTAAAAATCATGGCCTGAATAGAGAAATTGGATTTATGGCGTATTATAATCTATAACTCACTAAGCACTCCCCCTCACCTTCACATGACTGGAGTAGTATTAAACTTGCCACTTCACCTTAAATGGTTCCTTGAAATGTGTTAACTATTTATGCTAAACCAGGGGTTCTCAGACTTTTGTAGTGGTGACCTCTTTCACATAGCAAGCCTCTTGAGTGCAACCCCCGCCCTTATATATATAAACACGTTTTTAATGTATTTAACACTATTATAAATGCTAGAGGCTACGCGGGGTTTGGGGTGTAGGCTGACAGCTTGTGATCCCCCCCCCCCAGGTAATAACCATGTAAGCCCGAGGGGTCCTGAGCCCCAGTTTGAGAACCCTTGTGCTAAACAATCTGTTCTACCTTGTATTTAGCTGTAACAGTGTCCCAGCTCTGTGTAAATTCAAAAGTGTGCCTCTCTCACCAATGGAAGTTGGTCCAATATTACCTCACCCATCTTATCCCTTTCTATATTCATTTGTTTTTTGAATGTGATTAAACTCAACTGACTGAACTCTTTATGATCTGTAAAGGCACAGCCTGTCCTGCTGCAGCTAGCATACCACTGCATACTCCCCAATCCCCTCTACTGGATTATATTTAATGAGGAGCTACATAAATAGAATGATGCTGTTTTCTGGCACTTACAGCCACACCAGTGTTCACAGTGCAGTGAATGTTGTTTGACTAAACAACTTAGCACATACAAGACAACACCCAATACAGCCCTCACTACAGCCTTTACTCTAATGTGGCTACACTTGCAGATGTAGAGCGCTTTGAGTTAAACCCGCCTTTGGAGAGCACTGCAGGGAAAGCGCTGCAGTCTGTCCACACTGACAGCTTCAAGCACACTGGCGTGGTCACATTTGCAGCAGCATTGTGAGCAGTGTATTATGAGCAGCTATCCCAGCATGCAAGTGACTGCAACATGCTTTTAGTGACCAGGAATGTGTTGTATGTGGAGGGAGAGTGGGTTTTGGGGGGTCTGAGCATGTCAGCATGCTGTCTTGTAAGTTCAGATTCAAAAACAGCATTCCACAGTAATGGTTTCTTCGCCTTGGAGCAGATAAGCAGCCGGCTGTCAGAAACAGAGCTTTGAAAGGGCATATCTGCATTCCTGCAGCAATTAAAAAACAATGACAAGAGTGGCCACTTGATGTAAGGGGATTATGGGACGTTTCTGGAGGCTGATCAGAGCACAGTAATACAACACCTCGTTCACAATGACACCCGGGCATTGTAGCCAAGACGCAGCAAACGTTATTCCACTCACTGAGGTGGAGTATCAGGAGCGCTCTGGCTCAGGAGCCAGAGTGCTCGACATGCCTTGCCAGCGTGGACGGGTCAGGAGTTAAGGTGCATGAAAGCTCGCCCTAACTCGCAAGTGTAGCCAAGCCCTTTGTGGGGTTTTGTTACCTCATATCAACCAACAACTCTATTTACAAGAAGATTGCAACGTGCCAGATCTGATAGTAAATACTGGGTTGACTTATTGTTGCCGATATACCTGTTCTGTTTATGACTAGGTCAGGCCTCACCTACTTCTCCTGAATTAAATGCTAGCAATACTTACATCTGACATACGAATAGCAAGAGGACAATGTAGCCTTCCCTTTAAGGGTTATCCTTTACCTTAGCTTTTCCCTTAAATGGAAACAAACAGCTTTATAATATTTCCAATAAATATTTTAACAGGTTTGGGGAAAAATAGATGCAAAGGTAGAGCATCCCTATTACCACTGTCTAAAGAGTCACCACATCAAAAATTCTTCATCATTGTTAAATAGAAAATTGGTTAAAACAAATAACTATACAACTTCCAGTTATGCTACTGCCAGGAGTTTCTGGGCAATTGAACTGTGCAGGCTTATCTTGTTCATGAAAGAAAGGTCCCTCTGACTTGTCAAATTTTGGTTGGAAACTTTATTTGAAAATGCCAGGCTCTCTCAAAACTCCTGGAAATAACAGAAGCATCTTGTAAACAGACTGTGCTTACAGCTACATTGGGGGAAAAAATAGGCTAAAGATTTGTATCCAGCTCAAGATTCCTAGAAGGAAAACCTTTATTTTTGGAAGAACTATGTACACAAAACCACATTTACTGTACAGTCAGAAAAATTACCAACATGTCTCAAACTTAGAAGTATAAGAATAATTGAACCACTCAAACACTTCAAATTGAAACTAATCCTCTATATCTGAAATGCATTTTAAAATAATTACAAGTAACATTTAAAAACCAACTACTGCTGTTGGCAGCCATGTTACTAAAAGCAAATGGTATGATACCAATAGTGATCTCTTTACCAAGAAGGCTACCAGGAGTAGGAAAAGTAATTGCCAACTGTAATTATACTTGGTCACAACAATTTTGAGAAAAGTGATTCTTTAAATTGCTAGAGCCAAAACAGGTAGTCTTACAATGAATACATAGGGAGAAGAAATGCTTAAACTTAAGAGGTACTTTTCCAAAGCCAGAAAACAAGGCTATGTAACAATCCAAATCCAGGATAGTTAAGAAATGGTTTCCAGAGACACTACGGGAAAGTCAACATCAAGCTTCTGCCAGTAGAAATTAAGTGTCTGCTTTAAACAAGTTAAATCACTTTGAGTACTTCCTGAATTACTGGTATTCTTTAAGGACCAGCAAACTACACAAGATAACAAGGGTAGAACTCCCAAGGGACCCAGTCTTCCTCTGTTTATATTTCTATGACAGTCCTGGTTTCTTGGTGCTTCCCTTTGAGGAACAGAAGGCATTATCCAACACAATCCTTGGCTCCTATGAGATTCTTATCAAGACATTTGTTGCCTCAGTGGAATTGCTTAACCTCATTCTTATAGCAAGGTTCTTCCTCCCATGCCACAGGCTGAAACTCCCAGGACAGCGAGATAAAAATGGCAGGCACAGCAAGTGTATCAGCACAATGCTGATGCCATTTGAACCTACCCTCAATGAGTTGTCAGCATATGTAGGGGAAGAAGTGCTTATGGTGAGGAAGAAAAGCTGGGTGAATGACCAATATAACCTTGTGCAATTTGATGGACGAGTGAATACAAGGCACTAGGTAAGGGACAAAAGTTACATTTGAGTATTGGAATGTATTTGGGAAATAGATGAAAACCAAAATGTAATGAGAGGTGGGAGAAGGGCTACTAAATACGAGACGAAAGTAAACCAAACTGAGTGGACAAGGGTCACACAACAGGCTAGTTCTGACATAAGTTTTAAGTTAAAAGGAAATATAAACACACATTGTGTAGCATCCTCTCTCCCATTTCTTTGTATGTTGTCCTGTTAAACAGACTTCTTCAGCCCAAAAACTCATCTTGTCTGTAGCAAGCTAAGCACATGTCTGGGTCCTGTATCCGTAATACAGGAGATGACAAAGAACCAGAAAAAGTTTCTGAACTTTGAAGCCATAAGCTATTTCCAAGCCAAAGAAGGAAGCTGCCACTCAGCAGTGGAGATTCAGCCTGCTCAGAATTCTTATGAGTATTAGCTCTGACCAACTCCAGGCAGACTTCACAGGCAGAGATTAATTTTTCTCGGATACATTGTAAGGGGAAAAGCAGGTACGCATCATTTTAGGATTATATATTACAAAAAGTATTACTGTCTCCCTCTCCCTGCAACAACTATTAAAGTAAGTTAAATAGGTAATGTTAAAGGTTACAGCGGTGGCATGTACGTAGTTTTCCATCCAGTGCTTTAAAGCAACATATGTGGTGACAAGCCCTTTCACCAAGTTATCAGATTTGATTTACTCTATACCTTTTGCACGTCTTCCTGTGCCTATAACCTCTCCTGGTGTCCCTGTCAAAGTTATTGTGCCACATCATGCCAAGGTACCATGGTTAAATATCAATGACTGCAACTTTAACCTCACCCAATTTTAATTTCATTCTTGAAACAACCTAATTTTCAGTTGAAAAAAACTCTACACTTGGTTTCAGCTAAAAGGAACTTTGTGAGGAATTCAAAATTGGCTCAGCAACTTGAGTGAGGCATGTCTTACATAGGGCGAAGTAGTATCATCATAACCCAAATGCATGAACTTCAATGCCAGACTCTACATGTGACCTGAGCACTATCAGGTTAGTTCACTAAAGTCTGATTTTTTTTTTTTTTTAAAGTTAGGTAAGCGGTTAAATTTGGATTTACACACACATCTTATAC